>NW_008357491.1:383112-389959 GCF_000622305.1 Nannospalax galili
CTGGAACTTGCTATATAGACCAGGCTGGCCTTGAACTCACAGAGATCTGCCTGCCTCTGCCTCCCGAGTGCTGGGACTAAAGGTGTGCGCCACCATGCCCGGCAGGATTTGTTCTCTTAAAGCCAAGAAACACCCACTGTTAACATCAAAATGTTTTTTTTTTCCTAGTTATTTTTTTTTCCCTTTGTACATTATTTGTTTTGGTTGACTTCATGTAACCACCTTGCAATTTTCACTTAAAATTATAGCCTACAGTAAGGAATGTATCTCAGTTGGCAGAGTACTTCCTTAGCATGCAGGAAGCCCTGGGTTCAGTTTCCAGTGCTCAGGAAGCCTGTTGTGGAGAGCTGGGGATGCAGCTCAGTTGGTAGAATGCTTGCCTAGAACGCACAAAGTCTGGGTTCTGTCCCCAAATCTCTAGCATCACATAAATCTGGGCAAGATGGTACATACTTAAAATCCCAGCATTTAGGAGGTGAAGGCAGGAAGATCAGAAGTTCAAGGTCATTATCTACGACACAAGTTGGAAGCCAGCCTGGACTACATGAGCCCTGTTTCAAATGAATGAATGAATGAATGAATGAATGAATGGTTTCTTCTCTAGAATTGTGTTATAGAAGGTGGAAGCTTTAACAGGTGGAGTCCAGAGGGTGGCCTTCTGGTCCTGGAAGGGGATAATGGGGTGCCAGACCCCTCCCTCTTCCTTTCCTTTACTCCTTATCCTTGAGGTGTGAGCAGTTTTCTCTGCCATGCCCACCTACCCATGCTGTGCTGTCTGGCTTTCTGTAGGTGATGCCAATCACTCATGAACTGAAACCTCCCAAAATAAACCTATTCATAAATTGATTGGTTCAGGTAGTTGTTACAGTGACAGAAAACTAACAAATGCCCTTTTACACACATGTTTGTGCCCTTTCCTGTGATTTCCTTAGAATGAATTTACAGAAAGAGACAGCTATCTAAATACATTTAGGGCTCAGGGTGTAACTCAGTGGAGGGGCATGTGCTTAGCACATGGAGGCCCTGAGTTTAATCCCAGGCCCCAAAGCAGAATAAAAAGACATGTTTATACCAAGTTGGGCCAATCTTGGGGCCTGGATGGCTTTTATTTTCTTAAAATTTGTATATTTGCTGGGTGTGGTGGCGCATGCCTTTAATCCCAGCACTTGGGAGGCAGAGGCAGGCGGATCTCTGTGAGTGCAAGGTCAGCCTGGTCTACATAGTGAGTTCCAGGCCAACTGGGGCTACGGAGAGACCCTGTCTCAAAAAGACCAAAAAAAGGGGGGGGATTTACATATTTATTATTTATTATTATTTTTAGGCAGGGTCTCACTGTATAACTCTAGCTGGTCTGGAACCCACTGTGTCGACCGGGCTGACCTTGAATTTGCAGAGATCAGCCTCCAAGTGCTGGAATTAAAGGCATGGGCTACCATACCCAGGTATTTATTTTCCTTCCTTTTTCCTTTTCTTTTTCTTACTTTTTTTCCCCCCTCTTTTAGGTTTTTGAGACAGGGTCTCACTATGTAGCTTTGGCTGTCCTGGAACTTAATATGTAGACTAGGCTGGCCTTGAACTCACAGAGATCTACCTGCCTCTGCCTCCCACGTGCTAGGATTAAAGGCATTTGCCAACACACCTGGCTCCAGCTATTTTTTAAAAATAATTTTTATTGTGTGCGTGTGTGTGTATACACTCATGCACAAGCGTGGAGGTCAGAGGACAACTCTCCACAATGTGGGTTCCGGGTCATTAGGAATTTAGGCCATTCAGCTTCATGGTAACCTTCTGAGCCAGCTCATGGCCCCTCCCTCCACCTCTCCTTTCCTTCTTTCATTTTGGGGCTGGGTATAGTCCTGGTGGTCTAGAATACAGGATCCTGCTGTGTCAGCTTTTCTAGAGCTGGGGTCACAGGTAACACCTGGCTTTCATCATTTGTTTTTCTTTTTTTTTAATTTTTTTTTTTTTTTTTAAATTTTGGGGCTGGAGAGATGGCTCAGTGGTTAAGAGCACTGACTGCTCTTGCAGAGGACCTGGGTTCGATTCCCAGCACCTACGTGGTGGCTACGAACTGTTCTTAACTCCAGTTCCAGGGGAATCCGAAGCCCTCTTCTGACCTTCATGGTATTGCATGACACCGGTGCACTCACATACATGCAGACAATACACTCATACACGTAAAATAAAAATAAAATATTGGCCGGGTGTGGTGGCACACGCCTTTAATCCCAGCACTTGGGAGGCAGAGGCAGGCAGATCTTTGTGAGTTCGAGGCCAGCCTGGTCTACATAGTGAGTTCCAGGACACCTGGGGCTACAGGGAGACCCTGCTTCTAAAAGAAAAAAAAAAATTAAAAAAAAATTTATGTGTAGGAGTGTTATGCCTGGAAGTGTGTAAGTGCACCTGTATCATGCACTGCCTGCAGAGGTCAGAACAGGGCATCAGGTCCCCTGGAACTGGAGTTACAGATGGTTGTTAGCCACCATGTGGGTGCTGGGATTCAAACCCAAGTCTTCTGCAAGAACAGGCAGAACTCAACTGCTAAGCCATCTCTCCAGCCCCATTTTCTTTTTAACTATTGTCTTTGGACTCTTAAAACATTTTTTAAAAAATTAATTTTATTTTATGTGTATGAGTGTTTTGCCTGGTGTGTGTATGTGCACTGTGTGTGCCTGGTGCCAGTGGAGGATCCCCTGGAACTAGTGTTACAGACCATCTGGGTGTGCTACCATCTGGGTGTTGGGAACTGAACCAACTGAACCCAGGTCCTCTGCAAGAGTAGCTAGTACTCTTAACCACTGAGCTGTCTCTCCAGCCACCTAAAAATTATTTTTATTCCATTTCATGTATTGATTTTGTGTGCATGTGTTTGTGGTGAAGCACAGGAGTAGAGTGAGAACAACTTGTGGGAGTCAGCTTCCTCCTTCCACCATGTGGGTCATTGCAGTTGGCAGGAATCGCCTTAACCTGCTGAAACATCTCACTGGCCCCCATCTTTCTTTTTTGCTTTTTTACAGTTTACTGTGCTCACTGACACCTCGAGCAGATGACTTTTTAATACCCACCTTATCTAAATGATATTTTCAGTAGCAGCCATGAAATGTAATGAATAATATACTAATGATGATGTCCAGAAAATAAATAGAGGTAGTGAAAATACCTTTATTTAGTGGGAAAATAGCTTTGATTAAACTTTGTATATGTAATCATGTCTGTCAAAATAATTATTACAGCCAGGTGCAGCAGGTGGAGCAAGAGGGTGAGAAGTTCAGGTCTGGGGACCTGGCTCAGTGAGAGAGTGCTTAGCATGTGCAAGGCCCTGGGTTCAATCCCCAGCACTAGAAGGGGGAAGGGGAGTTCAAGGCTAACCTCCAATACATAGGGAATTTGAGACTAGCCTGGGTGACATAAGACCCTACCTCAAACAACAAACTTTAACAAATCTGATGTGGTGATTCACACTTATAATCCCAGCACTGGAGTGACAGAGGCCTGTGTTCCTTGCCAGCCTGGACTACAGAGTGAGACATTTTCTCAGCAAACAAGCAAACCTAAATAAATATTACAGTAAAAAATTACATGAATTAAATTGAGTTTAAAGATGAATAAGGCAAAGCCTGGTGGTGCAAGTCTGTAATACCAGCTACAAGAGGTTGAGGCAGGAGGATCACAAGTTCAAGGCCAGTTTGGGTAACTTAGTAAGACCCTGTGTCAAATAAAAATTAGGGGACTGGAGAGATGGCTCAGTAGTTAGAAGCACTGGCTGCTCTTGCAGAGAACTGGGGTTTGAGTTGCAGCACCCAAGTGGCTGCTAACAATCGTTTCTAACTCCAGTTCCAGGGAATCTGACACCTTCTGACCTCTACTGGCACTCTACGACATGAGTGCAGTTACATATGTGCAGGCAATACACATAAAAATAATAATTTTTTTTTTTTTGGTCTTTTTGAGACAGGGTCTCCCTGTAGCCCCAGCTATCCTGGAACTCACTGTGTAGACCAGGCTGGCCTTGAACTCACAGAGATCCACCTGCCTCTGCCTCCCAAGTGCTGGGACTAAAGGCATGTGCTACCACACCCGGCAATAAAATTACTTTTTAAAAATAAAAACTGGGCTGGAGATGTAACTGGGCTGGTAGTCATCCTTGGCTACATAATGAGTTCAGCATCAGCACTGGCTATGTAAGACTGTCAAAGAAAGGAAGGAGCTGGGCATGGAGGCTACGCCTTCAATCCCAGCACGGGAGAGAGAGACACAGGTGGATCTTTGGGAGTTCCAGGCCAGCAGGTGCAAATTGAAATGTGCTACTGGGCCTTATAGACTTGGTAGAAACAATGTTCAAATATTTCTCTTGGTTATGTGCTGAGATCATGTATTGGATATTAATAATAATGGTTACTGCATGGATCAAATAAGATTCTTTTTGCCTTTTTTTATAAATTAAAAAAATTATGTGTGTATCATATGTGTGTGTCATATGTGCAAGTGAATGCTGGAGCTAAGTTAGAATGCCTAATCTGCTGGAGCTAAGTTTTAGTCCGGTGAGTCCTCTGAAGTGGGTGATGGAAACCAAACTTAGGTCTACTACAGGAGCAGTACTTGCTCTTAACCTCCGAACCATCTCTCTAGATGCTGTTTTGGGACAGGATCTAATTCAGCCCTGACTGGACTGGAACTCAGTATATAGCTTTAACTCTTGGCGAGCTTTTGGCTTTCCTTGTTTCTTTCTCTTTAGCATGCCCCCATCCCCCAACCCCAGCCACTTTGATGATCTGTGATGATCCGAGAGCTTCACTCATGCTAGGCAAGCCCTCTACCACTGAGCTGCATCCCCAGACCTTGTTTGTCTGTTTGTTCTGTTTTGTTTTTGGAGACAGGGTCGCCCTGGAGCCCCAGCTGGTCTGGAGCTAACTAGACAGGCTGGCCTCTATCTCACAGAGATCTTCCTGCCTCTGCCTTCCCAGTGCTGGGATTACAGATGTGTAGGGAATTACCCTGAATTTCTTTTTCTTACCTCTTTTGATGTGGCCACTGGAAAATTGTAAAGCACATTTGTGGTTTGCAACTGTATTTCTATTAGGCAGCACTAATATAGAATATGGAGGTTTTTCTTGTATTTATCTGGCAAAAGAAAATGCTGATACTCTTTTGCCTGCCCTCAGGTTTTAAAATGTGTGGTTTGGGTTGGAGAGATGACTCAGCAGTTAAGAGCACTAGCTGCTCTTGCAGAGGACCCAGGTTTGATTCCCAGCACGCACACGGTGGTGGACAGCAGTCTGTAACTAGTTCCAGGATATCTGACAGTTTCTTCTGACCTCCACGGGCAGGTGTCGACACGAGTGTACTTACATGCAGGCAATACACTTATATACATAAAATAAAAATATATTAAAAGCCCTAATGGAGCATGGTATGGTGGCTCATGCCTGTAATCTCTGTACTTGGAAGGCTGAGGAAAGAGGGTCTACTTACATTTTAGGTAGTCTGGGCTACATACTGAATTCCAGGCCAGCCTGGGCCATAGAGTGAGACACTGTTTCAAATCAAACAAACAGGCCAGAAAGATTGCTCATCAGGTAAAAGCACACATGGAAACCTGAGTTAGAGCCTCAGAACACTTGGAAAGGAAACCAACTCCACAAATTTCTCCTCTGGCTTCCACACATGCACTGTGGTTCATGTATGCCCACAGTCAAACATACACATCAAATATACATAAAATACACACATACACTAAAAAATTTTAAGGACTGGAGAGATGGCTCAGTGCTTAAAGTACTTGTTGCCCAAGCAAGAGGACCAAAGTTTACATCTCCAGAACCCACATACATGCTGGGTGGGCATGGTGACCTGAAGACAAACACAGGATCCCTACAGCAAGCTGGCCAGCAGTACTAGCATATTGGCAAGCTCAGGATTTGATTGAGAGATCTTGCTTCAGAAAGTAAGTTGGAGCCGGGCATGGTGGCGCATGCCTGTAGTCCCAGCACTTGGGAGGCAGAGGCAGGCAGATCTCTGCGAGTTCAAGGCCAGCCTGGTCTACATAGTGAGTTCCAGGACAGCTGGGGCTACAGGGAGACCCTGTCTCAAAAAAAAAAAAAAAAAAAAAAAGTTGAAAGAGTGATTGGGGAAGATTACTGATCTCAACCATGGGCTTTCACAAGCACAGGCACAAAGGTGCACCTGTACACATAAATGCCACATACACATAAAAAGAAGAAAAAACAAACCCAAAGGAGCTAGGATTTGAAGCTGAACTTTGTTCAATGTCATGTCTGATGAGTTACTTGTTTGCTTTAGTTCCCTCATCTTAAAAATGAGAGGGCATAATAGATCAAGCCCTGGGATACAGCAAGGGCTCAACAAGTGGCCGTAACCAGCGTGGTGGCACACATCTTTAATTCCAACACTGGGAAGGCAGAGGTCGTCTCTGAGATTGAGGCCAGCCTGGTCTACATAGTGAACTCCAGACTAGGTGGAACTACAGGGAGACCCTGTCTTTAAAAGAAAAAAGTGTCTGTTTTATCACAACAGCAATGACAAAAATGGTCTATTATATATCGTTTATTTATTTACTTAGTTATTTTTGTGATAGACCTGACTGGCCTTGAACTCACTATCTTGATCAGGTTGAGTTGGATATCACAGAGATCAGAGTGCCAGTGCCACCCCAGTGCTGGATTTAAAGATAAGTGCCATCAAGTCTGGGTTTTGGAGTTTTTTGAGACAGGGTCTCATGTAGTCCAGGGTGGCCTCAGACTCCATATGTAGTAGAGTATGACCTTGAATTCATTGCTTCTACTCCCTCTGCCTCAAAAGTACAGGGATTTGAAAAAAAAAAAAAAAA
>NW_008357491.1:390051-408983 GCF_000622305.1 Nannospalax galili
TCCTTTTGAAGCAGGGTCTCCCTGTAAGCCCCAGCTGTCCTGGAACTCACTGTGTAGACCAGGCTGGCCTTGAACTCAGAGATCTGCCTGCCTCTGCCTCCCAAGTGCTGGGACTACAGGCGTGCACCACCACACCCAGCTCTAATCTTAATTTTTAAAAAAGTTGTCTGTGTATGTGTGTCTATGTATGGGTTTGTGCATGTGAGTGCAGTGGGGGGTGGGCAGAAGAGGTTGGATTCACTGGAGCTGGAGTTATAGGTGAAAGCTGCTTGATTTGGGTGCTGGAAACTGTTTTCCAGGCCTCTGCCAGAGTATCAAAGTGCTCTTAATGGTTAAGCGCTCGCTCCAGCCCCAGCAGTCCCATTCTTTAAAAAAGAAAAGAAAGGTGGCCAGGCACAGTGGAACATGCTTGAATCCCAATACTCTGAAGGCAAAGGCAAGAGGATCTTGAGTTCCAGAGAAGCACAGGCTACATAATCAGACTCTGTTAAAAAAGCAAACAAGATGGGCATGGTGGCACAGGCCTATAATCCCAGCATTGGGTGGTGGAGCAAACTCAGGAGTTCAAAGACAGTTCTATATATTGAGTTCAAAGCCAGCCTAAGCCACAGGAGACACTTTCTTAAAAAACCAAACCAAATGAAAACAACACAAAAAGTACAGAAAGGAAAAACAGAGAGATGTGGTTGCCAGTGTTGGGGTGAGAGGTTTGAATAAGTGAAGGATGGAATTTTTTAGGGGTAGTGAAAGTTCTGTCAGATATTGTAATTGTGGTTATGTGGCTATGCATTAATCAGAACATAGCTTTACACCATAAAGAGTGAATTCAAAGCTTTTTGCAAGCAAGATTTTAAAAAATCAAGGTGGGTATGGTGGAAACAATTTAGTGTTGCCTTATGACTTATGGTATTAATAATCATCTGTGAGTGATACTGAGATAAGTGACAAGAGAGGGAAAGAAATAAATTTTCAGTGAAGAAAAATGCCAAATAATTATGTAGAGTCCACTTTCTCGGAACTTCCAACCGTTGAGTGCAGGTTGAATATAGTGTAATCCTTTCAGAGTGCACAGTGAAAAGGGGCAACACATCAGTTCTGTATGTGTGTGTGTGTGTGCGTGTGTGTGTGTGATATGTATATGTGCATGTGTAGCCATAGAAGGACATTATATGTCCTGCTCTATTACTCTCCAACTTATCCTCTTGAAACAGAGTCTCTCATTGAACCTGGAGCAAGGTTTGCAGCCAGCAAGCCCCAGCGACCCTAATGCCCCCAGCACTGGGGCAACAGTGTGCGAAGGCAAGCCCAGCTTTCTACATAGGTTCTGAGGATCTGAACTCAGATCTTCATGTTTGAACAGCAAATGCTCTTACCCTCTAAGCTATCTTCCTGGCCTGAAAGGGGGCATCAGAAGTGTCACTTTATGTTGAAGAACTCTGGTAGGCACCACCTCAGCCAGGAGACCAAGTTTAGCATCAACAGTGGTCAGTCGTGTTAGCATCTGAGGAGACATCTGAAGGCAACGTGGCATGCTGGGTGGGTCCTAGACTAGAAAAAGAACATTAGGAACTGAGCCTGGAAGTGTGGGCCAGTGATCCCAGCTCCTAGGGCTGAGGCAGGAAGACCCTATGAAAGGTGCAGCGTGAATTCAAAGCCAACCTTGTCTCAAAATAAAAAGTAAAAAAACTAGGAATGTAGTTTGGTCATAGAGGACTTGCCTAGCATGTGTCAGATTCTGGGTTCAATGTTCAGTGCTTCCCCCAACTCCCATATATTGTTACTGGCTAGTTAACTAAAATAAACATACCGAATTAATGCATGAGGTTAATAACAGAGGAACAGGGTGGGTAGGGCATATGGTAACTTTGTATGTATGATTTTCTTGTTGGTGTAAAATGGTTCCAAAAAAGTTGTTTTTTTGACAGGGTCTCACTATGTAGCCCTGGCTAGCCTGTAACTCACTATGTGGACAAGGCTGACCTCAAACTCACAGAAGTCCTGACTGCTGGGATTAAAAGTTTGTGCCACCTCACCAGGCTGAATAAAGTTGGTTGTTTTTTTTTTTTTAATATTTTTTTTTCAATTTTTAAAAAATATTTTTATTTTATGTGTATAAGTGTTATGCCTGCATGTAGGTAAGTGCACCCGTGTTGTGCAGTGCCCAAGGAGGACAGAAGAGGCTGTTGGATCCCTTGGAACTGGAGTTACAGGCGGCTGTTAGCTGCCATGTGGGTGCTGGGAATCGACCGCAGATCCTCTGCAAGAACAGTCAGTGCTCTTAATTGCTGAGCTATCTCTCTAGCCCTGAATAAATTTTTTTTAAATGGCATGAAGTTTTTTGAGACAGAGCCTTATGCACCCAAAGCTGGCCTCAAACTGGATTTGTAGCTGAGGATGATCTTGACCTTCCGATCTTCCTGCCTTTACTTCCTGAGTGCTGAGATTTGTCAGTTTGCACCATAACACCTGATTTCTTCAGTGTCAGAGATTGAATCAGGGCTTTGTTCACAGCTGTGGTAAGCATGCTGTAACTGAGGTACATCCCCAAACCAGCCAAAGATTTTAAAAACATTTGGTTCATTTAGACCTTGGAGTTTCAAAGCAGTGTGTGGCCTGTTTGAAAGTCAGAATGCCTTCCAGAGACTGGTGGCTCACACCTGTAAGCCGACAATGTGGGAAGCTGAAACAGGAGGATGGCAGTGGGTTTGAGGCCAGCCTGGGCTGCAGCATAAGTTCCAGGTCAGCCTGGGCTACTGTGAGACCCTGTCTCAAAACAACAAAACCCAAAAGAACAAACAAAATAAATTTAAAAACAAAAATAAGAAAAATGTAAATTTCTTGAGCTAGGTGGACCCTGTAAGTGAGGCAGGCTGAAGCAGAACGATTGCTGTGAATGAGGCCATCCTGGACTATAGAGTGAGGTTCTATTTTAAAACCAAAACAACAAAGATTCTTCCATGGATTAAGAGAATTTGTCCTGGTCTAGAGAGATGGCTCAGTGGTTAAGAACACTGACTGTTTTTGCAGAAAACCCAGGTTCGAATCCCAACACCCATATGGCAGCTAACAACTGTCCATAACTCCAATTCCAGGGGATCTGTCAGTCTCTTCTGTCCTCTGCAGGCATTGCACGACATGGGTGCACCTACCTACATGCAAGCAATACACGCATACACGTTAAATAAAATAACCCCACAGCTCAGCAGTTAAGGGCACTGGTTGCTCTTCCAGAGGACCAGGTTTTAATCCCAACACCCACATGGTAGCTAACAACTGTCTGCAACTCCAGCTCCAGAGGATCCAACAGCCTCTATGTCCTCCTCCCTCACTGCACTTACCTACATGCAGGCAATATACACATAAAAATAATATATTTTTAAAAAAATTTGTCCTTCAGTTTTTTTTGTTTGTTTTTTTGTTTTGTCTTTTTGAGGCAGGGTCTCCCTGTACCCCCGTGGCCTGGAACTCGCTATGGAGACCAGGCTGGTCTGGAGCTCAGAGATCCATCTGCCTCTGCCTCCTAAATGCTGGGATTAATGGCATGGGCCACCATGCCTGGCTGTCCTTCAGTTTTAATATGTTTGGAATCCAGGAGTTAGAGTCTTTTAAAAAAATCCAGCCATGGGCTGGTTCTTGTGCCAAGCCTAGTGACCTGTATTTGATCCCTGGGCCCCACAAGGGGGAAGGAGAGAACCAACTCCTGCAAGTTGTCCTCTGACCTCAACACTGTGGCATGTGCGAGTTTACACACTAAACAAATAGTTTTTAAAATCTAGTTGTATAATTTATTTTGCATTTAGGTGTTTTTGTTTTTCTGGCCACAGGTCTCATGTAGTGAAGGGGACCCAGAACTAGATATGCCCTTGATCTTCTGATCCTCTTGCCTTCTCCCAAGAACTGGGATCACAGCTACTCACCATTACACCCAGCATGCAATTTGTATTTAAAATATTAACAAGGAAACCGGACCTGGTGGTGCTCACCTCTGACCCCAGGACTTGGGAGGCTGAGACAGGATTGCTGGGAATCCAAGGCCACCTTGTGCTATATAGTGAGATCATGGCTCAAAGAGCCTAAATGAATGAACACAAAACAAGGAAACATGCCTAATTCCATGAGCATTTAAAGTTAAAATAACTATGGCCGGCATGGCGGCCAAACCTTTAATCCCAGCACTAGGGAGGCAGAGGTAGGTGGAGGCCAGTTTGATCTACACAGCAAGTTCCAGGCAGCTAGGGTTGCATAAAACTCAAAAATAACTATCATGAAAGAAACTCACATAGCCAGGTTATATCAAGCCCCTCGCCTACATTTTCACGGTCTACTGTTTTGGTGGAGAATAGCACGTACTGTTGCGTAAGGCGTTTTGCTCTCCTAATATTAAATACAAGCCGAAGACTATTCGGGCTGCAACTGGCAGAGGCGTTGCTGCCAATTCTTTCTAATTTGGAGAATTCCTTAAAAAAAAAAAATCGAGTCTCATCACATTGCCGCGAGAGGGAGGGCAGAGTCACGGCTCATTGGTGGCGTCTCTGGGCCGTGGGCAGGGCTTCGAGCCCAGGGCTGCGGGAGCACGATGGAGCTGAGCGCCCATTGGCCAGGTCGCTGGAGAGGGAGCAGTGGGCCGCCGAGTCCTGCGCGGCCGGTTCCTATGGCAACCGAGGCTCCCAGGCGGAGGGGGCAGAGCGCCCGGGAGGTGCGTGTAGGAGACAGGCGTGGGGGTGCGGACTTGGAGGACACAAACCGCCACATTGAAGGGGCTGGACAAGCCCGGCCTAGAGAAAAATCAGCCAACCGGGAAAGAAATTCACCCGTGGCTCCATCTTCTCCTGACCTCCCCCTGGCAGCGTTTTGAACCTAGAGCCTAGCACAGGCTAGCTCTCAGTACCTAGAGAAGGAGATGGAGGAAGGGGGTGGGGTGCAGAGGATGAGGACTGTGGCATGGCGTGAGGCCAGGTGCCTGACTTGTGGGCTAAAAGCCCACGGTGGACACTAGACCTGGGGCTGTGCTGGCCTTGGATGCAGGGCCTGGAGAGGTCACTCTGACATGGGAAGAGGGCTGGCGCCGAGGCCTCCTCTGTCTCTCTGCCACTATTCCCTGGGAGACTGACCGCAGGGAGGACAATATCTGCTTCGTGGCACGCTGGCTCTGCCCTTCAATCCGATCTCTGAATGCCTGTGTCTTTACTGGGGGAATAAAAACAGTATTCAGTTTTAAAACTGAGTGGAGATAATGTATGTGAAGTTCTTCAAGTCACAGTTTTATGTAGCCCAGGTTGGGCTCTTAACCTGCTCTGTAATAAAGGCTGGCATCCTCCCTGACCTTCCTATATCCACCTTCCAAGTTCTGGGATTACGGAGGTGTAAGTAAAATTCTGAATGCATTGAGACACGGAAGACACTGCACTCCACAGTAGCTTCCATGACTGCAGAGGAGGAGGGATTTGTGTAGTCGGAGAATTGGGTAGTGTGGTTAAGGAGGGAGGACAGGAAAAGTGACAAATCCCACCAAAGAGCCCAGCTCATATGCCATACAGGAAGTCAGGGGAGGGAGGATGGGTTTGTACTACGATGGTAGAGTGCTTCCCTAGGATGCAATAAGCCCTGGGTTCCATCTCCAGATCTCCAGTGCCATGTAGGCCGGATGCAGTGATGCACTCTAATCCTAGCACTAGAGTGGTGGAAGCAGGAGGATCCGAAGTTCAAGGCCATCCTCTGCTAGATAGAGGTCAGCCTGGGTTACAAGAGACCCTGTCTAAGAAAAAACAAAGAAACCAGGTCTGTGAGATGGCTCAGCAGATAAAAGCACCTAATAACCAGGGTTCGATCCCTGGGACCCAACCTTCACTGAGTCCCAAAGGTTGTCCTCTGACTGCCATTTCAAATTGTGGCAGGTATGGGCCTACACACATATCATGCAAATATACACATATCAAAGACGGTGTTACTGGTACTATCATACATGCATGCACACATACACATCAAGGAAGGTATTACTGTACCAGGTGCTAGGTACAGAGGGCCTAGCTCTCTGCCAGCTCTATACATGGATTATTTCATTTTCTGATTAGGTGGCTATCAGTAGACTCACTTTCTTGCTGAGTGAACTAAGGCCCATGAGAAATGATGTGCTTCGTATGAGCAAAGAGAGGGCAGAACCAAAGAAGGGCATTTACAGAGCTCTGAACAAGGGCATAATTGGAAAGTCTTAGTTTCTCTTCTCTTCTGATAATGGAATACCATAGACTAAGTACTGTTCTGAAAGCTGAGAGATATCAAGTCAAGGCATACCTATCCTGGCAGAAACATAGCTATTCTAAAGAGACACTTGTAGCCAGGTGTGGTTGCTCATGGCTTTAATCCCAGCACTCAAGAGGCAGAGGCAGGCAGATCTCTATGAGTTCAAGGCCAGCCTGATCTGTACAGAGTTCCAGGCCAGCTGGGGTTACAGAGAAACCCTGTCTCAAAAAAGAGACACTTGTGCCCCTCCCTTTGGCTATCAGACTTTTGTAGCAGTAGACCCCAAGAAACGAATTTCTAAACACGTGTGGTAGTATAGGACTTTAATCCCAGCACTCTGCAGGCAGAAACCCTGTTTCAAATACAAAAAACAGAAGAGAAAAAATTTCTTCAGTAATCTCATGGTAGGTGAAGAAAAGAATTGAAGCCCCAGTGCCAGGCAGAGGGACACTTGTTTCCTACAGAAAGATTTCGCAGGGTTGCAGCAAAGACAATGACAGGGTGGTGATGGGTTAGACCACACCTTAACCAGGAAAGTTCTTGTGTCTGCAGAATCCTCACTCTAAGCAGTGACTGACTCAGGGCAGGCCAAACCTTGGCAGGAGTTAGGAAGTGTGAAGCCTCAAACCCAGGCACCTGATTATTGGTATTTTGTTTTTTGTGTTTTTGTTTTTTTTGAGACAGGGTTTCTTTCCCTTTAGCCAATCTTTTAAAAGTGTGTGTCACCACTCCCAGTTTCTAAAATTTTATTATTTATATGGTCTTTTTTGAGGCAGGATCGCCCTGTAGCCCCACAGAGCTTGGAACTCACTACATAGACTAGCTGGACTTCATCTCACAGAGATCCACCTGCCTCTAGTCCCAAATGCTGGGATTAAAGGTGTGCACCACACCTGGCTCTTGTTTTTTACTTTTAATTATGTGTGTGTGGGAGGGGGGTTAGTTGCAAATGAGTGCAGGTGCCCTTGAGGCCAGAAGCATCAATCCCCAAGCAGCTTAGAGAAGTCTTGAGTCCCTGATGTGGATTCTGGGAACCTACTCGGGTTCTGTGAAACAGCAGTGAGTATACACTCTTAACCACTGAGCCATCTTTCTAGCTCCTTGCTTTTCTTTTCTGAGACAGGGTCTCATGTAGTCCAGGCTAGCCTAGAACTTGCTATGTCACTGATGATGACCTGGAACTTCTGATCCTCCTGTCTCCAGGTGCTGATATGACAGATATATCCTGCAAGGCCCCCTTAAATCCAGGCATTTGGAATCCAGGAGGCTGGTGCTTTCCTGTACCTGTTTGTGTCATGCAGGCTGAGTTTGGGTGATCTCTCTCTCCTGGAGGTGGGGGGAGTGGAGGAGAGTGAAGGGGAGGGGAGGAGAGGAAGGAAGGGAAAGGAAAGGAAGAGAGAGGGAGGGGGTGAGGATGGGCTGGTAAACACAGGGCCTGACCTCCCAGGCTGCAGTGAACCTTTATTACAGGCAGGAAAATTAAGGATCAGCCTTCTAAAGATGAATGACCAAGCCCTTCTTCAGTCCAGAGAGTCTGTGATGGGTGTGGAAGGGGATATGCTGAGCACCTTTAGGGACAAATAGACACATGCCTCCTCCTGTATGTATCCTCAGCCAAGTAATTTGTAGGTTGTTCATGGAATAAATCTTTATAGGGCTGTTACTGTTGCCAGGTACAGTGCTAAAGATTGGAAGTACAGCCATGAGCAAAAGAACAAAACTCCTCCCTGAGGGGACTCCAGAGAAGCAGAGGCAGATGTCATCAGATAGGACATGAATCCATCACACTTGCAGCAACTGCAGGATGGAGGGGTAGGGCTGCTGGGGAGGAGGAGAGGGTCTGATCTAGGAGGTTAGGGAGGACTAGCAGGGCAGTGGCTTTGGAGCCCAGCCTCTGAACAGAGAAGGTTAACCATGGGTTGGGAGGGAGAATGCCTCCCTGGAACAGCTGGGGAAGCCAAACCCTTCTAGGGGAAGGAGGAGGAGGAGAGGCCAGACCAAAGGGGGCAGGAAGAGGCAGACCAAGGCCAGGCCAACCTCCTGGGCCCCAGTCACTTAAGCAAGTGGGTAATGATTGCATTTCTTTTGGGTCCATTCCCCTAGATTGCAGGAGACCCTGCTTGGAAACAAGGAATGCAGTGTTGTTGTTTTTTTTTTTTTTTAGATAAAAATTGTAGCCCTGGAACTCACTTTGCAGACCAGGCTTGCCTCAGACTCACAGAGATCTGTCTGCCTCTGCCTCCTGAGTGCTGAGATTAAAGGTGCGCGCTACCATTCCTGGCTACACCACCTTTTTGGGTCTTTTTGTTTTCTTTTCCTCCCAGAGCTGAGGACTGTATCCAGGAACTCAAGCACTCTACCACTGAGTTAAATTCCCAACCCTTATACCCACATTTTTTTTTCAGTTCCTCCCCCCACCCACATTTTTCATGTGGGTTGTGGGTATGAAATGAAGTCCTCGTGGTTGCAAGGCAAAAAGCTTTGCTGACTAAGCTACTCTCTTTTGTGTGTCTGGGGATGGGAGAGAGGAAGGGATGTGTGCATGTAAGTTCATGCGCATGTGTGTCCATGGATGTGTGGCAGCTAGAGGGAGTGTCTTCCACTCTTTCCATCTTATTTTTCCAAGATGGGGTCTCTCACTGAACCTGGAGTTCACTAAATAGGTAAGACCAGCAGTTGGCCAGGGACCTGGGGGAACCTCCCATTTCCCTCTACCTCCCCAGCAGGATGACTACAGGCACTCATTGTTAAACCTGGCTTTTGACTTAGGCCATCAGATACCCTAGAACTGGAGTTATGGACAGTTGTAAGCCACCACATGGGTGCTGGGATTCAAACCTGGGTCTTCTGTAAGAACAGCCAGTGCTCTTAACTGCTGAGCCATATCTCCAGCCCCAAATCTCTTAAGATTTTTAAAAATTAATTTTATGTGTATGAGTATTTTGCCTGTATGTATCTAGGTGCACCTGTGTGTGGAGTGCCCACAGAAGCCAGAAGGGCATCAGATCCCCTGGAACTAGAGTTACAGATGGTTGTTCACCACTATGTGGGTGCTGGGAACTAAACCTGAGTCTTCGAGAGGACAGTGTTCCAGTGTCTGATGCAAGCACACACATGAGCCACAGTGCAGTCAGAGGACAATTTTCAGGAGTCACTTCTCTCCTTCCACTATGTGTGACCCGGGGATAGAAATCAGGTCGTCAGTTTTGGCAGCAAGTGTCTTTACCCAATGAGCCATCTAATAGTCCCTAAAGTTCTTATTTTTAAAGATTGCGGCAATGGACTGGGTCCCGACAGAGTCTACAGCATTCTGTGAAGTCTTGTAGCTTGAATTTACTTTTGTTGTCAAAAGGTTTTGTAGGCTGGGCATGGTGGTGCACGCCTTTAATCCCAGCAGAGGCAGGGGGATCTCTGTGAGTTCAAGGCCAGCCTGGTCTACATAGTGAGTTCCAGGACAGGTGGAGCTACAGGGAGACCCTGTCTCAAAAACACCAAAAAAAAAAAAAAAAAAAAAAAAGGGTTTTGTAATCATTGTTGATAGACATAATACATGAGTTTAAAAACAAGGAAAGATACAGGGTGAAATGTTTTTATTTTTATCCCCAACTGAGTATCCAGTTCTCAGAAGCAACAATGACCAATTTCCGCCTATTTGTTGATTTTACCTCCTAAAGGCTGGAGACTGAAACCACTGAACTATAGCCCCAGCTATGACCAATTTCATTAATATCCTACTGGGACTATTCACTGTATGAATAAGCATTATGTCTACATTAATCCCATCATTCTATAATGTGCATAGAAGCATATTCTGCTTTGTAAACTTGTGCATCTTACAGATCTTCATATGCAGAAGCATGGCAAGATCCTGTCTTAAGAAACATATGTAGGTATGTACCTGTACACACACACACACCTTTTAAAATTATTTTATGAGTGTATTGCCTGCATGTGGGTAGGTGCACCTATGTTGTGCAGTGCCTGCCAAGGTGAGAAAAGGGCGTCAGATCCCCTGGAACTGGAGTTATGGTCAGGTTTTAGCTGCCATGTGGGTGCTGGGAATCAAACTCAGGTCCTCTTCAAGAGCAACCAGTGCTCTTAACCGGGAGCCATTTCTCCAGCCCACACATACCTTTTTAATGACAGTGTTCCAGAGTCCACTTATATTGCAGCCTGTCCATCCAGTTCCCTGTTGACAGGTTTTTATATTCTGAGTACTACTAGGTGAGCATCCTGGTCCTTACACACCTGCTTTTTCTGTTCTTTGCTGTGCCAGGAATGGAGCTTGGGGCTTGGTGAATGTGACAGCAAGCACAGTGGCACTGGTTTGAATCTTCTGCCCCATGGCATATACACCTCTGTGCACATATTCAACTTTAGAGATTCATTTTTTGTAAATGATGCTATGTTAAAGATTCTGTGGTTTTACTGCCTGTAACTCCAGTTCCAGGGGATCCAACACCATCTTCTGGCTCCTGTGGGCATTTCACACAAGTGGTGCACTTACATACATGCAGGCAAAACACTCATACACACATAATTAAAAAATAAATAAATAAATAAGAAGATTCTGTTTTAAATTTTGGTAAGACAATGCCAGTTTTCCAGAGATGTTGGTTTGTGTTTTAAAACTCTGTAAACATGGCTCCCAACAAATATGAATGACCATGGGCTCAAGCTGTCCAGAATGCCATGTTCCAATATGGAAACAGTTACAGGAATGCCCATGAATTCTCCCCTTTACTCTAAGCTTGGTCTTAGACCACTTCCTACTCTAGTCATACTGAATTATTTCTGGTTGCTGTCAGTCATAGCTGGACTTCAGGGGAGAGTAAGGTTGGCTTTCTGGAGCCTCTAAGACAGAAACTGGGTGCCAAGGGAAATAGGGAGCTGTGGAGGGCGTGGTGCAGGAGTGTTTTGGGAACGCTGTGGTTTGACAATGCCCCTTAACAGTTCCTGTGCTGGAAGCCTGGAGCCCATCCTTTCCATTTCACTCCAGATTTTTCTATGGGAAGTTATCTGAGACTCTGCAGTGGAACCTCAGTCCTTGATCACAGGGATGTCACCCTGCATTTATCTTTTACTCTGTGTGGCTCTAGCTCACTGCTGAGTTCCAGATGCTTCCAAACGGCCCAGAGCCTGTGATTTACACACGTTGACATGGACAGGATGGAGGATACCTGAGACAAAATCACTGTTCTTGGCCCCGGGTCACCTCCTGGCCTTGTCCTCTAACCACAGCTTCCACCCTCAGCCAGATTGAACCCTGTGTGTGTGCCTTGGGCAAGCTAGGCAAGTGCTGGATCCCCAGCCCAGGGTCACTCTGCTCAGGCCACATTGCTGCTGTGCTGCTGCTCCTAAGCCCTCCTGACTCTTCTTCGTCAGGTCTCAACCAAAGTTCTTTTTTTTCTCCAAAGGGAGAATAGTTGTCTGCAGATGAAGGCAAAGCCAAAGCTCTCTTTTAGGAAAACCTTCGCTTCAGATATTTCTAGGCAGGCTAGTTTGTTTTTTGCCCAGAACAACTGTCTTAAACTAGGTATGTGATAGTGGGAACGGCCGTCTAGGCTCCCTGTCCCCTGTACACCACAGCCCCATCTCGTTCACGGTGAGTCTGCAGAGCCTCTGAGGGCCTGGCTGCAGCACGGCAGGCTCTGGAAGCTGAGCGAATCCGTGGGTCTGCCAGCCTTTCCCCGAGAAATTGCAATTTGGGGCCTGCAATCAGGAGCGCTGGAGAGGAAGCTGGGGAAGGATCTGGTCTCAGGCTAGTCCCTGGACGGCCAGGCAGGAGGCCCCAGGGATCCTGTGGGGGATGGGCAGGGGAGCTGTTTCTTCCTCCCCAGGGTGGGGGAGGGGCGGCTCCTTCACCCCGGCTCCTAGGCACAAGGCCTGCTGGGAGGGAGGGGGTGGGGAGCCTGGTGAAAGCTGGCTTTCTCCCGGTGGCCTCAGCCCTATTAGAGAGCAAGGGAGATGGGTGGGAGAGGGGAGGAAGGGGCAGTACTGTCGGGTGGCTAGGCAACCCAGGAAGGAAGGGCTGAGCTGCCTGAGCCAGGTAAGATCCAAGAGCCTTCCAGGCCCAACTCGAGATTAGCTCTGAAAATCTCATGTCGCCAAGTCCGAGAATCATCAATCAGTACTCTGGGGAACTTTTAACTATAGTGTTAAAAACACTGCAAACACTGCAGTCCTTCAGAGGGTTAGGGTCTGCAGAGCACTGGGCACAGGAGGCAGGAGCCCTGGGCTCGACCTTGCTCAAATGCCAAGCTCACCATCTCGATTTACCTATTTCCGATGGACACACACACACACACACCTGTAATTCCAGTGCTCAGGAGGCCTGGGCAGAAAGACTGGGAATTCCAGGCCAAGTAAACAGCTGTCTTATAAAACAAACAAAACCCCACAAACCCCAAAAATACCACACAAAAACTGAGTTTTAGCAGTGAGCTAAGCTTTGTTTGCAGGGTAGAGAAATGATGTTTAGGGAAGGATGCTGAATGCAGGGCTGCATCTAACACTCCAAGAGAAAATGCAGTTAGTAATACAAAAGATAAATATTTATTCAGGACAAATCTTAACGATTGATTTTACATTCTAAGCCACAAATAACAAAACATATATATGCGAAGGTAAGACAAAAACTTAAAGAAAAGCAGTTTAACAGCTAGTGGATCCAGGCACTCTGGCTTGGCCTGTTTTCCACAAACATGTTCAAGTTTACAGCTCACTCATGACTTCTAGGTTAAAACCACCTTTCTCCTGAGGGTTGGAGGTTGAAGTTTTCAGATGAGCTCTCGCTAGCTTCTCTAGGGTTCTAGTAACTGAGGCAGAGGTGCAAATGTAAACTTTTGGTAGGTTTCTTTACTTAGGGGAACGATTTCTCACTGGTGACAGTGAATGGGGAAGGGCCAGAAAGGGGCTGGAACACTTGAGATGTGGTGCCCCAAGGAGAGATGCCTGCAAGCCTAGAACGTTGTTGCTTGGTTCCTTCCCTAGTTCCCAAGTACTGTGAAGTCTCTGCCAAGCCTTCTGGATGGTTCTCAGGGCCTTGAGTGTTGAGGAAATTGTTGTGAAGTGTGAGAGGTAGTGGACAAGCACCGGGTTTGGGGTCAGGGTACTCTACAATGGGCTGACTGAGGTACCAGACAGCTGTGTATTTGGACCCAGCCCTTTAATTTCTCTGGGTCCATTTCATCTGCTGGAAAACCAAGGGGCTGGTTGAAAACACTCCTCAGGGAGGCAGAGGCAAGAATGTCACTACAAGTTTGAAGCCAGCCTCGTCTACACTGTGAATTCCAAGCCAGCCAGGGCTATACAGCAAGGCCTTGTCTCAAACCAAAATACAAAACCAAAAACCTCCCCCTAGAGAAAACCCCACAAGAAAAAAACACCTCTTAGGTCTTTTCCAGCAGGCAAGTTGAGGTTCCAAGATTCTTCAGAAAAATGCTTCTGAGTTACAGAAGAGCTGTCAAAAAGAACTTAAATTTTTTTATGCCACAAGAGGGGCCCTCCGCCATCACTTAGAGCTTATTGATTCAGATTACATACACTTCAAACAACATTGTTTCTACAAATTCTCAGACCACACAGATTCGAAGCAGCAAATTAAAAAGGCATGGGGGAAGAGCTGCAAAAGGTGCACACCCTTGACCCAAGTCACAGTCAACAACATCTTCAAACATTGATGGAGTGCAGGCCCTGCACTGCGGTTGAGGAATGGTGATGCACAAGGCGGCCCAAAGGGTGAAAATCCAAGGAGACAACGTATTGGGGGAGGTAGTAAAAAGTACAAGGGAAGAAATCGTAAAAAAACAAAAACAAAAGCACACCAAAGGGGGGGGGGCAGTTAAGGGAGGGGGTGTGGCAAGGTGTCTACCTGCACTCTACAGTCCTAAACAGTCCTCCTCGTGAAATTCACCATTTCAGATCAGGCTGAAACGGAGTACACTCGGTTTAAAAAAGGCATAGGATGTCTCTGATAGGGTTTCTAGAAATATCTCCTTCCATAAAAGATAAAAAAGGGTTTAAAAAAAAAGTTTTGGCACTTAAAGCGGGATAAGCTGGCTGTGCTATACACCCTGACAGGTGGACGGGTGCTCAGTGTCCCGCCACGCCGGTCAGTTGACCTGCCGCAGAATTGTGAACCGCTTTGGGACACTGGGCAAAGGCATGTCCTCGCTTGCCGCAGAGGTTGCACACGATGCCCTTCCTGCAGTAAGGGCTCAGGTGCCCCTCTTCCCCGCACCTGAAACACCTGTCCTGCGTGCAGCTGCCACTCATGTGGGTCCGGGAACCACACTTAAAACACGTCTTGGGCTGCCCCTTGTACCAGCTGTAGCCCCTCTCGGCTCCCAGGAAGAAGGCCCCGGGCAGGTGCCGGACCCCGCCCTCGCCCTGGCGCAGCTCCACCTCGCACTTGTACTCCCCGGTCCAGATCCCAAACCTGTCGGTCACCTTCACGGGCACGGCCAGCACGTCGCAGTGGCGCTTGAGCCAGGTCACGATGTCCTCCACGTCCACCGTCTCGTTCCGGAAGAGGATGAAGAGCGTCTTCAAGCTGGACTTGCTCCGCCCCAGCACCACGAAGTTGTCCCAGCAGTCCTCCTGCTCGCGCTTCTCCTCGTACACGCGCAGGAACAGGGCCAGCTTGTCGGCCGAGCGGAAGCTGACGTCGAACTCGCGACTGCCTGGGATCTGGATGACCGCATAGATGTCGGCCGGGTCCATGCCGATGGAGCGCAGGATGAGCGCGCCCACCACGAAGTCCCGCGTCGGGCAGGCACTCTCGTCTCCCTGGAAGCAGATGCGCACTAGGAAGCGGCCCTTACTCGGGCCGGCTGCTGGCGGCTCGTCTAGCACAGGCCGCTCGGCCGCGTTGTCTGTCGCGCCGGGCCTGGCGGGGGTCGCCATGGCCGCCACCGCTTCGGCCCTCGGCCTTCGGCCCGCCTCTCCCCCGCTCTTCTTCCCGCGAGCGTCCGCAGCCTCGCCAGCCGGGTCCCTCCGGCAGCCCTTTGAGTCCCCGCGGCCGGCAGGGGGGAAGTCGCCGGGGTTCGGCGGCGCCAGGCCCGCGCCGCCGCCTTCCTCGTCGCGCCGCCGCGCCTCACGGAAGTCGCCCTTCTTCTCGGCCAGGTTCTTCACCACCTGCGCCCAGCCCAGCTTCTCGCGGGCGCCCTCGACTTCCTCGGCGCGGGCGGCGGGCCGCGCAGGCATCGGGGACTGCGGCCGGGCCCGCTGCCGTACCTCCTCCGCGCCGCCGCCGGTGGCCATGTTACCTCCTTCCCAGCATCCTTCACTCGTTCCGCGGCCCGACGGCGCCCGTGGTGGGTGTCCGCCTGCCCGGCTGAGGGCCGTGGGCTGCGTGGGAGGCTTCCCCGCCCCCGCCCCTCTGAAACCCGACTCTCCTCGCCAGGCCAGGTCTACCCGCGTCCCGAACGGCGCCTCGCGGCAGCTGCAAGCCGCACCCACTCCCCCTCCTCGGGCTGCCCGGTACCCGCCAGCGCCGGGCTCTCCAGAGTTTCTCAGAGGGCCTCAATGTTTTCATTCAAGAAGTCAAAGGCCTCGATCGTCTTTTGGGTTCTTTGAAAGCAAAAGAAATAGGCGCCAAAAAGCCACACTTAGCTCTCCCTTCAAAGTACATGACAATGCATCCCCCCACTCCCCAGTTTTAGCTTATACATTATTGTTTTGTTCTTTTGTGACAGGGTCTCACTGTGTAGCCCTGACTGGCCTGGAACTTGCTATGTAGACTAGACAGGCTTTGAACTCACAGAGATCCGCCTGTGCTGGGATTAAAAGTGTGCACCAACCATCACACTCAGATTAGGTTATGAACACTTTATACAGAGAAGTTGAATTTTCTTTGTGAAGACTTGAGTGTTTTTGCCATTTTAATTTTTTTTAAAGGGGAAGAGGGCTCAGTAGTTAAGAGTACTTTGTTGCAAACAACCCACATTAGGTTCCTTGGTTGGGTGGCTTACACCCACCTCTTACCCAGCTCTGGGGGAATCCGTGCAGACATACACATAATTTAACAAAAATTCTTGTGACAAGTACTGTGCATTACTTGAAACATGTAAGAACCTCTATGGCTCATGCCTGTAATTCCAGCACGTGGGAAGCAGAGGCAAGGGGATTGCCTTCAGTTCGAGGCCAGCCAGATCTACCTAGTGAGGGCCAGGCCAGGTCAGCTAGGAGTACTTAGCAAGAACCTGTCTCAAAACAGAAGATGGCTTGGTGAAATGGCTCTGCAAGTAACAGTGCTTGTTGCCAATCACTTGCCAGAGTTAACAGGCAGCCTCAAGGGTAGCCTTTCTTTAACCACTTGACTTCTAACACTGTGACTCAGGACCCATTTGCATTGGGCTCCACAGCACATGTGGCTAACAGCCCCTGACTTAAAGGAGCACTGGTTAACATTTCTGTTTTCCCTTTATCTGTGTCCACTGGTGTCTGGAAGCATCGATTACATTTGGGTAGTTGAGGGGACTGGTTTGTTTTCTGTGGCGTATTTGTGCATTTCAGGGTCTCAGTAACCTTTCCATATTTAGTGCAAGCAAAGGTGTGCCATGGAGACCAGTGTTTGAACCTGGCCTCTTTGGGTCTCATACTGGGCTGATGACCACTTTTTCAATAGCCTCAGTTTGCTTTTCCATAGCAAGGGGATGGTATCTAATTCCAGAAGATTACTATTATGTTTCTATTGATAGCTACTATATTGTATATTAATCTGTTTATATATTAATAGAGTCTCACAAGCTCAGGGATATAACCTATGTCAAAGAGCTTAGTTCAGAATGAATTCCTAGGAAACAAGATTTTTATAAAAAATTTTTTGTTTAAATTATATTTTATTTTTATCCATTTTATTTTTGTGGCATATGTGTGGAGGTCAGAGGACAACTTGTGGGAGCTAATTCTCTCCTTCCACTCTGTGGGTCCTGGAGAAGCAACTGAACTTGGGTTGTGGGGCTGAGGGGCAAGAGTCTTTACTGGCTGAGCCATCTCACCCGCTGGGGACTGGTTTCTTTCCTGTTTCTCCTCAGACTCTTCCAGCTCTAGTCAGCACATAGAGTCCTTGAGAGTTCCCCGCGTACCATCTTTCTCTTCACCTGAACCCCAGCATTGATCTCAGGGAAGGGAATTCCTGACTCTTGTATAGTTTCCATCGTTAGGTCCTTCTGTATCCTCAGACACTGTCTGGAATCTCTTCTCAGCCACATATTCCCTTCATCATTCCTTTTTTTTTTCCCCTTAAAAAAAAAAGTTATTGCCGGGTGTGGTGGTACACGCCTTTAATCCCAGTACTCGGGAGGCAGAGGCAGGCTGATCAAGGCCAGACTGGTCTACATAGTGAGTTCCAGGACAGCTGGGGATACAGGGAGACCCTGTCTCAAAAAGACTTAAAAAAAAAAAAAAGAAAGTTATTTTGGGGCTGGAGAGATGGCTCAGCAGTTAAGAGCACTGACTGCTCTTGCAGAGGTCTGGGGTTTGATTCCCAGCACCCACATGGCGGCTATGAACCGTCCTTAACTCCAGTTCCAGGGGAATCCGAAGCCCTCTTCTGACCTCCATGGCATTTCATGACTCAGGTACACTCACATACATACAGGCAATACACTCATACACACAAAATAAAAATAATAAAATAGTTTTTAAAATGTTATTTCATTATATTTCTATTTGTGTGTGTGTGCATGTGTGACTACGATCTGATCTGTGTGTGTGTGTGTGTAGAGATCAGACAACTCGTGGGAACTTGTGGTGAAAGACCCGACTGACAGCAGGAAGGCCATTTTAGAAAAAGAACTGTAATCAGCCATTCGATAAGCCAAGATTCTAACCCAGGTCTTGTGAAACTAGCAGTGGAAGATAGGACGTTTGCAGTCGGACCACCTGCCACCACCCTGAGGCCCCTACCGGGAAGTTAGTGATAACAGCCCCTACTGGGAAGTTAACGATAACAATCAGTTTCACCCATAGCCCCCTCTGAATTTGGCAATACTGTTTCCTCATACCTTGTACCCATTGAAATGCACTAATAATAATCTTGTAACCATGCATCTGCTTCTGTACCTTGCTTCTGCTCTATAAAAAGCCCCCCCAAACTAAGCCCGGCACGCAAGTCCTGACCCGAGCGGGACTCTGCGTCCGCAGGCGCCTGTGTATGAATAAATTCCTCTTGCTTTTGCATCCCGAAACTTGGTTTTGTCCCTGTGTGTTGAGCGCGATTCTTCAGTGGGAGTTGGTTCTCTCCTTCTACCGTGTGGATTCTGGGGATTAAATTCAGGTCATCAGGCTTTGAGCAAGCACCTTTACCTGCTGAGCCATCTCACTCCCCAGGAAGGGTTTAGTTTGGCTCACAGTTCAGTACAGCCCATCATAGTGGGGAAGTTAAAGCCTCCAGAGCCTGAAACAGCTGGTCACATGGTCTCCAGAGTCAGGAAGAAGAGAGCAAAGAGTGCTTGTGCCCAGCTCACTTTCTCCTTTCTATACAGTGCAGGATACTAGCCCAAGGGAATGGTGCCAGTCATCTTGGAGGGTGTGTCTTCCCATTCCAACTCTTATTAGTCTCTGCCTCTGCGGACTGGCTGAGCAGTTCAGTGTTTCCTGCCTGCTTTTTGATGTGACTACACAGAGGTCTGAAGTCCTGGCTGTGATCCTGGTCTGTCAGTGCCTTCCAGGTTTAGGGCTAAGAG
>NW_008357492.1:0-1532 GCF_000622305.1 Nannospalax galili
CACTATAGATCTTAAGCAAGTAATGGGGATGAAGCAGGAATTGCTGTCCTCCAAACATAGTATAGGACTGAACAGATTTTGTTCTGAGTTTTAAAAGCACTTTGGAGAAAAAAAATTATACTTATCCTACAATACAATTATAACACAAAACAAAAAGAACAAATTGTTACAAAAGTCATTTTACAAATGTAGCTCATCTCATGTCCTTGATTCCATTCCCGTCATCTCACACCTTCTAGACATCAGGCTCTTTGCTGCAACCGGCCCACAGGACACTCCTTGGACCCATAGTGCACAGTAACAATATGGGAAACACAGATATGACCAATGAGCAGGCTGTACCTCCCAAGGGTAGAATGGTCCACATTAGGAATGGAAATACTATCCCACAATTGCTCTAGGGAGGGTTTCCAATAACTGTTGGATTGTCAGACTACCACTGTTTGTTTTGTACGATAGATGTTATTTTTTAATTTTTATTTTATACTTCTATATAACGTAAATAACATTTCAAGTGTAACTCAGCACAAGTTCCTCCTTGGAAAGCTGTCAGAAAATTTTAGGCCATTGTACATTCTGACACAAAAAGTCTTTTTGCAACAGATGGATACTGTTACAAAGTTCTACAAATGATCAAAATGCATAGATTCAATGATGCTGTGGTGCCTAGCACTAAATAATAGTTTAATAATGTAACATCATAGAACAGGAGGTGGGAACATCACAGAACAGGAGGCGGAAAGACTGTAAGAGCCACAGGATCAGAACACCTGCTACAAGATAGCATACTGTGAATGTGATAAGGAGACTGCACCCGTAGACTCTCCACAATATAATTACCTAGAATAACCTACGCAAAGACCACACCAGTGGATATGCCAAACTTCAGATGGGGACAATGACAGAGTTTTTCAGCTTTACATGAAGAGCCACAAGAAAACAATGAATGCTGAGGGAAGATATCAGTTCTCTCCAGGCACATTTTCCCTGATAGGTTATCTAATCTCGGGTCCTCAGGCCCAATACACAAGTGCACATCTTCACGACAACATGAACTGAGTACATTATATGTATATATGTGTTTAAGTGTATGTGTAACAACAATCAAAAGAGACAAGAAATTGAGAGAGAACAGGGGAGACATGAGAGGGGTTTGGTGGGAAGTGAGAATAGAGGAAATGTTGCAAACACAGTAATCATATAAATTCTCAAAAAAATTAAAACTATCAAGTTAAAAAAGAAAGACTTTTGAAGTGGATAATAGTAGAGAGACACAGGAGAAAATGAAGATGGTGTGCCTCAGACCTCAGCCCAGCATTGTACTAAATACCAAACTGAGGAATCACTTCCACTCTAATCGGAGCAGAGCCAAGGGCACCCACTTCTCCCACAGAATTGTGCATCAGCTGATACTAAGGGCAAGAAGGAAAGAGAAAACTTCACCATAATTAATACAGGAAAAAAGCAAGATATTACAATTTGCAATTAGTATATTTCTGCAACTTAAAGAGCATAAATAGTGAACCAAAAAC
>NW_008357492.1:2141-18519 GCF_000622305.1 Nannospalax galili
TGAGGGCAACGGGGAAGGGATAATATGATCCAATACCTTCTATAAACACACAGAATTATTAAATTTCAAAATGAATATTTAAAAATATATTTAGCAATTAATAGAACTATAAGTTACCAGGAAATAAAGAATTCTTATTTGGAGGTAACAATCCTGGTCATTTATATAACCAGCCAATGACATGTACATTAAAAATGAGTTTTATATTCAATGTAAATATTGCTATTTATGTAGTTAAAACTGATTATTGGGCTTGAGAGATGGCTCAGTGGATAAGAGCACTGGCCTGGCTGCTCTTACAGAGGACCCAGGTTTGGTTCCCAGCACACACATGGTGGCAAACAATCATTTCTAACTCAAGTTCCAGGGGATCCAACATCCTCTTTCTACCTCATGGGCATTGTTATGACATGGATGTAGTTATGTACACTCAGGCAAAACATTCATAGCGATAAAATAAAAATATTTTTTTAAAAAAATCTGATTACTAAAAAAAACTGGTTCAGTGAGAATGAAATGGAAGGATTCTGCATAAGCTAACCAAGCAGGTGACAGACCTCTACAATGAACTCTTTAATTCACTGAATGCTAACTGTGGATTTCTGCTAAAATGTTTTCTGATTCAGTTTAATCTTCAGTCCTTCCTTATGTATCTAATTACCTACCAAGTCACTGGGGAGGCCAAGGCCACATGTCTAGCTCTCTTGGATGAGCTGTAGAACATGGGAGTCAGAGCACATGGATGAAGGATGAATGTAAATGGAAGAGCTTTCTTTGTTCCACCCTAGCAAGGAGAGGAATACTGTGTATGAAATACTTTTCTAAGACTACATGCAACTCTCCAGTATTTAAACACAAAATTTTAAAAATCTTTCAGACATTTCTATGGGCATATTTTGGCAGTCATAAAATAAATGGAAAAAAATCAGGATTAGTCCTAGTTTGTATGATATAAAATTTGTCTAATAGGAACCATGACCCAAAGTACTCAAATATTTCTCAAAGGGCTGACCATGGTCATCCATGCCTTTAATCCCAGGAAGAGATTTCTGTTGTATCCTGGTTAGTACAGTTAACATGGTAAGTTCCAGGCCACTTGGGGCAACAGGAAGAACCTATTTTTAAAAACAAACAAACTAAAAACAAAAAGAAAACAACAACAACAAAAAAAGGGCTTGGTGGCACATACCTTTAAAGCCAGCACTCTGGAAGCAGGGGCAGGTGAATCTCTGTGAGATGGAGGCCAGCTTGGGATGCATAGTGAGATCAGGTTAGCTGGGGCTATTGGAGACCAGTGTAGCTTGGGCTACAGGGGGACCAGTATCTATAAGACTCACACCTCCCAAAAAATATGAAATCCCTCCTGAGTTTCTGCACATTTACTCTGGTTCTGAGTGCCAGAGATCCTCAGACCTGTTCCTCCTGGGGTTCAGGGCCACAGATTTCTGACCATGTGAGTTCCTCCACCCCATCTCTGGTCCACTTAAACCCCTCTCCACTCACCCCCTGAGTTGTCAAGCCCACACCACATGCAGCTCCTCATCACTCCTCTCCATGTTGTCCCTGTGGCTCCAGTGAGTTTCCATGTTCCAGTGCAGACAGGGAGGGGTTAGATCCTCCCCTGTTTCTGCAATAAAGAGCTCTACCGGATGTCTCCAGGTCTGATGAGTCAAAACAAGATTCTGCCTTCCCTGGAGCCGTTGGCTCCTCTCGCCCTGAAACTCCACCCTCGTTCCAGGTCTGTCAGTCTTCTGACCATGCCTAAGTCACACCCCTCCTCTAAGGCCACTGACTTTCCACAGTCTGCCATCTTTATTTCTTTGCCCCTTCCCTCCCCAGACCCACAGAAGTATTCCTAACCAATGAGACTCCACCCCTCCCACCCTGCCTCAGGCTCCTCCCACATACATCCTGGACTCACTCTACAGTGATTTCACAGGTTGCTATGCATTTGGAACAGACCTAAGCATGGTAGAACACTGTACTCTAGGGCCTGAGTTCCCAGACCAGGGGAGGTGGGTGTTGTGGAAACCTGACATTAAAGATGATTGGAGGAGCTGCTGGAAATACCACATGCTATATTCACTAGCACACAGGTGAGAACATGTGCCCCAGGCTCCAAGGACATCTTGTAGGAAATCACACAAAGGTAACTACTTCCCTAAACTCATTTTGTTCCCAGTTACACCTTGTGCACCTTCACTATTTCTTACTGGTTCCCAGATATCCAGGGGCAGCCATCTTAACTAAGTCATCCTCTGCGACTAAACCACTCTCCTGCTGTCTAAAACTTCATCTGACCCTCATGTCCTTGATTCCATTCCCTTCATCTCACACTTTCTGGGCACCAGGCTCTTTGCTGCAAGCAGCCCACAAGACACTCCTTGGACCCATAGTGCACAGTAATAATACAGGAAACACAGATAAGACCAATAAGCGGGCTGTACCTCCCAAGGTTAGGATGGCCCACATTAGGAATGGAAATGCTATCCCACCATTACTCTAGGTACGATTTCCAATAACTGTTGGATTGTCAGAATCTCATTCACTGCTTTTTTTTGTTTGTTCGTATGATAGATGTTATTTTTTAATTTTTATTTTATATGTCTATAGGATGTACACAACATTTGGAGTGTAACACAGCACAAGTTCCTCCTTGGTAAACTGTCAGCAAATCTAAGGCCATTGTAGTTGCAGCACAACTTCTTAGCTGTGCTGTCTCACCTTGAGAAAAGCCATTTGAGTCTGGCTGAGTGCACATGCAGTGTGCTCTGTGTGGCAGTTATTGATATTCTTCTATCTATAGAGCTTCCCAAGAAAAACACAGCCAGTGGATGAAAACACCATGATGTGCGCAAAATATCAGGGACACTGGAAGTATACAATATCCCGGTTGTGTGGTGACTGGGGGACTGTAAAGAGAATCTCCAATTAGGTACTGGTATACCCAGGGATAAAGCCCAGACCAGCCACCTGGAATATATAGCCTTACTGCCCACAAGGCCACATAAACCCTGGGAGAACCCATTGTGCTGAGATATGCCCAGTGTAGGGAGATTCATTCCACCACTGCCTTGCGGTGGCATTTGTAGTGACATTAGCACCTAATAAAGGGGTGTGCATACCATTACAGGATCCATCCTATGCTGCTTTATACAATGTATAAATGCTTTATAATACTTAGTTCGACCAGTTTACTCAGGGTCACCCCTTTCATTTGGAACAGAATGTTATATCCTTGGCTTTGATGGTGATGATCCTGTCTCAGAAGGATGGGAATGGCTTTTCTAGATGCCTATTGCTAGTCATGTGATCCCTAGATATTCAAATATGTCCAGATGGCAAGGTTTATGGGTAAAATACACCAAGACATTAGTCAACTCAGGAGGATGAAAATGGCTTCTCTAGATGCCTATTGCTAGTCATGTGATCCATAGATATTCAAATATGTCCAGATGGCAAGGTTCATGGATAAAATGCACCAAGACACCAGTCAAGTTGACAGGGAACACCATGCACACCAGGACACAGAACACATTTACAGGGGCATATCTATACACCCAGGAGACAATGTTGTTTTCTGTAAACATCCTGTACAAAAATGCAGGGTGGACATGGAGAAGTGCCTTCTCTCTACAAAGAAGCAGGGCACTTTCGCATGCCTTACCTGTGACATTTTTCCTGGGCTATGACAAAATACAGTCTCGCCAAGGACTTGAGTGACAAACAGGCCATCTTTCACTGTGACTGGAAGGTCCATAATGGGCCATATTTCTGCCACTAAAGCATCTTTTAGAACCATGACAGAGTGACCCTTTCTGGGGTGAAGATGTTTGGCCACTTTGTCAATATAGAAATATGTATCTGAGCATCATACTTTACTCTTATGTCATAGGGAGTCACAAGTCCTAACCCACAGTGCTCAGAGTTGTCTGTATCTCAGTCTGACTTCCACACATATGTCTGCCTCTTGTATCTGTGTGTCCAGACAACAACAACTGCCCCTGAGGCCCCAACTGTGACATGAGGAGGCAATCGTCCTTCTTAGAGACAATGCTCAAGGAAGCTGTTGTGTCTGTAGGAGAACATCTATTGGGGACATCCCATGATACTGAGGCTACTAATTTGGATACCTACCACTACATCAAGGTGGATCTTTCACCCTTCACCCCTTGGTGGAATGAGGATCTGTTTTTACCTACATTTTTCATTTCATTTCATTTATTTTATTTTATTGATTTTATTTTGTCTTTTTGAGACAGGGTTTCCCTGTAGCCCCAGCTCATCTCAAACTCCCTATGTATACCAGGCTGGGCTCAAACTTACAAAGAGCCCCCTGCCTCTGCCTCCCATCACATGGAATAAAGGCATGCACCACCAGGCCTTGCTAGGTACCCTCCCTCTAACCTGTAAGCTGCTGTGTGGGATTCCACAGGGTAATTGCCATGTACAGTACAGATCATTCATGACTAGAAGTTATACAGCCCATAATTTAGCCCACTGGGTTCTTTGATCATCTCCTTTGTCTGTCTAGGACTGGTCAAGGACAGCTGGACTTCCAGTGCTGTCCATGAGACCTGTGGCCCTGATGAAGCCATCAGTGCCCCAGCTGACTGCTGTGAAGCAGTCTCTTCTCAACAAGGGCAGGGTTCCACTGACTCCATTCCTTAAAGTCCCATGTATGGCATTTTTACATATTCTACAAGTGCCAGGACCTCCTGTAACTCAACTGTTAGGGAACTATTTCTCAGTGTTCCTTTATGGGCCAGGTAGGCTCTCCATTTAGAGAAACTGTGGGTTTGCATCACCTATAACATTGGAGTGCATAAAAAACGACCTGGACATCCAGCAATGGAGTATGCAGTGGACGCTAGGAATTTGCCTTTCCCAGTGATAGACTCACAAGCCTGCAAGACTGCATACACTACTGCTAATTGCTCTACAGTTAATTCAACCTGGAAAGAAGGTCTCAGCTCCATTCCATATTTGTGACCAAAATCCTATGGTTAATTACATTCCATATACTGCCAAAGGACCCATCCAAAATCTGTTATGTCACTGGTCACATTCAGTGCAAATGGTTGGGTCTGGTCAATTGTCCTATGCATCTGTGCTCTGACAATGGGCTTCTTGGAAGTTACAATCATTCATTCAGGTGTTTCAATCCAGTCTCCTACAACTCCTTTTCCTTGTTGGATTGTGAACAGGTTTCACTATGTAGGCCTGGCTGAACTAGAGCTCTCTTTGAGGAACATACCGGCTTCAAAGATCACAGAGATCTACCTGTCTCTGCCTTCCAAGCGCTGGGACTCAAAATACATGACACCGTGCCTGGTCCATGTTGGTTCATTTTTCCATAAGGCATAAAAGGGACATAGTGTGTGTGGCAGGTGAGGGATAAATACTCTCCAGTAAACCAAGATTCTCACAAAGCCTTGAAATTGTTTGACTATCAATGGCCAAGTATATGCCAAAGCCTGACAAGTATAGCTTCTTCATGCTCCCCAGGTTACCAATGTTGGTGTACGTGAATCAACCACGTGAGGGCAAGTAATGTGTGTGTGTGTGTGTGTGTGTGTTTGTGTGTCTGTGTGTCTGTGTGTCTATGTGTATCTCTGTGTTTATGGGACAAATGTCCTCTTAGCAGAGACTTTGTTACGCCCAGATCTCACAATCCCCAATGACCATCAAGGAGTCCAGGGAGTATGCAAAAGTAAAGAGCCTTTATTTGGTCTTTAGCTCGGGCCCTCAGATTTCACTGACGCAGCGGACATACTGAGAGCCCTGAACCAGGGTGGGGTGAGCTTTTATAGGGGAGTTTCACTGAAGTCCACGTGTGCCAGGTATACTTTAAAATGATTGGATAGTCATATGTTCTGAGTACAGGGAAGATTCTGATTGGTAGGGTCTGTCCTTAGGGGATTGGAATGTGCTGACTGTTATCTTTGGGGCCAGAAGTTTCTGTTTTTACTTTATAAGGTTTCTACATGCCTGGGCTTGCTGGACCTAGCAACTGAAGGTTTACAACATGCCTGGGCTTGTCCAGGCTTGCCTGAAGAGGCTAGCCAACATAGCACCTGGTCTCACCCAGACTCTTCATTCCCCCCTGGAGTTAGGGCAAGGGTTACATCTTTAAACCAGGCAGTTTACAGAAGCAGAAAGAAGTGGGTTAGATGAGCCAGAATCTCACATTTCCCCCTTTCCTAGTAACTAGGGAAGACCCAATCATGAGTCTCAGTTGGGGTCCCTAGCAAGAGGGTCTAAGGGCAGATAATGGGACCTTAAAACCACGAGTTGTACAGTGCTGATCCGTTCCCTAATGGAGGCAATCAGCTGATTGATAATACATGGTCTTACAGTTAGCATTAATAGGAGGAGGACTATAGGCCCAGCTAATGCTGAAAGCAAGGTGCTGAGCCAGGGAGACCAATTAAACAGTTGCTCATACCACCCAGGGTCTTGTTACTCCCTATCCTTAATACATTTTCTGAGCAGAACCATAGAATCTCTAATCACACCAGAATGGTTAGCATAAAAATAACATTCTTCTTTCAAGGCTGCACACAAAACCCCTTGCTGCATAAGAAGATCAAGACCTCTCCTGTTCTGTAAGGCGACCTCAGCTAATGAGTTTAGGGATTGTTATAACTTAGTTACAGATTGTTCCAGATTTCTGAGATCTGCATCGATTGCTACCTGGAGAGCCTCGTAGTTTTGGTCCTGCAAGATTAAGGCCAGCAGCTCCAGCTATACCTAGGCCAATTAAGGAAGACAGCAGAATGGCCACTGCCCCTATGGCTCTCTTATTTCTAGGGGCAGAAAGAGGTGAGCAGGCTAGTTCCATTTGGGTCTCTTCATAGTTTGTCATCCTGGGAAACAGCTGTTCCATGACACAATAGCCCTTCCCCGTGTTTAGGACTGTCCCATGAATACAAGGGGTCAGCCTGACAGAGCAGGCCCACCAGCCTGAGGTGGCAGAGTAACAGGTATCATTTGAAATCAAGACTGTATGATTACATAGTCCTGTTGGGGCCTGGACACCAGGTGGTAAAGCACAGGTCCCTGTCCCAGTTACCTGTTGGAGGGAGAGTTTACTTTGCTGTTCCCAGGGGCATTGGCTGGAGGTCACCTGGAAATAGTTACCTATTATAGCTATGCCTATATACAAGGGTGGCTGGGCACACAAAGAGAGCCAGCACTCCACAGTTAAGTTTGGCTTGGAGGCATTGAGCACCTCGAAAGTGGTTGTAACCAGCGGCCAAATAGGGTGGCCCAGGGGTGGAGTGGCTGGTGCCCCCGCAGTCACTGCTTTCCCCCAGAGACTGTTGTAGTTTCCCTTGGAGGTGGGGGCTTAGGGCTGGAGATGTGTTTAGGGGGAACTAAGACCATATTGGGGCCAACGCCTTGGGGTTTCAGAGGCAGGCAGGAAGTAGGGGTTTCCTTTCTGAGGATGATAGTGAAGAGTACCCCTGAACTAAAATTATAAGTTCTCAAGCCCCAGGTTTTCCTGCCTCCCAGGTGCTGTTTCTCCTTCCTGCATCAGTAGATATCACCTTGACAGGGTTGCAGCCTGTCTTTCTAGAACATGTTTCAACCCTCTAGTTGCAGAAAATAATATCAGGTGTGTTATTATGGATCACCTTGATAAGATCATCTTTGATGGGGGCTGTCCAATAGATGTCCCCTGTCCTCACACAGCTCCAGGACTTACAAAAATAATCGCTGGCTACCCCACATGGTTTTCTCCAGTCCCTTCCTCTGCTCCCAGGACAGACATAAAAATAAGCATGACACAGCCCCCAATGGTCCTGTTGAGGGAGTAAGATGCGGAGGTCAAAGCCTAGCTCCAGGTACCAGGTGTTTAGTGGGGATGTCTTGGACATCTGGACCAGAATGTCTCCTGTAGAAGTGTCCAGGAGCTGCCAGGTGAGATTGTAGGGTTGATGAGGGTTAGTGGTTATACATACACCCATTCCAAGGAGCAGAGTGAACATCAAGAGTGGCATAGCTTTAGCTTGAGGGGGTTGTCTGCATCCTTGTGGACCTTCCATGTTTTGGGATCCAGAGTGGAGATTATCAGAGGGCAAAGGTCGTCCTGATGTGGGTGTGGATTCGCTAGCCAAATGTGGGTGTGATGAATCCAGATCGGAACTCCGTCTACTTTCACTGCAGTTGGGGTTGTCAGGAGCACCACGTACAGTCCTTTCCAGTGAGGTTCCAGAGTCTCGTGGCAAGTGTCTGTGGACGTAGACCCAATCGCCAGGCTGGTAGTTGTGTGGGGTAAGAGGAGGAGCAGTCTCATAAATGGCTTTCAGATGGAGCCACACATCCTTGTGGGCATGTGCCATAGCCTCAAGAGAATCAAGCAATTGATGGTTATCAAACTCAGCAAGCAATTCAGCTTTTAAATTGCAGAGGATGGGACGGGGTCTTCCAAACATGATCGCATATGGAGTTAAACCCAACAGATGGGGCGGGTTCCATACCCTGTATAGGGCAAAGGGGAGGGGAGCCACCCAGTCCTTACCAGTCTCCATGGTTAATTTAGTAAGGGTCTCTTTTAGGCTTTTGTTCATCATTTCTGCCTGTCCAGAACTCTGGGGTCTGTAAGCACAATGTAATTTCCATTTTGCCCCCAATACCTTAGCTAACTCTTGTGTTACCTGAGAGGTGAAGTCCAGTCCATTGTCTGAGCTTAGAAGGGCCGGCATATCGTACCTTGGAAGAATGTCTTCTAGCAGCCGCTTGGTGATCGTTTGTGCAGTCTCATGCTTGGTAGGGTACACCTCTGTCCATCCTGAAAAATTATCTACCAGAACTAAAAGATATTTGTAACCATATTTTCCAGGTTTTATCTCTGTAAACTCCATTTCACAGTGGGCTCTTGGCTTGGAGCCTCTTAACCAGGTCCCCTGTTCTTTGGGAAGGTTCTCTGCATTTGTCAGCCTGCAGGTAAGACATTTGGAGGCAATTGAATCAACATGTGAGTGGAGGTTCAGAACCTTGAGGTGAGCATTTCTTAGGAGATCTTCTGTCGAGTGCCCAGGTGGGTGGTCTGATGGATGTGATTGAGGAGGTCTCTGGCTAGGTTACTTGGTAGGATAATCCAGCAATCCCCTGTGTGCCACCAGGCATCAATCTTTTGGGTCACAGGAAGTTTGTGTATCAGCCTCAGGTCTTCCTGAGAGTAATCAGGTTGGTCTGGTAGCATGGGTGGCCCTGGGTCTGGAAGGTGGATAGCCAGGACTCATGTGGCTTTCAGGGCCATCACCTTGGCAACCTGATCTGTCTTCTGGTTTCCTTGGGCATATCAGTCTTCTGGTGCCCAGAGCAATGGATGATAGCCAGTTTCTTGGGTAGCCATAGGGCAGCCAGTAAGTCTAGAATTTCTTGTTTATTTTTAATAGCCTTTCCCTCAGCTGTGAGCAGTTCCCTCTCCTGGTGGATGGTCCCATGTACATGGGCTGTGGCAAAGGCATGCTGGCTATCCTTATACAAGTTCAATTTTTTGAAGTCCCAGCAGGTAGAGCCGCCACCCAGACAGTCTCAGTATCTGTTACCACTGCTGTCTGCACGTACCTCTGTCCATTCTGCATGAAACTGCTGCCATCGGTAAACCAAGTGGCTTCTGCATCAGGAAGTGGCTGATCAGTCAGGTCTTTTCAGAGCCCATGTACTTGGCTCAAGATCCCCACACAATTATGCAAGGGCATGTCCAGGTCCAGATCAGGCAGCAGCGTGGCCGGATTGAGGGCTGTGCTCAGGAGGAAACCAGTCCTCAGGGGGTTAAGAAGCAAGCTCTGATTGTGAGTCATTCGGGCATTGCTCAACCAGCAGTCAGGTGGCTGTTTGAGAACTCCCTCGATGGTGTGAGGGATGGTGATTCATAATTCTTGTCCTAAAGTTAACTTGTCCACATCTTTGACTAGAAGGGCTGTGGCTGCTATAATTCAAAAACATGGTGGCCACCCAGCAACAACTGGGTCCAGGTTCTTGGATAGATATGCAACTGGCCTATTCCAGGGCCCTAAAGTCTGAGTTAGGACTCCTTTGGCCACCTCCTTCTTTTCATCTTTGAAAAGATGAAAAGGCTTAGTAACATCCAGAAGTCCTAGGGCTGGGGCGGTCAGGAAGGCCTCTTTGATCTTACTGAAGGTTTTTTCCTGGACCTCCGTCCAAGTGAAGGGCTCACTTTCCCGTGTGACTTCATAGAGGGGCCTTGCCATTTTGGTGAATCCCAGGATCCATAAGTGGCAGAATCCTGCTGACCTCAGGAACTCCCTCACCACCCTCCGAGAATGAGGAGCAGGTATTTTTAGCACTGTCTCTTTTCTTGCATCTGTAAGCCATCTTTGTCCTTCTTTTAACATGTATCCCAAATAGGTGAACTCTCTCTGGCATATTTGGGCTTCCTTGGCAGATGCCCAATATCCCAGTCTGCCTAGGGTTGTCAGGAGATCTCTAGTTCCCTGCTGACACTGTGAGGTGTCATCAGCAGCTATTAAGATGTCATCTACATATTGTAATAGAGTAAGCTGGGGGTGTTCCAGCTGGTACTCACCCACATATTCATGGAGGGCCTCATCAAACAGGGTGGGCTAATTTTTGAACCCCTGTGGCAGGCGAGTCCAAGTTAGTTGCCCCTTGAAGCTGATTTCCTGGTCTTGCCATTTGAAGGCAAAAAAGGGCTGGATCTCCTAGGCCAGAAGCAGGCTTAAGAAGCCATCTTTCAAGTCTAACACCATGTACCAGTTTCTGGAAGGTGGCAAAGAACTCAGGAGAGTGTAAGGATTGGATACCGTTGGATGGACATCCATAACCTGCTTGTTTACCTCTCTCAAGTTCTGGACTGGCCAATAGTCAATTGAATTTGGATTTTTGACTGGCAGGAGGGGGGTGTTCCAAGCCGATCAGCAAGGTACCAAGACGCCCTGATCTCTCAGGCATTGGATATGAGGAATTATCCCCAGCCTGGCCTACTGGGACATAGGGTACTGTTTAACTCTGGCTGGTAAGAGTCCAGGCTTAAGCTCTATCCAGATTGGGGGCCAATGGGCAGCCAGCCCCATAGCCCTGTCTTGGCCCAGGCTGTGGGGAACTCCTCTAGCCAGGTGGATACCTCCTCCTTCAGTGTAGAGGCCAGTTTTTGATGTAACCTACACTCATCTTCTAGCTGTAGGGTGTGTACTTGGATCAGGTGTCCTTCTTAATCAGTCATTTGGGCCCCACTAGGAGTGAAATGAATGTGGGGTCCAATTTTGGTGAGCAAGTCCCTGCCCAGGAGTGGGTTAGGGGCCCTCTCGCATGACCAGGAAGGAGTGGGACACCTGGCCTATGCCCAGGTCCACTTTTCTTTGGGTGGTCCATGAGTATTGGTTCATACCAGTAGCCCCCGTACCCAAGACTTTTTGTGTGACAGTTTTCCTTGGGGCTCAGTTAATACCAAGTGTTGGGCACCCATGTCTACATGGAAGTTCACAGGCATCCCCTCCACTTTGAGGGTTACCCTATGTTCGGGGAGGGGATCTGAACCCTGACCCCCAGAGTCTGTGTATTAATATATTTGTGTAAATATAATAATTTATGATCATATCTTACATAACATCCTTTTTCCATCAATAATATGACATGGCATAAAATGTCTCCTTTTTTTTTTTTTTTTTTTTTTTTTTTAAGACAGGGTCTCCCTCTAGTCCTATCTGGCCTGGAACTTACTGTATAGACCAGGCTGACTTTGAACTCAAAGAGATCCACCTGCCTCTGCCTCCCAAGTACTGGGACTAAAGGTGACAGAATCTTCAATTTTCATCTTTATCTGCAATTTTCAAAGACTAGGCTAAAATGTAATAGGATAGTAAAATGTTAAAAACACAGATTTTGGGAGATAAGTTTTAATTTTCCTCTCATGGTTTTTACCACATTGATACTGAAAACATTTAACCACTCTTTCTATTGTGTCATAGTGCTCTAAATTAATATACTTTGCAGATGATTCTCACCTGTGAGTCATTGGAAATGATTGCTTTTGAATACTCAGGATTCTGTTTTTCCTTTCCTATGGTAGAAATATGCCAAACATACATCATACTAAAATGCATTATGACTCATCAAAAAAAAAATACATCTACTCTGATGAATTTTCCTTGTCCACGAATTATTCATGGAACAATTGGCAGTAATGCAGCATTGATAATGCACTGAACAAAAATATATCCCTTCTACTCTGAGTCAACAATTGCTACAAATTTTTATAATGCCCTTTATAAATTAGAAAATAAGAATGTTGAGGGACCAATTTTTCAGACAGGGTCTTCCTGTAACCCCAGGTGACCTCAGACTCACCAGCTACACCAGCCTGGCATTGAACTCCCAGACACCCGCCTGCCTCTGCTTCCGAGTACTGGGATTATAGGTATGAGTTACCATGCCTAGTGAAAATATGAATTTAGATGAAGGCCAAACTAGTCCATGATACCAATTTTGAGAATAAAAATGTTTCTAAAGAAAGAGTTATGTCTATGAAAATATCATATAACATTTGCTGAAAATATAGAAATTGACATAAATTTTTAAAACTTTTTCTATAATATTCTTGCTTGTCATATTATAGGGACTGTACTGTGTCCTGTCCTTTTTATTATGGAATTTCGACCTTTAAAACGATATTTGCATAAATCTTTTCCCTCTTTATATGCATATTAAGATACAATGACTTCATGCACTTTAGGATTTTCTAAGTTGCATATATGTATTAACGTTTTCACATATTTAGAGAATATGTGGCAACTCAATGATACTTAAATTCTTGTTCTAGTTTGTTTCTCCAATGCTCTGATGAAACACCCTGACCAATACCAAATTGGGGAGGAACGGGGTTATTTGGCTTATATTTCCCAGGGTTCATCAGGGACTCCAAGGTACAAACTCAGGTTAGGAACCTGGAGGCAGAGGACGGAGCGCTGGCCCTGGAGGAATGCTGCTTACTAGGTTGCTCCCCTGGCCCCTGCCCACACTGATTTCTTATACAATACAGGACCACCTGCCCAGGAATTACTTCATCCACAGTGGGCTGGGCCCTCCGACATCACTCAAAAATTAAGAAAATTACCCCACAGATATGGCCATAAGCCAGTCAAATGGAATAAATTCTCCAATTGAGGCTCCTGATTCCAGGTGTGTCATGTTGACACTAAAGCTATCCAGCACACTGCTTTATTCACACAGTGTATTCCTTGACAGTAAATAATGAGGCATTTGTCTTTGAATGTTGTGAGGTTCCTGTTCACTAAGAAATCTCTGATGTTTCCTAAGACAGGAGCCATTTGTAAATAGTGGCGGACATGTTTTGTTTATCTGTAGGTTTTCTCTACAATAAACATTCTGTGATATTCAACAAGATGGGATGTGGATGGGAAAGTAGTTTGTCACATTAATTATTTCTACATTCTCACACTTATGAATTAAAAATACATCTTTATTAGAGATTTTGCAATTTGGGCTTAATTCTAAGTTTTCCTTTAGTACACTATGAAGTTTTGTAATATAAAAATATAAGCATTTGAGCACCTTACAGACTTTTAGATATATCCCTGTAGTATGGATTCTGCTTTGCTTTGTAAGGATTGAGCCAAGGGTAAAGGAGTACCACATTCTGTGCAATTGTAAACTATCTCTTTAGTATGAGTTTTGATAACTGCCACAATAATTAATACAATAATTTGGCATATTATTAAAGGAATTGCCACATTCTTTATATTTGCGTGTCTCCTTTTATTGTAAATTCTTTGATGTTCTCTAAGAGTTGAAATACAAGTACAGGACTTCTCAAACCTTGTGCATTTGTGGGGTTCCTCTCTGGTAGGTATTGTCTCATGTCTTCTATGTGCTGAGCTCTCAGTTTTTCACATTATTCTTATCGGAATGGTTACTTTCCAGTATGAATTCTCTGACTAAACATTAAATCTGACTAAAGGACTTGTCACATGCTTCACATTTCTGGGGTTTCTCTCAAGTATAAATTGCATTATGTGCTCTAATCTAACACATATTTTCTTTTTTTGCTGTTGTTGTTCTGAGACAGGGTCTGCCTATAGCCCCAGGTACCCTGGAACTCACTATGTAGGCCAGGCTGGCTTTGAACTCACAGGGATACACCTGCCTCTGCCTCCTGAATGCTGGGATTAAAGGTGTGCCTAACACATCTTTTTACATGACTTCTTGCATTGCTCATATTTCTTGGAATTCTCTCCAATGGGAATTCTCTTATGTTCCTTATAAACTGAGCATATCATAAATGATTTGCCACATTCTTCACAGCTGTAGGGTTTCTCTCCAGTATGTAATCGCTGATGTATTCTAAGACCTGACATTTTAAAAAAGGACTTGCCACATTCTCCACATCTGTAGGGTTTCTCTCCAGTATGTAATCGCTGATGTATTCTAAGACCTGACATTTTAAAAAAGGACTTGCCACATTCTTCACATCTGTAGGGTTTCTCTCCAGTATGTAATCGCTGATGTATTCTAAGACCTGACATTTTAAAAAAGGACTTGCCACATTCTCCACATCTGTAGGGTTTCTCTCCAGTATGTAATCGCTGATGTATTCTAAGACCTGACATTTTAAAAAAGGACTTGCCACATTCTCCACATCTGTAGGGTTTCTCTCCAGTATGTAATCGCTGATGTATTCTAAGACCTGACATTTTAAAAAAGGACTTGCCACATTCTCCACATCTGTAGGGTTTCTCTCCAGTATGTAATCGCTGATGTATTCTAAGACCTGACATTTTAAAAAAGGACTTGCCACATTCTCCACATCTGTAGGGTTTCTCTCCAGTATGTAATCGCTGATGTATTCTAAGACCTGACATTTTAAAAAAGGACTTGCCACATTCTCCACATCTGTAGGGTTTCTCTCCAGTATGTAATCGCTGATGTATTCTAAGACCTGACATTTTAAAAAAGGACTTGCCACATTCTCCACATCTGTAGGGTTTCTCTCCAGTATGTAATCGCTGATGTATTCTAAGACCTGACATTTTAAAAAAGGACTTGCCACATTCTCCACATCTGTAGGGTTTCTCTCCAGTATGTAATCGCTGATGTATTCTAAGACCTGACATTTTAAAAAAGGACTTGCCACATTCTCCACATCTGTAGGGTTTCTCTCCAGTATGTAATCGCTGATGTATTCTAAGACCTGACATTTTAAAAAAGGACTTGCCACATTCTCCACATCTGTAGGGTTTCTCTCCAGTATGTAATCGCTGATGTATTCTAAGACCTGACATTTTAAAAAAGGACTTGCCACATTCTCCACATCTGTAGGGTTTCTCTCCAGTATGTAATCGCTGATGTATTCTAAGACCTGACATTTTAAAAAAGGACTTGCCACATTCTTCACACCTGTAGGGTTTCTCTCCAGTATGTAATTGCTGATGTTTTCTAAGACCTGATGTTTGACAAAAGGACTTGCCACATTCTTCACATCTGTAGGGTTTCTCTCCAGTATGTATTCGCTGATGTGCTCTCAGATGTGATATTTGACAAAAGGACTTGCCACATTCTTCACATGGGTAGGGTTTCTCTCCAGTATGTATTCGCTGATGTGCTCTCAGATGTGACATTTGACAAAAGGACTTGCCACATTCTTCAGATCTGTAGGGTTTCTCTCCAATAGGAATATATTCATGCTCTCTAAGATTTGAGACATGGATATTGGACTTGTCACATTCTTCACTTTTGCAGGGTTTCTCTATGTTATACACCCTCTGATGTCTTCTAAGAGTTGAGTTCTCCAGGCAAAGCAAAAGAGAAGAAAACATTTCAATATGGAGAATAAGGCTGAGACAATCACTCACAGATCCTTAAAGAATGTGTAATATGCATGGATAAAATTTCCAACCTTGAGAAACATTCAAATGAACAAAAATAAACATCTTTGGAGTAAAAGAGGGAGATGAAATCAAAAGCACATGACCAAATTTATTAAATAAAAATCAATTGGAAAATATATGAAAAATAGAGCAATACATACATATGCAATCACAAGAGAGTTCTCTAGAAAGTTGAAATAAGTATTAACTGAGCTCCACCATGAAGCAAATACTAGACAGCAACCAAGGATGGCATGTGCCAAATTTGCCAAAAGTTCTCATGCATTTGTTTTGCCTTTTACTACTAAAACGTCTTTCTAGCCTAAGCAAAATGCGTAGAATTCAAAATGTAAATTGCGGTAAGCTTTCGTATTTATTCTCTCAACCACGGGATTGTATTTTCATCAAAGGGCACTGGCAAAATAAAAAATTGAGCTGCTTTTCATTAAAAAATTCATGGAGGAAGAACTTCATCTGCAGAAATTTACCAATTCAAGGCA
>NW_008357492.1:18966-19959 GCF_000622305.1 Nannospalax galili
CAGGACCCCTCGGGGCCCAGCCAGGCCCTCATCTCCCTCTGCTTCCCTGGGCTACACAACCTGCCAGCCTCTTTCCTGGACCCCTGTCGAACGCCCCCCAAGCCCACCAGGCTTGGGTCTTCAACAAAAAGGACACTCAGGCATATGTCTGAAGTTATGTGAGGAATTTATTAAAGGGACAGCAGGTACAGAGAGGAGAGCACTCTTTAGGAGGAAGAGTCTACTGAGGGGTCCCACAGGTCCTTCTTATCCGGCCCGGAGTTTGGGTCACCCAGGTGAATCTTCCCAACAGAAACAAAAGGGTTACTGTCGAGACAGCACGAAGGCTGAACTGAAACTAACTTTCTAGAAGTCCTGATTTATCATCCAGGTACAGCCTGTCAGCTCTGACTGCTGAAGCAGAGAGCTCAGAAGCTCTTAAAGTGACACTCTCCTAATTTTCAATGCTTATGTCAAGCATGGCTCCTGACACCCAAGATGGGAATTTTCAAATTCCTACAAATTTCTTCTTTAAAGACAAAAACATTATTGATAAAAATCATGAGCTCAAATATAGGCTTGAAAAGAAAACATAGATATGCAATTCATTTTCCCCTGAATGAAGAAGATAAACACTGTGCATTTATTAGTGAGAAATCACCAACAGAAAAGAAAAAAATCAAAACACAGAATATAAAGCATTACATGAAATCCATCACTCTATTCATTGGAAATACCTGACCAAATACTGGACAAGGGAACCAAAAATGTGCTAGTAAAAACAAATGAATAAAAATGCAGGTGAGACATGGTTGAAATTGACTTCAATTAAATACAAGTTGTCATTAAAGAATAACTGATACATGTTCAGAAACCTAAAAGAAATGGATCCAGAAGAAATGCAAGAATTCCTAAAGGTGTTTGACGTGTCACTATTAAATGCAAAAGAACAAAAATTAAGCTGCATTCCAATATCTCCAGGGAACGACAGCCCGAGCCTAGATGGGGTCATTG
>NW_008357492.1:20358-24635 GCF_000622305.1 Nannospalax galili
GTATTTTGAGTTTATCGTACATTCTGGATACTAATCCACAATTTGATGGCAAGATGCAGAATTTGATGACAAAATGCAGAATTTGATGACAAGATGCAGAATTTACCACCAGAATTTGATGACAAGATGCAGCTGCTGAAGACACTACACCCATGAGCTATAGAAGACAAAAGGAGAAATCAAGCTGGTACTGACTTCAAAGCTTCATCTCTACTGACTAGTCTTCATAGTGCTGGAAGGTGCTTTGTATGCGACCATAGAGAAAACTGATCATCAGTGTAACACAGATGTGAATCCTGCGAGCTACAACAAAACTGTCAATAAAGCTTCTCTATGCAGCACATGGTGAATCACACAAAGATCCACAAGTGGCTAATGTACAGAAAATTAGACTACATAGTACCTATCTCCAATAGATACCTGTGTCAAAATTCTGCCTGTGAAGCCACAAGGATGGTTGCAGAAAAGGAAACAGAAATATTTTGAGAGTCACCTATGGTGGATTAACACAAAGAAATAGAGATTTATAGATGATTTACACATAATTGGGAAATAGCTCATGAAATCACAGCATAGGTCACAGCACGTCCAAGTCCCACATAATTTCCGGACATGCAAAATCTCAGTAGACATGGAGACGTTGGTGAGAAACACCAGTGATACTTGAGGAAGTATTGGCCATGTCAGGCTTCAGGGAGAGGGAGAAAGTTTCTCTTTCATGGATGGAATACCTTCATAAGTTGACTGAGATCCAGTGAATGTCTGCATACACACACAGACACACACACACACACACACACACACACACACACATACATAGAGAAAGAAAGAGATGGAGAGACAGAGATAATATGAAATTGGGTAGGGGTAGTAAATGGAGTACAGGGATAGGGGAGAGTATCTAAATACAATCGACATATACTATATGAAATGTTTTTAATTTAATAAAAATGAAAATAAATTGAACCCAAGAATATTAAGCACATGAAAACAAAATCTACACTATATTGTGAAAAGATACATTGGTTGCTCACATGAAATATTCAAATGATTAATACAAAGGTAATTAAAAATTTTTTTATTTATTATTTTTTGTTCATGTGTCTTGCCTGCATGTACGGGAGTGCAAGCATGTTGTGCAATGCAGTGGAGGTCAGAAGAAGGCTCCAAATTCACCTGTAACTACAGTTAGGGATGGTTTGTAGTCACCATATGGGTGCTAGGAATGGTCCCAGGTCCTTTGCAAGAGCAGTCTGTGCCCTTAACTCCTGAGCCATCTCTCCAGCCCCATGGTTATGGTTATTTTTTATTGATTATGTGTGAGTACGTGTGTGTATTTCATACAGAACATCCTAAACAACCTTATTCATCTTTATACCCATGTTCCAAATGGTACCTTACCATAGCTCCTGCCCTCTGGAGCCGATATACTCTGTCATTACTGTTACTGCCCACTGTCGTCAGTGTCCTCAGCCAGTCACCAGTGCAAGTCCATCCACTAAGTTTAATCAGCTAATCTAGAGTCCCTTGTTTTAGGAAGATCAGCTCCAGCAGCTGATCTGGCAGCAATCAGTTGCCAACAGTCCTTTAGATTGGAGTCTGTTGTTCATTTTCCTAGTTCTCTGCTGGGTTACTCTCTGTTTGACTTGTGTATGCTGACATCTTTGCCATAGAATCATTACAGTAGGTTCCCAGGAGCTCCTAGGACCCTGTTTCCATAGGGTCATGCCCATCGTCCCTTGCTCTCACAGTCCCTCTTCTCCCTCTTGAATGATGGAACCTGAACCTTGGGTTGATGAAGTTTAATAAAGGGATCCTCTCCAAGGACCAGTGTGTAGCAGGCTCTTGCTCTCTACACTTTGGCCATTTGTGACTGTCTGTTCCTGGCCCTCCACTGCATGAAGGAGCTTCATCATAAAATAAAATAAAAGTAGCCCTAGAACTCAATGAAAATGACAATACAATGCAAAAAACCTCTGGGACACATTGAAAGCAGTCCTTAGAGGGAAGTTTATAGCTCTAAGTGCCTACATTAAAAAATCAGAATGAAACCAAACTCCTCTCTTTCACATTGCAGAGAAGTCAACTCCAAATGGATCAAAGACCTCAATGTGAAGCCTGAAACACGAAACTGTTAGAAGAAAACTTTGGTAATAACTTACTAAATATAGGTGTAAGACAGGATTTTTTCAACTGGACATCAATTGCTCAGGAAATAAGGTCAAGAAACAACAAATGGGAATTCATTAAACTAAAAAGCTTCTGTACATCAAAAGAAGTAACCAAGGAAATGAAGAGAAAATCCACAAAGTGGGAGAAAATCTTCATCAGTAACACTTCTGACAGAGTTTTATCATCCAGAATACATGAAGACCTCAAAAAAAAAATTAAGAAAGGAAGTAACCCAATTTAAAGATGGTCTAAGAAGCTCATAAAAGAGGTCTCAAAAGAAGAAATAAAGAGGCTAAGAACATCTTAAAAGTGTTTAACATCATTAGTAATTAGGAAAATACAAATTAAAAACACTTTAAAATTTCATCTTACCTAAGCAGACAGGCTAAAATCAAGAAAGCAAATGATAGCAAATGTTGGAGAGGATGTGGGGAAAGGGGACCATTCATCCACTGCTGGTGGGATTGCAGGCCTGTTCAAGCACTATGGAAAGCAATGTGGAAAACCTTTAAAAACTAAAAATGAACCTGCTGTTTGACCCAGTTATACCACTCCTTGACATATACCTAAAAAACTCATCCTATTGCAGAGACACTTGTACATCCATATTTATTGCTGCTCCTTACACAATAGCTAAGAGATGGAAGCAACCTAAGTGTCCTTCAACTTGTGAGTGGATAATGAAAATGTGGCACATTTATACAATGGAGTTCCATTCAGCAGTAAGGAAAGACAAAATCATGAAATTTGCAGGTAAATGTATGGTACTAGAAACTGCTGTACTATGTGAAGTAACACTGACTTAGGCAAACAAGTGACATATGTTCTCTCTCATTTGTGGATCTTAGCACCAAATTTGTATGTGTTGTTGCTAACATTCCTTCAGGGAAGAGCAGCATCTGCCCTCTCCTCCCATGGTCCCAAAGACAAAGCAAGGTACCATTTCACCAAACTGCAGTTTTGAAAACCAGAACATTTATTTGGGTTTGCTTGTAGAGCAAGAGCAGTGGGTGAATCCAAACCTGGGAAGAAGGCATCAGTCCATAGCTTGTCAGTTTTGCTTGCCAGGTGGAAGACAAGGGCATGAAACATATGTGATTGTATATCCTGATGTAACCCAAAACCCTAATGTTTCCTGTTTAACCCAAACCCCTGATGCTTTCTGTTTAACCCAGGAAAATGGAAAGGAACCAGGAGGTAAAGGGAAGGAAAGAGACTAAGAGAGGGAGATAGTAAGAAACAGATGTTACCAATGGAGACATGGAGAAAATTGCAGTATTCACGTCGGTAGAGGGAAGGATATACAAGGAACCATTGGGGTAAGTGGAGGAAGGCTCTCAAAAGAGACGGGATAATAGGACACAGGTATTATTAAGGTGGAAATGGGAGTACTTTAACTGAAAAGAGAAGAGGGAGGTTAGACGGGGGAAAGAGGAGAAATACATAAAATTTAGTTGATGTGATAAACCAAATGGAAATGTATTAGCTCAAAAACATACTGAAAATATACATACAATATCTGAACATAAGTTTAAGTGCACTGGATCCATCTACATAGGTAGACCAGGCTGTCCTCGATTTCACATAGATCTGTCTGCCTCTGCTTCCCTAGTGCTGGGAATAAAGGCATGCACCGACACAACTCTCGATTTCACAATAAATAACTGAACAGCCTGCAAAAACTCATTTGTAGCCGGGCATGGTGGCACATGCTTTTAATCCCAGCACTTGGAGGCAGTGGCAGGTTGTTCTCTGTGAGTTCAAGGCAAGCCTGGTCTACATAGCGAGTTCCCGGACACCTGGGGCTACAGGGAAACCCTGTCTCAAAAAGACCAAAAAAAAACCCAAAAAACAAAAAAAACGCAGTGGTTGGTAACATTAATATCAGTGTATTCAACTCTATGGAAAATTTTCTAAGAAAATTATAAAAAATATAGCTTTTTTAAGTTAAAAGGTAAAAGAACTGTTCAATTAAAAGAAACCCTCTAACTGTAGTAATCCACTTGAGTTCCTGAAATGGTTGAATACATTTGAACAAATTTTCCCCCCTTCTGCAAACACTATTTCATTTATAGGGTGGCTATAAGGAAAGAAGACAATATATT
>NW_008357492.1:24780-31913 GCF_000622305.1 Nannospalax galili
ACCAGGGTTCATTTCCCAACACCCACATGGTGGCTAACAACTGTCTGTAACTCCAGTTCCAGTGGATTCCAAACCCTCTTCTGACCTCCATGGGCAGTGCAGGACACGGAAGCACTTACATGTATGCAAGCATCACCCTCATACAGTATTGTAGTTTTTTTCCTCCATGGTGGGGACAAAATACTCTGACCAATACCAACTTGAGGGGTAGTGGTTTATTTAGCTAATATCTCCCAAGTCACAGTTCATCAGGGAGTCCAAGGTAGGAACAAAGAGCAGGGAACTGGATAGGAGCAGGAGCATAGGATTTAGAGGTCTGCTACTTACTTGAGTTGGAGTCTGATATCCCCTCTGGATCCCAGGTCCTGTGCTGACCCTGAGGAAATACTATGTAGAAGATTTTGCCAAAGTGATGCTGGTCTCTTTTTAATTGCAGCTGATTGTTCAGCTCCAGCTAACCAGCATCAATGGTCCCCATAAAGAAAACGCTTAACTTTAGTCTCTTAATCACAGCGGACTCTTCAGTCCCAGAAAATGAAACCAAAGGGTCTCAATTCAAGATATCACACAAATGTCCCCTATAGTCTCTGCTTCCTTTTGAAGCTTCACAAGCCAGGCCTCCATTGTGCACAACTCTTTCAGCATATGACAGTTCCAAGCTCTAGAGCAATAGAGTCTAAGCACTGGATGGCTTTTCCATCATTAAATTTCTGAATGCTTGTTTTACTTTGTTTCTCCAATTCTGTAATGAAATACTTTGGCTAATACAAAACTGGGGAGAAAAGGTTTATTTTCTCTTAGTTTTTCTGGGACACAGTTCATCAGGGAGCCCAAGGTAGGAACTCAGACAGGAAACTGGAGGTACGGAAGAGGCACAGGCCATGGAGGAGAATTGCTTACTGGCTTGCTCCCCTCGCCTCTGATCATCCTGTATTCTTATACAATGTAGGCCCACCTTACCAGTGGTGGCACCACTCGAGTGGGTGAGACACTGGAACCCTCCCACATCACTCAATAATCAAGATGATGCCCCACACACAAGGCCAAGGCCAAGTCCAAAGCATGAAATTTCCCAAATGAGGTTCCCACATCTGGGCTGTCAAGTGGACACTAAAGCTATCCAGCAATTTTAAAAAGAGTTAGGAGTCAAGATTATGAGTTCTCAAACATTAGTACGTAGAATCTTTTTCTACAGTCACAAGCTCACAGTAGGAAATACGTGAGGAAAGGTTGGATTAGTTCAAAGATTTTCCACCACTCTCATGTCACATTGATCAATGTGAAGAGTTCCTAGATAAAGATAGTTCACACCTTGATTATGATAACATTTATTTTGTGAAATGCGCTATGAATTTGTGCTGCACATCATGACATGTGAAGAACACACTGTACATGACTCATGCTCTGTAGTGAACATGCACCCTCCTTCACATTATTAGCATTCTTTGTTCAGAGCACATTACATCAATTCTCTTGTTATTTTCCAAGGACAACATATAGTGATAACTAAGGTAATCCCCCCCCCTTTTTTTTTAACTTTTTATTTTTTTAACTTTTTGAAACAGAGTCTCCCTGTAGCCCCAGCTGTCCTGGAACTCACTAGTGAGATGAGGCTGGCTCACAGGCATCAACCTGCCTTTGCTTCTGAAGTGCTGGGATTAAAGGTATGTACCTCCATGCTTGCAACTAAGGTAATCTCTATGTTTTTAGCTTATTTCAGATTTGAAACTGAATTTTATCTATTTTCTCTCATATTACCACACAGTCCATTGTGGATTGTTTTCATCTGATGTACAATTGAAAAAAATTATTCAGCAGATTAATATTAAACTTTGGCTCCATTTTCAGAGGTTTCAGTCCAGTATCCACGGGGCTCAGAGACTAACAGACAATGGCAAGACTGAACCATGAGATGGAAGGTCATGATGTAAGAAATTTCATCTCATGGGTGCCAAGAATTGTCAGAATCTCTTCCCCATGAAATAGACTATGGCAAAACCATATACAGGTCTTTATCCTTCTTTACTTATGTCCTCTCACCTAGGCCCCTTATTTATCCACTTAAACTTACCTGGTTGGCTACGGCCTCTTTACATTCCAGGGATCTTTGCTTTGCTCCAGGCAGGAGACCAGAACAGGCTTACACACAGCAAGACCTGCATATGAGAAAGCGGACAGAATGCTTGCTGGACTCTTTAGAAAGTACCAGATTTCTAACATAGCACTATGCTCCACTGATAATACTCAGAAAAACAACAGAGTCTCCAAATACTTCACAATTTTTATTTTCTGACAGTCTCATTAGAATACATAGGACTTTTTTCAGTTTTCATATTGTGAGTTCCAGCACTGATTCACAATTCAGCTATGGCAACAGAACTTTAAAATTCTTGCTACAGGGACTGTAGAGAGAGATCAGTGGTTAAGGGCACTGACTACTCTTTCAGAGGATTCACGTTCAATTCCCAACACCCACATAGCAGCTACAATCCATCCTTGACTCCAGTTCCAGGGAAACGGAAGCCCTCTTCTGACCTCCACAGCATTGCACGACACGGGTGCACGCAAATACATGCAGAAAGAAGATTCTGGCTACAGGGCTAAAGTATCATGTTCCAGTATGTAGCTGAAATTAACACCAAAAATAATGAAAATGGATAACTCTCTAACAACTGGAAATGGAAAGAAATGATAAAACATAAACATGTCCTTCACGATGCCCTGATAGTCCCATGACCTAATTTTTAAAGAATCCAAGACTTAATTATCAAAACTAACATATGCACAAAGTAGGTTATAATTTGTCAAATGATCCAGGAGAGTAAAAAATTCTCCAATAAAAATCTCCTCACCTATAGACACCAGATTGCGGTAGTTCTCCAACATCACTTCCCTGTACAAAGCCCTCTGAGCAGAATCTAGGCATTCCCACTCCTCCTGGGAGAGGACTATGGAAACATCTTGGAATGTCAATGGATGCTAAAAAGAAAAATGACAATTCTAACAAGTGCAGTTAAACAGGGTACTGGACCCACTAAAGAAAAAGATAATAAATGACTCCTGAATTAAATAAGAAATCTGAATGAATAAAAAGGATATTTCATACTGGAGTAACGATCTATAATCTACTCACAAACTCTGTGCAAAAAAGGCCCTACAAATTTTTATGAAGATTATGATGTTAATGAGCATAGCACATATATTAAGCCATCACCATAGGAATTACATTTCACTCCTATATTAGTAGCATACAAGACCAGTTGCATATATTTATCTGATGTAAAGTTACACTGATTATAAGTCTGCTTCATAAATTCGAATGTTTATAACCATGCACTTTAGTCCTATCTGAAACACAGATTTTCACCTTAACATGATCTTTGGCTGGACCTGACCTGGATCTGACTTTCCTTACAGACTTTGTAGTGAGCCCAATGCCCCAGGTATGAAAGACATGTTCTGCAACAGCACTGAGTAGAAGATTGCAGGAAATAAAGAGCTGTGTGTGTTCTCCTCCACAGCAAGTCACAATCCTTGTAAAGAAAATCCTACACCCTGCATATAATATAGAAATTACAGAATCAGGCCATCATTTTTCTCACCATACTTTTATAGTGATTTCTTCTATCATCATTTATGTACCTAAAATTTACCTAGAAGGAACACACTGATTGACTTACGCACACCAGAATAAGAGGATCCGAGAAAGGGCTCCTCACCAAAGAGTAACAAAATCATGAAGACAAGATCCAATGCCTGCTGAAGAACGTTGACACTGTGTACACAAATGCTTCCAAAATCAGACAACTACATGTGTGTAACATTTGATAAAGGGAGCTCTTTTCTCAGGATGAAACAACCAGTAAGGGAGGCAGTGCTGTGATTAAGCCAACAGAGAGAAAGAGAGCCTGCCTCAGATTCTACATTTTGAGAACTCAGCATTTAGCAAAGAAATGAGAAAGGTTTCTTTCTCTAAAGAAAGGAAGAAAAAGTACCAGTGATGAAAGGAGAGATTCTGCATTAAATGTCATTTTTCATGTACTTCATTCTGTAAATTACCAGAGGAAAACTTATTCCTAACAAATTAAAAACAATGATGTCAATGTCTGATATTTGGTGATGAGCAGTTCAACTCCCAGGAGACAAAAGAATACAGGTGTCAACAAACCCAGCAGCACATTCCATCAGCCCTGTGATGTTGGTGGGATTAAATCTTGAACAAAGTAATACAATATCCACATAAAATAAAACAAAAATGCCAGTTTTATGTATAGTTCAAACAATACAATGGCCTGTGAGGACCCAAGTCCATCCTCCTTAGGAACTGAAGATGGACATATTTGAATTTTCACCTATCACCTCAGTAACACTTTTGAGATGTCTGGTCATGAATTCACTGGATTAGTCTGGAAAGCATAAGCACTGGAGGACAAAATGGCGAGGTGGATGTGCTACATAGGTGATACATATGAAATGTGGCCCGGGCATGGTGGTGCAGACCTTTACTCCAAGGACTCCTGAGGAAGAGGTACGAGGATCTCTGTGAGATCCAGGCTAGCCTGGTCTGTATAGCTAGTTTCTGGATGAGACAAGGTTACAAGTTCAAATTCCCAAACACTGAGAAAGAAAGTGTACAAGGTCCAGGCCCTTGGATGTATTTACCTGAACAGAAGCCATCTCTCTCCTTCTGTGAGTTTCCTTTCTAGGCAATACATAAACAGTCTCTCTCTTTCAAGAAACTTTTTTTCAGTTCACTGAAAATTCTCTTCACCTGTCAACATAAAAAGAGGAAGAAACGGGACAGAAAATAAAACAGGCCCCTGTACTGTCTGCTGTTACAGTAGATGCACAGGAAAAAAGCTCAACAAGGAGACTCCATAGAAGTTTCTGCTTTTATGCCTTCAAGTGGCCCGCCCTGCCAACAAGATCAAGAATTTCTACTACATTCAGGGACTACAACTGTCTCACCTCCTAATTAAACAAGGCAGAGTAACGTGGTTTTCATCCATTGCAACAGAGGCTAAACTAAGCTCTTTCAGAAGCACTGGAAGCTGACCGCCAACCTCACTCTGTTCTGTCTGCAAATCTTCATTTAAACAGCACTGATGCGTCTACTTAGCTTCATGGACAAAATGGGGGGGGGGCTCAAGTGAGAGTTTTTCTTTTAAAGGCTGAAGTTCAGGATTAATTCACTGTGAGTTTTAAAAGTCTATTCTTGGGACTGTGGAGATGGTTCAGAGGTCATGAATACCAGCTGCTCTTGCAGAGGACGTGGGTTCAGTTTGCAGCAACCACATGGTGTTAATAATTTTACTGAACACCTGTTCCAGGGGTTCCCACTGGCTTCCGGCCTCCACAGGCATTGCTGACATGGCTGCACATACATACACGCATGCCTAACACTTTTACACATGAAAAATAATAAATAAATAACTTAATAAAACTGAAAGCACTATTGTCTGAGGACACCATATTTTACATATCTGTGACATTACCATGATATTTTGTTACACTTATACATTGGATAATGATATAGTCAGTCATTAATATGTCCACATGTAAAATTTTATACTTTCCTAAGGTGATTGTATCGAGATGGATATTTTTCTAACAATTTTAACATATAAAATGTAAGTTGGATATTTTATTTACCTCGTTGTGGCATAGAACAGTAGAACATAGTTAAGCCATGAAGCCATGAAGCTGTTTCTGTTATTTACCACACATCCTCCCCATTAACTGCAAACTGCTTCCTATTGCACCCTCAACAACTATCATCTATCTTTCCTTTTTCTATTTCCCTTGTGACAGATCATATAGCGCTTGTGTTTCAACTTCTTTACCTGATAAAGTGTCCAGCAGATCAATCCTGTTCTCAAGTATGAGAAGATTCAACTCTTTTCTATCATGGAATTGTGGTGTATTCTTTAGAAATATCACATTTCAGTAAATCTTTCATTTGTCAATGGACATTTCAGTAGATTCCCTATTTTTCAAATAGTGCTTCAATAATTATTGAGCGCACGTATCTCTAGCCCATACTGAATTTACTACCTTTGAGTATCTATTCAGGATTTCGTGGTAGGAACCACAATTGAGAGAACTAGCACAGCCATTTCTAGTTCTATCCTTTGTCCTACAAGTTACTTGATTTCCTTTTCCTTTACCACAAAGCAGAACTCCAGTGTAAATGTGGCAAATGTACAGGATCCACTAACAGACTGAGGGACATTTAGGTTCTGCAACAGAATTTCAGAAAGAATACAATAGAAACTTTTTCTTAAATGCTACTTTCTTATGTACTTAACTGAGACATTAAATGTGTCTCTTCTGATGACTTTGGAGGACTTTGATTGTAATTAAGAATCTCAAATTCTTGAAATTTCACAGCCAGTATTGAAGGAGCAGTCACTTTACAAAAACTGGCTTTCTAAGCCAGTTTTCAGTCCTGAAACTATATTGCAACATTACTTCCAGCACATATATTTTAATAGGAAAAATTTATGAAGTGGTAATTATGTTAATTTAATACTTAATTTCAAACATGTATGTAGAGAACAAAATATCACACGGTACCTCCTAAATACATATAGTTCTTCTTTGTCAAAAATTAACATTAAGGGGCTGGAAAGATGGCTCAGAGGTTAAGAGCACAGGCTGTTCTTGCAATGGACCCAGGTTTGATTCCCAGCACCCATGTGGCAGCTAACAGCTATCTGTAATTCCATTTCTAGGGCATCCAATTCCCTCATCTGACCTCAGTGGGCACTGCAGACATGGGTGCACTTATATGAATGCAGGCAATACACCCATACCCATAAAATAAAAATGATAATAAAACATTTTGTAAAAATAAATATTGGGCCTGGAGATATGGCTCAGTATTTAAGAACACTGCTTGTTCTTGCAGAAGACCAGGGCTTGAATCCCAGAACCTACATGGCAGAGAACAACTGTCTGTAACTCCAGTACCAGGGGATCCAACAGCCTCTTCTAGCCTCTGTGGGCACCGCACGACATGGGTGCACTTACCTACATCCAGGCAATACATGCACATTTAAAAAATTAACATTAAGAAGTAGCATCATGCGGCTGGAGAGATGGCTCAGCAGTTAAGAGCACTGACTGCTCTT
>NW_008357492.1:32189-36827 GCF_000622305.1 Nannospalax galili
TTAAAGAGTACTTGGATTTCTAAACAGTAGTGCCCTCAACAGACACAGGGAACATAGCAGGGAATTCTATCAATGTCTTTTCAACTGAAATATTCTGTCAGAACACTGATATTTACAGAGTTCTCAGGTTGCATATCTAGTGTTCCACCTCTAATTACAGCTCATCCAAAATTCCAGGTTGGAAATGGAACTTTGTCATTGGGTGACAATATTTTATGATTGGGACAAAATTATATGCTATAAAGTTTCTGAATTTATCACAGAACAATAATGAAAGAAGCATAACCCCTCCCAAAAGACAAACATGAGAGCAGACAAATTTACATTAGTATTCTTTTCTCCTGAGAGAATTTCCCTTTATGAGGAAATTCTCATTCAACAAAGCTAACACACACACACACACAGACACACACAGACACACACACACATACACACACAAACACATAGTAATTCCTCAAGGAAATCTGAGTACAAGCAAGAAATACTGTAAGAAAAACATTCTCACCATCAAAAACAAGACAGCTATAATTCTCCAGTGTTGGATCCTGTGCAAAGCCCTCTGAGCAGGATCTAGGAATTCCATCTCCTCCTGTTAGAAGTCCACAGCCATGTCACTGAAAGTCAACACATCCTGAAATGAATAACAGTTTGACCACATGTCCACAGGCAGATTGCTTTCCTTGAGTCCAGGAAACCAAACATATTAGGAGATTAGGAGGCATTCTCTGATGTAGGGAATGATCATAACTATTCTGAAGATGCTTTTTGACATTGTCATATCTCTAACACGTTTTCTAACTGTGAAATTACCAGGGCATAGTATCCTAGGTTTTGGTTTGGGGTTTTTTTCGGGGTTGGGGGTGTTGTAGGGATGGGTCTTCAGACAGGGTCTTTCTGTAGCCTCAGCTGGCCTGGAACTCACCAAGTAGACTAAACTGGCCTTGAACTCACAGGGATCTACTTCCTTTGCTTCCAGAGTGCTGAGATTAAAGGCTTGTGTGTCCCCATGCTCGGCTCATACCATGCTTTTATGGATCATAGGATCGAAAATTTAAACCTTAATATAACAATACCCATTTTAATGCTTGATTTATATCATAAATTATATATTTCAGATGGAACATTAGTGGCGTATTGAAAGTTTATTTCTTAAGTGTTAATGCCTGCAACTGTAACTGTGGATGTTTGCTAAAATATATGTTCTGATTCTGTTGTGCCCAGAGAACAGACCCCCAAGAATAATCACGGAATCCAGAGGGCATGCAAGAAGAAAGAGTCTTTATTCGGGCTTAAGCTCGGGCTCTCAGACTTCACCAATGCAATGGATCTGTGCTGAGAGCCTCGATGGAAGGGGGAGGAAGGCTTTTATAGGTTTTAGACCAAGGGATGAGGGGAATAACAGAGTCACATCTTGATTGGCCCCAGGACCCCACACATGCCAACACACTTTTGAATTAATTGGTTACAAGGGATGCAGTCCTGGGGGTTTCTCATTGGTGGGTGCTACCCTCAGAGCTATGGAATGTGCTGTTATCTGTGAGGCCAGAAGTCTCTGTTCTTACCTTATAAGGCTGCTATATGCCTGGGCCTGCTTGATCTATAGCCTCCTGGGGTGGGGGTAGTAGGTGGAGATTACGACATGCTTGCCCTGGGCCACTCCAATCACATGACCAGGAGTCATTCCTAAGGCCTCCTACTCTGCCCACACACTCCTCCACCCTGGGGGTCCCTCCCGGACTCACCCTTTATCCACTCTGTACAAACCGACCTGCCTGGTTTCTGTGACTTCCGTGAAGTTTCTCATCCCACCTAGACCCAGTCTCCCCAGGTCTTAGTGGTGTTTTCAAGGCCCTAGGGTCCCGCCAGACTTCAGCAACGCTCCACTTCCGCTCTGGTCCCGCCCACTGGGCCTCAGGTTCCTGTTGCCTCACACTTCCGACCATGCCCATGCCACACCCCTTCTCAAGTCACTTTGAATTTGCTCCACCTCCATTCTTTGGGTCACTCCTCTGACCCAGGTGACTGCCCCTGACCCGATTCGAACCCGCCCCTCGCACACACCTCTAGCTCCACCCGTCATTCTAGCCCAGGACTCAGTACACACCCTCTTTACAGAGTTGCTGTGGCCTAGGCCACACCTGGACCTAATCCCCACCTAAATACCCTACCTAAATCCCCAATCTGGTTCTGTCCTCTTGAGACAACCCCCAAAGAAACCCATCTTGAAACGTCATCTTGAGATTCCATCCTCCTGGCTGAAAAATTTCAGGAAAAACAACAAGCAGACCAAATAGATGTCCAGAGCTCATCCCCCAAATAGTAAAAATATGATAAATCAAGGAAACATGACCCCCCCACCCCAAGGAAAAGCACCATTACAAAGCAATGTTCCCCCAGAGTAAATTAGTCTTTAAATTAGTGTTCTCAAAAAGAACACATAAATATGAACAAGACATTCAAAGCATGTTGCTATGAAAATTACCCCTAAACTACCTGGACAGGGGACAAGAATCAAACCAAGCTCAAGAAGTGGAGGAAGTTTACCCTTGGCTACCCTGGCTAGCCTGCTCCAGAAATACTGAGGCACTGACCAGAAATACAAACAGGATTTTATAGGATTTCTCACATCAATCCTTGGCAGTAATCTTCTGGTTGATTTCAGACTTCAGCACCAAAGTATAGGTGCCCGTTAGGATATTATAGGGAATTTAAACAGTCACCATTTCTACAAAAGTAGGTATTTCGGTTAATTTGGGCACTGGGATTTGAACTCGCATCTTCTGCAAGCAGAGCCAGTGCTCTTAACCACTGAGCCACCTCTCCAGCCCCTATTATTATGGTTTTATGAGGGCCTTTTGAATCTAATTCATGTTCCCCAAATGTTCTTGTGTGTGGATTTATCCCCAACAGCATTGTCAACTTTTAAATCAGTGTTTTCCAGACCCCTGGGCTCCAGGGTCCCCCCCAGACTTTGGCACCTTTCCAACTCTGCCCTGGTCCCACTCACTCCCTCACACTTCCAACTCCACCCATGCCACACCCTTCTCAAATAACTTTGAATTTGCTCCACCTCCATTCTTTGGGTCACTCCTCTGACCCCAGTGACTGTCCCTGACCCACTCAGAACCCATCCCTGGCACACAACTCTAGATCCCAACCAAGTGGCTCCAGCTTTCATTCTAGCCCTGGACTCAATACACAGCATCTTAACATAGTTGCTGTGGGCTTAGACCACACCTGGATCTAGTAAGACAGCCTACACCCTTACCTAGACCTCTCTGGTTCTGTCCTCTTGAGACACCCCTTGCCAAAGAAACTCATTCTGAAACCTCACCTTCAGATTCCATCCTCCTTCCCTAACAATCTCAGGAAAAGAAAACAGACTAAATACAGATGCCCAGAGCCCATCCCCCAAACAGAAAAAGATATGATAAACCAGGAAAATATGACACCCCTTCAAGGAAAAGCACCATTCCAAAGTGATGTTCCCTAAGAGAGTAAGTTGATTTCCAAGACACTGTTCTCAAAAAAAAAACCAAAAAAAAAAACACGCAAATATCAACAAGGAATTCAAAGCATATTGTTATGAAAATTACCCTGAAGATATTTGGACGGGGACGAAAATCAAACCATGCTCAAGAAGTGGAGGAAGTTTACCCTTGACTGCACCCTGGCTACTCCGTTCCAGAAATACTGAGGCACTGACCAGAAATACAAAGAGGTTTTTATAGGATTTCTCACATTAATCCTTGGCAGTAATCTTCTGGTGGATTTCAGACTTCCAGCACCAAAGTATAGGTGTCCTTAGGATAGTATAGGAAATCTAAACACTCAGGATTTCTAAAAAAGCACGTATTTTGTGCAAGGGTGGGTCCTGGGATTTGAACCCACGTCTTCTGCAAGAACAGCCAGTGCTCTCAACCACTGAGGCACCTCTCCAGCACCTATTAGTACTGTTTTTTGAAGACCTTTTGAGTGTAACTCGATTTCCCCAAATGTTATCATGTATGTGCGGATTTATGTGATATGAGTAAGTCAAGAGATTCCACAATCTAGAATGTGGTTAGACTTTTTTAAGGGAATTGGAAAGCATGTACTTGCCATTTAATCCATCTGTTAATGGAACAAATAAGTACCAGGAAACTCGAAAGACAGGGAATTTACTGCTGTCTTTATCTAGTACTTTCCAGACTCTAGGCTTGAAAGCATAACCAAGTCTAGTGTGATATCAGCCTCAACAGATTCTTGTGTTCATTGCTCTTTATCAGGAAATTTAGCTCCATTGATACGCCAGGTTTGATTTTTTTTTCATTCATCAACTTGTGTTCCATGTAAAACATCTTCATTTGTTTGGTTTACTTTGGCAAATCTAATCTGTATATGCATTTCTAAAATTTGTTCATTGCTCACACAGCTCAAATTCCTCACACCTGTATAAAAAAAGTGAAATTATTAAGTTACATCAATATTAAAAACTCTAAAATCGATGCATGGTCTCCTTTTTCAGAGATTATATTTAATCATGTATGCATATATATGAATGTATATATGTCATTAGCAAAAATGGGGAAAATCTGGAGTAATGTGAGGCAAAGTTGTGTGATGCTGCAAATAGGAAAGTACGGTTAAATATACAAA
>NW_008357492.1:39582-41169 GCF_000622305.1 Nannospalax galili
TTACAACGTTACATATGCTTTACTTGTTAAAACGTCTACTTGTACACAGCTTCAAAATTGTTATTAAATGAGTTCAATGCATTCTAGTCAAAATGTACATTACCTGAAATGAAGTAGATTTGTTTAAATTAATAGACAACTTGGATGTCATTACACCCCATTTCCAAAGAACATTAAAATTTTAATATAGTGATCATAAACATGTAAAGGTGTTTATGACATTTTGCAAATTATTTTTCTATTTTCTGTCTTCATTTAGTTTTTATACATAAATTGTATTAAATAATTGCAACACTACTTAATAAAACATTTATTCACAATTCATTGAATTTGCCATGTATTCACCTCATTAATGATCAACTCTAAATCTACTTCATTTCAGGTATTCAGGACTCAGTGTTTTGACGTAGCAGAGGAATGAAGACCAGTAATTCTACTTTACACTGAAGGATATTCTTAGTGCCAATCAGTTCAGAAAGCAAAACAACCATTTGATGTCATCCATGAATTTGGGTGAAACATTAGTAATTCATAGTGCAACTAATACTAATAATGCCTTTAGAATGAACCATGCTTGTTTTCAGCAACTTTCTTCAATCAAATATTACAACCAATTGTCACATGATCTCTTGAAAGCAAAACAGATTGAATTTATTTCCATATTAAGCTAACAAATAGTGTAGTCTTCAGAAAGATACAGTACTGGGCATACAACTGAGTTTCCTGAAGATATGATTCTACCCACCCATAGCAATATACATTGAGTAAATATAATAATGTAAAATAATCCCTTACAAAGTAGTTCATTTCTATTTTCATCATTAATACACTGACTTGCACAGAATGTCTTCAATCTTCATCATTATCTGTCATTTTCAAGACCTAGGCTACAATATAACAGGATAATGAAATGTTAAATTCACAAATATTTTAAGATTAATTTTAATTTTTCTCTAATATTTACTGTTTTTACTACACCACGTAATACTGGAAACATCTAACAGTTGTGTATATTCAGCATGAAATTAATGTACTTGATAGATTAGTCTCTTTCCAGAGCCATTGGAAATGATGGGTTTCTAATACTCAGGATTCTCCTTTCATTAGCTATAGTAGAAATTTGCCAAACAATACATCACACTAAAATGCATTCTAATAGGCAGGGTGCGGTTGTGCATGTCTTTATTCTCAGCAGTCAGGAGGCAGAAGGAGGCAGCCTTCTGTGAGATCACGAATAGCCTGTTTTACATAGCTAGTTCCAGGCCAATTGGGAGATCCTGTCTCAAAAAGACCAAAAACAAACCAAACAAACAAACAAACAAACAAACAAAAAACCCTCAAAAAACCACATTCTTACCTTCAAAAAGAAAATGCATCTGTGAGGAATGTTCCTGTGTTCAAGAATTAACATGGAACAATTGGCACTAACGAAACATTGCTAATGTACAACATATTCCTTCAACTCTAAGTCAATATTTGCTATAAATTGTCATAATAATCTTTATAAATCAGAAAATACAAATTTAGCTTAGGGTCAAAGTAGCCTACAGAGTCAGTCCCTCAAAAAGCTCCAGTTTTGGGGATACA
>NW_008357492.1:42702-43482 GCF_000622305.1 Nannospalax galili
TCCCTGTCACAGTCTTAATATTAGTAGGGGTTCTCTCAGGTATGTGTTCACTGATGCAATCTAAGTCTCGATGTTTTCTTAAATGATTTGTCACATTCTTCACATTTCTGGGGTTTCTCCCCAATGTGTTTTCGCTGATGCAATGTTAATTCTGATAGTTGCCTAAAGGCCATGTCACATTTTTCACAACTGTATGGTTTCTCTGCAGCATGTATTCACTGATGTAATTGAAAACTTGACAACCATGTAAAGGACTTTTCATATTTTTCACATTTGTAGGGTTTCTCTCCAGTATGTTTTCATTTATGTACTCTAAGTCTTGACTTTGCTTAAATTATTGTTCACATTCTTCTCATCTGCTTGTTTTCTCTCCAGTATGAATTCTTTTATGTTATCTAATTTCTGCCATTTGACTAAAGGACTTGGCACACTCTTCATATTTGTAGGCTGTCTCTTCATTATGCATTGTCTGATGTCTCCTAAAACTTCACATGTGAATAAAGGATTTATCACATTTCACATTTGTATGGTTTCTCTGCATTATGAAATCTCTGATGTTTTCTAAGAATGGAGATCTCCAGTTTAAAAATAAAAGGCTGCATTTCATTATGGAGAATAAGGTTGAGACAATCACACATCTGTACATGTATGAGAAACACGTAACTAGCATGAATAAAATTTTCTGACATCATTGAGAAACATTCACATGAACAAAAATAAAAATATGTGAAGGAAAATAAGGAGCTGAAGTAAAAACTAAAGTGAGAAAATTTATACAAT
>NW_008357492.1:45195-46065 GCF_000622305.1 Nannospalax galili
CAAGTGTAGGTAAAAGGAGACAAAATGAAAAGTAAATATTACTAAGAAGAAATTTATATAGAGAGAACTATTGTAAATATTTCTGCACTTAACTTGAAAATTCCAGGTATTGACTAATGTTAATGTGGATTCAATATAACAACAGTGAGCAATTTCAGTACACCACCTTAAAGTCTACATAAATTTTTCCAAATCTGGGGAAGAAAACCCCCCAAGACCAGAACTATATCGTAGACGAACAGGATTTCAATGATATTCGCAGATTATTACTGAGAGGATGAAAGAATGAAAAATTCCAGATTTACATAGAAGTTATTCTAGAAATGATCACATTGTGGGTTACAAAGCCAGCGTCATCTAAAATAAATGGTTGAAAAATAGATCATGTCTTTTTAGGTAATATTGGAACAAAACTACACAGGTAAAGAAATCAAAGTACCTATAAAAATGCATCTTTATGCAGCGAATTTCATTTGAATGAATTTTTTTAGGTCATCATTATGCCAAACAGGGGAATTTACAAATTTTTACATATTTCTTTCTGAAGACAAAACATAATGGCTAAAAATTATGACCTCAAACATAGGTATAAAACAAAGTAAATGGCATAGAAATGGAGAAATGGAATTCAAATGTGATGGCTAATCCTTGGTGTCAACTTGATTTGATCTGAGATTAACTGAAATGAAAGAGATCTTCTTGATTGGATCATCTAAAGCGAGAAGACACACCCTAAATGTGGGTGTTACCTTCTGATGGCAGCCAGTATAAAAGACCAAGGCAGAGGAGAACGCGGAATTTTTGAGACTTGCCTTCTATTTGCTGGTGAGTTCGTCTTGCTGCTGTAGACTGAAGACTAGCTGATATTTT
>NW_008357492.1:50198-55905 GCF_000622305.1 Nannospalax galili
GAATATTTTATTCATTTCATGCAGAACATCTCAAACAATCTTAATCATCTTTATTCCCCCATCCCCACTGGCATACTCGCATAGCCCCTGCACTGGAGCCCATATAGTCTGTGATCCCTGTTAAGGCCTACTGGGTTGTCAATGTCCCTGGCCTTTCCCCAATGCAATTCTTTCCACTGTCTATTCAGCCTATCTAGAATCCCTTGTTTTAGAATATCAGCTGTTCTTCATCTAGCAGCACTTTACACTTTCTTCAGATAAAACTAAGGTCTGCTGTTCATTTTCCCATTTCTATGCTGTGTTATTGTCTGACTGAGTGTGCATAGAACTTGTGTATGTTGACACCATTGTCATCAAATCATATGATCAGGCTCCCAGGAGCTTGTAGGACTCTATTTCCATATGGTCATGCACGTCCTCCCCTGCTCTTAGAATCTTTCTGCCCTTCCCTTCTGTGATGGTCCCTGAGCCTGGAGTGGGTGAAATTTAATATAGGGATCCTGTCCAGGGACCATCATTCAGAAGACTCTTGATCTCTACACTTTAGCCATTTGTGACCCTTTGTGTTCCTAGTCCTCCACTGTATGAGGGGGCTTCATTATTGAGAACTGAAAGATTCATTAGTGTCCTCTTCTTTATCCCTGTTCTATGTTCAATGAGCCTTGGGTGTAGAAGTTGCATTTTAGGTGTGTCAATAAGGCCTGGGCAATTCATCAACAATGTCCATGTGTGAACAGTTATGGTACACTTGACTTTGCACTCTGCTGGCTTAGAAGTTTTGGTTCCAGAGGAGGGAGGGCTTCTGCCAGGAGACACAATAAACATTCCATTGAACTGGAAGCTAAGACTTCCCCCTGGACTTTTGGGCTTCTGATGCCCTTAAGTCAGCAGGCTAAGAAAGGAATAACAGTATTAGGAGGGGTGATTGACCCAGACTACCAGGGGGAAATTGGACTTGTTCTCCACAATGGAGGTAATGAAGATTATATCTGGAAGGCACGAGATTCCTTAGGGCGACTTTTGGTGTTACCATGTCCTGTGATTAAGGTCAATGGGAAACTGCAACAACCCAATTCAGACAGGACAAAAAATGGCCCAGACCCTTCAGGGATGAAAGCATGGGTCACTCCTCCAGGGAAATAGCCAAGACCTGCAGAGATGCTTGCTGATGGTGGAGGAAATACAGAATGGGTCACAGAGGAAGGTAGTTAGAAATACCAACTCAGGCGTGACCAGTTGCAGAAACGTGGATTGTAACTGACATGAGTATTTTTGTCCTATTTGATTAAGAATAGGCTTGTGGATGTACACACATATGTTAAGCAGATACTTGGGTTATTCTTTTTGAATATGTAATCGAGATGTGTTAAGTGGTTAAGTGTTGTGAACCTACATGAGTATATTGGGTTATGACTCTAAAGGACTAAGCATTCCTCAAAGACCTTATCACCTACTCTAAGATATATAATGCATTGGTCATTGTATGATGAGATAGTCATATCATGTTAGGTGAAATTATGACCTCAATATTGTTTTCATTTGAAAATTAAGCATGACATAGAGAGATGCTATTGTGCGTCAAGTTGACAAGGGGTGGACTCGTGATGGCTAATCCTGGGTGTCAGCTTGATTGGATCTGGGATTAACTGAAATGAAAGAAATATTCTTGATTGGATCATCTAAAGCCACAAGACACACCCTAAATGTGGGCGTTTCCTTCTGACGGCAGCCAGTATAAAAGACCAAGGCAGAGGAGAACGCAGGGCTTTTTGAGGCTTGGCTTCTATCTTGCTGGTGAGTTCATCTTGCTGCTGTAGACTGAAGACTAGCTGATATTAGGCTTTCAGCACCAGATTGGGGCTGTGAGAAATCCAGTTTCATGGACTGATGAGTGACTAGATTCTCAGCCTCTCCAGTGTGGTGCAGCCATTGTTGGACTACTTGGACTCTATCCTGTGAGCGAAGCTGATAAATCTCTCTACATACTCATTCTACTGGTTCTGTTTCTTTGGAGAATCCTGATTAATACATCAAATTTATTCTTAATTAAAAACCAGCACAGTGCATTAAATGGTGAGAAATAACCACTAGAAAAGAAAGAAGCAAAACACAGACTATAAAATGTTTCATTACATCAATCAATCTGACCAAATACTGGACAAGGTTACCAACAAAGTGATAGAAAAAATAACATAATATAAATCCAGATGAGAAGGGGCTACTGAAAGAGATGTCAATGAAATACAAAGTATCATTAAAGAATAACTGATGACACAATCAAAAAGCTAGAAGAAATGGATCTAGAAGAAATAGGTCTAGAAGAAATGCATAACATCCCAAAGACACTTGACCTGTCAGCATTAAATGCAAAGGAAAGAAGCTAAAGCAGCATTTCAATGTCTCCAAGGAATGACAGCCCAAGTCTAAATGGGTTCATAACGGATATCTCACTAATATTTTTTTTGTCACTTAACGCTGTATTTAGACAACAAACAAATAATATACACAACTATATATAAAGTCAGCTATTACCCATATATTAATATTTAGGTTGGAAGTTGTGAGCATTTAGAGAGAGGAGAACTCATGAGGGTGTGTGATGTGCATTTTTTGTTTCTTCCCACACCTTTTATTTTTCTATGGGAATTTCAAGCAATGAATTTTGATCATACTTTTATGGAAATAATCAGGGAGAGGGAGTTTAATAATCAGGGAGAAGGAGTTTTGTTGTGCCCATTGAACGGTTCCCCAAGTACCACCACAGAGTCCAGGCAGCATGAAAGAACAAAGAGCCTTTATTCATGCTTAGTCTCGGACTCTCAGACCTCACCAACGCAGTGGATCTGTACTGAGAAGCCCGAGCAATGGAAAAGGAGATTTTTATAGTTTTGAGAGAAAGGGAGGAGGGGAATAGCAGAGTCACATTCTGATTGTTCCAGGGAGCCCACGCATGCCAGCATACTTTAAATTGATTTATTACAAGGGCTGCATACACCAAATAGGGTTAAGACAGACTCAGGGGCTTTTCATTGGTGGGTGCTGTCTTCAGGGCGAAGGAATGTAGTGACCTATGCTCATTTGCAGGGTCCCATTCCTTTACCTTATTTGGTCTCATTGTTTTCAGGTTTGCTCAACATGCCCAGGCCTGTATCGTCCCTCTCTGCCTCCGTGACTGAAGGCTCATAACAGCTCAAGCCTAACACTGTGGGAGGGGGATTACTACAAAATGGAGTTATAGCAGTAACTGTTCCCTAAAGCCAAGCAGATTACAGAAGTGAGAGGAGCAATTAGTCCCAAAGGGCATTGGTCTAAGGGCACAGAGGAGGGTTCCACATTTCCCCCTCTTCTTGTCACTTAGAGGCCCCAATCATGAGGCTTCCTGGAGTTCAATGGCATCCTAACTTAGGGGTTGGTATTATGACTGCATGACCATCACCTGGATTGCCCCTAATCATTCTTTCATAAATTGCACTAGCCTATTCAGGATACAGGGTCCTAAAGTCAACAGCAAAAGCAAAATGAGGAGGGGGCCTAACAGGGTAGAGAATAGGGTGGTCAGCCAGGGGGATGAATTGAACTAAGATTCGAACCATCCCTGATGAGCTTCTTGTTCTTTTTTCCTTTTTGCTAATCCTTCTCTTATTTTAGCCATAGGCTCTTTGACTATCCCTGAATGGTCAATACTAAAACAGCATTCCTCTCCCAAGGCTGCACACAGTCCCCCTTTTTGCAAAAAGATTAGATCCAGCCCTCGTTGGTTCTGCATTATAACTTCGGCTAGAGAGGAGAGGGACTCCTGTAAGTGGAAGATTGAGTTTTCTAGTTGCAACGGACTAGCCCAGACTGGGGCAGTTCAGTCCGAAGGGAACAGGGTCGTCGAGAGGGTGGACAAGGAGTCGGCGAGTGACAAACAGATGCAAAGGAGCTTGATGAAAGTCTGAGTGTAATTTTTGCAGTTGCAAGGTTTGAAATATATACAGCAAAGATTACAAAAAAATGCAGAACAGTCATGCTAAGATTCACAGTTCCAGAGGTGAAAGTAAAACATAATTTTACCAACATATTTCTCTATCTTATCAACCTGACACTAGACAGTAAATTCCTGTTTTACTGTGTTTTTTTACTGTCAGCCTTTCTCACACACTTAAGATTCTGCTTGGCTTTGCAGTCCCAAGTCAAGATGACCTTGATTCATTAAGCACCCCATTAAGCACTTCCAACACCAGTGGTGCCAGGTTGTTACTTTTTAAACGATCTGATAACATTCCTTGCTTGTTTGTAGTGGGCCATAGCGCTTCTAAGTTAGTTTAACTCTATAAGTCCCAAAAGGCTATCTCATGTTAGAGATCCATGAAACCATATTTTTCTCTTATCCTACCAATTTTAAAATACTTTCTATATTTGCTCTTTAATGCTCTCTTATTGATTGTTTATCAAAAGACACCAAGGTGGTCTTGATCTTACCAATTTATCCATGAATTGTAATGAATAACAAGAAACCCTTCTTCTATCTATCTTATCTATCATCTATCTATCATCTATCATCTATCGATCTATGTATCTATCTATGTCTATCTATATAATGTTGCTATATATCTATCTTTTATTTTTCCTTATTCATTAATATGTTCCAAACCCCAAGTTACATCAATATCCTATTCTAATCCTGTAGCTCTCATGAAATCCTTCCATGTATGGGACTTATAAACATAACTATTTCATCTTAATAAAGGTGGTGATAGTGGTGCCAAGGACACCAGGTGCTTTCCAGAAAGCCCAAGATACAGTGACAGTTAGAAAATTAATAGCAAGTAAGAGCGTGCCAGGTACACTGCATGTTTCTTATCACAACCAATTCCAAGAGGCAACCTCCCTTGAAGTTCCAGCCTCAACCCATGGAGGATCTCACGCGGGCTTCATTGGAGATGGCTTGACATCTAGTCTTTCTATATCTACATCTATTGTGGCCCTCAAGCTTCAGTACTGGTGATCTAGTGCTACAAGTGAGGCCATTCCCGTTCTAGCCCCTGTAAGGCTGACTCCAAAGAGCATACTTAGGATTAAGTCTGTGGCCATAATAGGCTCTCTCTTAGCTTGGGAACATGTCCCCTGCAGCTGTCCTAGCTGTTCGTCATCAGTATGGTAGAGCAACCTGGGGATCAGTCGGACCAGGATACAAAAATCTCGGGTTATATTGAGGACCCTCAAGGGTACACATGGGGTTAGGCCAGAGGGGCAAGCCACCAGGTGTTGAGACCAGGGATCTGGTATTCCCCTGAAGTCGAAGTACTGAAGGCTTGGGTGATGTTACATAATTGTTGGTGGATTGTAGGGACTTGTCCTAAACAGAGCCCTTGACCTGAGATCTGCTGCAGGGTCAGTCTCACCTTTGAATTCCAACGGCAGGCATTTATAGTCCTTGGAAGTGTTATAGGCCCCTTGTATAGCAATGCCTTCATAATAAGGTGGGGTTGTGTCATAGCACAGCCAGCAAGAGACTGTCAGTTCTGGTTTTGAGGCTTTGAGTACCAAATAGGAATGCTCTAGTATAGGCGAGCACGTGCTGGGCTCTCAGGGTCCCAGCGCGCACTCCTGGGCAGTGAAAGTTCCTCCGCTACTGAGGTCTACTCAGTCAATCCCATCCCTATTTCACCCGTATACCTTCCTCAGGATGTGAGGTCCACTGGCCACTTGGACCACACAGGAA
>NW_008357492.1:58532-59223 GCF_000622305.1 Nannospalax galili
CCTCCATCTGTAAAGGCTGTAATAGTCTCTTTTATTGGTTTATGGCAAAAAAGTCTAGGCGGTAGCCAGCGAAATGTTGGAATAATTGACATCCATTTACCTTTGGGATAGTGATTATCAATTTGTCCTGGGAAGCCTATTAAGCTAATGGCAAAAGAGGAATGATGCTTTAAGAGCCATTGTACATCTGACAATGAGAAAGGAATAATAAGATTATCAGGTTCCTTTCCTAGGATTTGTACAGCCCTATCTGTCCCATGTCGTACCATGGATGCAAGGGTGTTCACTTCTGTATGGAAGTGAGGAGCGCCACCTACTGGCGTGTTAAACCATTCTAGTACTCCGTGTGGCTGATGAATCGCTCCTACCATGGTTGGGGAGGAATTAAATATGAAGAGTTGGACAGGCAGCTTGCGATCATATCTGGTTAGTGATGCCTTTTGGAAATGGCTATTAATTACTTGAAGAGCCCTTTTTGCCTTTGGGTTTAGGTACCGTCTGGAGGCTGGGTTTTTGTCTCCCTTTAAGAGATCAAAGAGTGGCTGTAATTGACTTGTGGGGATAGGAAGCCATGGCCTTAGCCAATTAATATTACCTAGAAAACTTTGAAGTGAGTTAAGGGTAAGTGGATGGGGAACATCTAGGACAGGTTTGAGGGGCCTAACAGCAGTGGGTGTTATTTCAGTCCCCA
>NW_008357492.1:61136-61922 GCF_000622305.1 Nannospalax galili
TAGGAGGAGGAGGGGAATTTACCTGAGACTCTTTGGAAGCTTTTGAAATTTGGGCTTTAGTATCTGGGCTTATTGAATCAGCTACTGGGCAATTTTTAGGGTCTTTTTTGTCATCTAAAACCTCCCTTTTATTACTCTCTGGCATTTGTAAATTTTTCTCAATTTTAGGTGGGTTTTTTAAACACTGCTGCATGGCTGCCATTATTGGGAAGAAGGAGAGAGGAAAATTATGCTTTTCTTGGCTTTCTTTCTTATATGCTAAATGTGAAAGAAAGTTCCACACCTCTGGATCAGATGTGTCTGTTGATAAGATCCAGGGTGCAAACCCATGCATCTCATTCCAAAATTTTAAGCTTTCCTCTTTAGAAATTTTTAATCCTCTGGTTTTAAGTAGGATTTTAAGGGAACGAATTTGTCTTTTCTTTTGACGTGATTCTGAGTTTCCCATTGTAAAGAGAAGATGTTAAATGTTTTGCAGTAACTTGGCACTGCTCTGACAGGCAGGAGTTTTAAACTGTAGAAAAAAATTGCCTGTTTTAAATCTTTTGTCTAAAAGCTGCTTTTGCAGGTTTCCGGCTCTTAGGCTACAGGAAAAAAGTTTCACTTTCAATCTTTTGTCTAACTGCGAACCACCCTGAATTCCTAGGTGTTCTGGCAGGGACTAGCTAATTTGAATTTTCACTGAACCGGTGTAGGTGTGGCTCAAATGCTCTGAGGCAGGATAACAGAGCTGACTTAGAGAAATCTGCCTGACTCTAAAGCTTAGAACTTTAGGGATTTTTTTTC
>NW_008357492.1:63001-83526 GCF_000622305.1 Nannospalax galili
CAGCTCCTGTGCCAGAGGGCATGTATTTGTGGCGAGCACTTTAAAAGAAAAGTCAGGGAGGATGCCAGGAAGGCACTGTACTATGAAAGGAATCTGCAGCACATGGTTTCCAAGCTCGTGAGCTATCCAGACATGAAGAGGTTTCTACTTTGCATAACAGAGGACCCCAACACTCTAGGAGAGTTAAGAGAGGGTCAGTCTCCAGTTTCCTAGCAGGGGCAGTGATCCTAGAGTCTGTAGGACTGCCAATGTGGGAATTGGTAGCTGCTTCTGAGGTGACTAAGGTCTTTGGAGTGGTATGCTTTGGGGCCGGAGGGCTGAAGATCTTGTTTGGCCCAACCCCAACCATAAGTGGGGGGTATGGTCCTTTGATTAGGTGGATCATAAAGAGTGCTCCTGAATCATAACCCTGCATATTATACAACTGAATCCCCCAAGTATTGGCCACCTCCCAAGAAGCCTTTTTCCCTTTTCTGTGAACCCCAGGCTTACTGGATTACAGTCTTGTGCTTCCTTATCTCTATAGTGGGGTAAGGTCCCCAGGGGTCTGGTTATGTTTATGTAATCAGTTTTGTAAGGGGCCATCCACTATATGCGGCCGGTGGACACACAGGACCAGCTGCCATAGAAGTAGTCATCCCCCCCTGCATGTACCCAGGGCATACATAGAAGTACTGCTCTTGGAGGAAGGTGTTCGACCACGGGTGGAGCAGCGAAAGGTCAAACGTCAGATTCAGGAACCAGGTATTAGACGGGTGGATTCCGGAAGTCTGGTTCAGAAGGTCTCTGGTTGCTGCATCCCGTACTTGCCAGGTTAAGTAGTAGGGAGAATGAGAGCTAGCTTCCGCCATGGCCAGGAGGTTACATATGGTTACCAGGACTCAGATTGTTGCCACTGGAACTTGAGTTTCAGAGGGTTGTTGGGATGCTTTGAAATTCTCCATCCCTTGGGGGCCAAAGTGGAAGCTGGTGGAACTGCTGGTTCGCTGTGGTGCAGTTTGGCCTCCCAGACGTGCGTATGATGCATCCAGGTAGCAACCCCATCCACTTTGACTGCCATCGGCATGGTCAGAAGCACCACAAATGGGCCCTTCCAACGAGGTTCTAGCATTCCCTGGCGATGCCTGTAAACGTAGACCTGGTCTCCTGGTCGATAGTTGTGTGGTGTAGGGCGAGGCACTGTTTCATAGACAGCTTTCAGGCAAGGCCATATGTCCTTGAGAGCTTGAGCTACAGCCTCAAGAGAAACAAGCAGTTGGTGGTTATCAAATTGAGCAATTAAGTCAGTTCTCAAATTAGGGAGACTGGGAGGGGGTTTTCCAAACATGATCTCATAGGTAGTTAATCTCAACAGGTAGGGTGAGTTCCACACCCTATATAAGGCAAAGGGGAGGAGAGTCACCCAGTCTCTGCCAGTCTCCATAGTTAATTTGGTTAGGGTCTCCTTTAGAGTTCTATTCATTCTCTCCACCTGTCCTGAGCTCTGGGGTCTATATACACAATGTAATTCTGTTTTGCTCTCAGTGCCTTAGCTAATTCTTGGGTTACCTGAGAAGCAAAGGCTGGTCCATTGTCGGAGCTCAGAAGGGCTGGTATACCATACCTGGCTAGGATGTCCCCCAGCAGCTTTTTGACTACCACCTGCGTGGTCTTATGTTGGTGGGAAAGGCTTCAGTCCATCCTGAAAAAGTATCTAACAGTACTAGTAAATATTTGTAACCATATTTGCCTGATTTGATCTCTGCAAAGTCCATTTCCTAATGGGCTCCCAGTTTGGAGCCCCTCATTCGAGTCCCTTGCTCCTTAGGAAGGTTGTCTGCATCAGTTACTTGACAGCTGAGACATGCAGAGGCAATTGAATCCACAAGCAGCCGAAGGTTCAGGACTTTGAGGTGAGCATTTCTCAGAAGATCTGCTGTCTTTTTGGTGCCCAGATGGATAGTCCAATGGATATGGTTGAGAAGATCCTTGGCTAAGTCATTCGGTAGAATAATCTACAGTCTCCTGTGTGTCACCAAGCACCAATTTTCTGGGTCATGGGTAGCCAATACATCAGCTTCAACTCCTCCTGAGAGAATTTGGGTTGGTCAGGCAGTACTGGTGGACCAGGGTCTGGAAGTTGGGTTTTTAGGACCGGAAAGGCCTCTAGAGCAACTTCCTTCGTGACTCAGTCTGCCCTCTGATTTCCTCGGGCTACAGGCATGTTGGCTTTCTGGTGCCAGGGACAGTGGACAGTAGCCAACTTCTTGGGTAGCCATAAGGCTGCCAATGGATTTAGGACCTGTTGTTTATTTTTAATAGTTTTTCCTTCTGTCGTGAGTAGCCCTCTTTCCTGGTAGATGGCTCCTTGCACATGGGCTGTGGCAAACGCATAGCAGATGTCTGTATATACATTCACCTGTTTGCCATTTCCAAGTTTAAGGGCCCCGGTCAGAGCTATCAGTTTGGCTTTCTGAGCCGAAGTCCCCAAAGGCAGGGCCGCTGTCCAGATAATTTCAGTCTCTGTTACCACAGATGCCTCCACATACCTTTGTCCATCCTCTATAAAACTGCTGCCATCGGTGTATCAAGTGGCTTCCACATTGGAGAGCGGTTGATCAGTCAGGTCTTCTCTGAACCCATGTATCTGGCTCAGGATCTCCTTGTAATCATGCAGCAGAGTGTCCAAGTCCAGGTCTGGCAACAGGGTGGATAGGTTAAGGGCGGCATTTGGGAGGAATCAAATTTTGGGGGGGGGTTAGGAGTAAGCTCTGGTAATGAGTTATTCAGGCGTTATTCAACCAGCGATCTGGCGGCTGCTTGAGGACCCCTTCAATAGCGTGAGGAGTAGTGACGTACAGTTCCTGTCCTAAAGTTAGCTTATCTGTATCCGGGCGTTATTCAACCAGCGATCTGGCGGCTGCTTGAGGACCCCTTCAATAGCATGAGGAGTAGTGACGTACAGTTCCTGTCCTAAAGTTAGCTTATCTGTATCCTTGACTAGAAGGGCAGTAGCAGCTATAATCCACAAACAAGGCAACCATCCAGTGGCGACTGTATCCAGTTTCTTTGATAAAAATGCCACTGGTCTCTTCCAAGGTCCTAAGGTTTGTGTCAGGACCCCCTTAGCTGTTCCTTTTCTTTCACCTATGTAAAGGTGGAAGGGATTAGTAACATCGGGAAGCCCCAATGCTGGGGCCATCGAGAGGGCCTGCTTGATCTCATTGAAGGCTTTCTCCTTCCCCTCCATCCAAATGAAAGTCTCATTTTCTTTCATGGCCTCGTAAAGAGGCCTGGATAGCTCAGCAAATCCTGGGATCCATAGGTGGAAAAACCCCACAGATCCCAGGAACTCCCTCACTGCCCTCTGGGAACAGGGGTCAGGTATCCTCACCACCATCTCTTTCCTTGCATCAGTGAGCCACCTTTGTTCTTCCTTTAATATATATCCCATGTAAATTACTTTCTGCTGGCATATTTGAGCTTTCTTAGCAGAGGCTCGATATCCCAGCCTGGCCAGAACTGCCAATAGATCTTCAGTGCCTTGTTGGCACAAACAGGGAGTCATCTGAGGCTATTAAGATGTCATCTACATACTGAAATAGAGTGAGCTGTGGATGTTCCAGCCTGCACTCACCCAGATTTTCATGGAGGGCTTCATCAAAGAGAGTGGGTGAGTTCTTAAATCCCTGCGTCACGTGAGTCCAGGTCAGCTGTCCATTGAAGCCGATCTCTGGGTCTTGCCATTCAAAGCTGAAAAATGGCTGACTATCCTTGGCTAAGGGCAGGCTAAAGAAGGTATCTTTTAAGTTTAGTACTGTATACCAGTTCGTGGATGGTGGTACAGAACTTAAGAGTGTGTAAGTATTGGGCACTGTGGGGTGAATATCCATGACCCATTTGTTTACTTCTCTCAAATCTTGAACTGGCTGGTAATTGTTTGAATTTGGCTTCTTTACTGGGATGAGGGGTGTAGTCTATGCTGACTGACATGGCACCAAGATACCCTGGTCTTTTAGTCACCGGATGTGTGGGGTGATCCCTAATCAGGCCTCATAGGACATTGGGTATTGTTTTACTCGTGCTGGAAGTACTCCTGGTTTCAGTTCTACCCAAATGGGGGGGGGTCAGTGGGCTGCCAGCCCCACCACCCCACTCTCCACCCACGCCAGGGGAAATTCTTGTAACCAGATGTAGATCCATATCTCTGTCTGGGGATTAGGTCTCTGATGCAATCTAAATTCATCTTCCAGTTGTAGGGTTAACACATGAACAGAATGGCCTCTTTCATCCATCAGATGAGCCCCATTGGGTGAGAAATGAATGTGGGCCATGACTTTGGTGAGCAAGTCCCTACCCAAGAGTGGGTAGGGGCAGTCCGGCATTACCAGAAAAGAGTGGGACACCCGGCCCGTACACAGGTCCACTTCTCTTTGGGTGATCCATGAATATTTATTTATGTCAGTTGCTCCCTGCACCCAAGATATTTTGTGTGACAATTTTCCTCAGGCTTTGGTTAGCACCAAATGTTGAGTGCCCATATCTACATGGAAATTAATGGGTGCCCCCTCCAATCTGAAGGTTACCCTGGGTTCGGGAGGGGATCCTAACCCTGTCCTTCCTAGTCGCTCATTTCCCCGAGCTTGAGAACCTCTACCTCTGCGTGAGACAGTTCCCGCACAACTGGCCTCTCTGGACAATCGTTTTTCCAGTGTCCCATTTTCTTACAATAGGCACATTGATTTCTTTGCAGCTTTGGTTGCCCTTCTGGGTATTACCTACGTTGTTCAGCAGACAGGCATCGCAGCTGGTGTTCTCGTTCACTAGGTGATCTGGCAGATGTAGCCAGAAGAATTTTGGCAAAGTCACAGGTCTGCTTAGCACTGGTGGAATCAGTGACATGGGCCTGCTTATCCTCTGGGCTCTCTTGGTGACTGTAGACTCTTTCAGCCATAGCTAGGAGTTCTGGAAGGTTTTTATCTGCAAGTCTATCCAATTTCTGCAGGTTGCACATGGTGTCAGGTGCCGACTGCTTCACAAATGCCAGTATCACTGCATTCTTATTCTTGGGTGCCTCTGGATTCATTGGGGTATAGGTGTGAAACTCCTCAAGAATTCTTTCTAAAAATACTGCTGGAGACTCTGCCTTTCCTTGCTGCACATCACTAATCCTAGCTAAATTAATCAGGCACCTTGCAGCTGCCCGGAGACCTACCACTAGAGTCTTGCAGTAGTCCCAGAGTCTCTCCTTACTTTCAGCCACATTAAAATCCCAACTTGGCCTGACCAAGGGGAAGGCCTCATCAATCAAAGCCTGGTTGGTGGTGGGATTTCCAACCACCTCAGGGACCAGCTTGCAGGCTTCAACCTGGATTTGATCTCTTTCCTCAATGGTTAACAGGACCTGTAATAGCTGCTGAATATCATCCCAAGTGGGCTGGTGGGTGAACAAAACATATTCTTATAGATCAATAAGATCTTGATGTTTCTCAGAAAATTTAGCTGTCTGTAATTTCCAATTATAGACGTCACTAGTGGCAAACAGCCACTATTGCATCTGTTGATCCCCTGCCTCAGTAAGAGGCCCTATAGCTTGTCAGAGGAGGACAGTGGAGTCTGCTGTTGTGTGTGGCTGCCCACTTTGGACCCTCCTCTGCATATGAGGGGGTTGTCCTTCCCCCTCCTGGACTGGGTCTGCTTCCACTTCCCATGGGGCATCCTGAAGCTCTGCTTGCGGTGCGGGCAGGTAAGGAGGTGGCTCGAATAAAAGTCCATCTCGTGTGTTTCCCTGCAGAATGGTGTAGAGGGGGCCTGAAGCAGTTGGTTTGGTCTCATTCTTCCATGGCTCATTCTCGTGTATGGCAAGAATGGTCGGTTTTATGTTGGAGGGAGGAGGAAAGAATGGTTTGAGCCACATTCGAGGTTCCCCCACCATAACCTGCCTGGTTGTGATGTAGGGGACCTGGTGAGGGTGACCGGGACGTCCATATTATTATAGCCTTCACCCTGTAGATGGTGGGGCGGTCGAACATTCCCTCTTCAGGCTAGCTGACTTCAAAGGTCAGCCATTCACTCCTCCAAAAGACAAACAGCTTTCCCTTTCTCACTTCCAGCCTGAGGCAGTTAGCCTGTGCCTTAAATTCTGGGAAGCGATCCTGGAAAAGACTAAGTGGGGTTCCTTGGCTTTGTCCCATTCCCTCCTGTACTGTGAGAGTCACAAACAAAACAGAAAGCACAAACACACACAGAAGTATTACAAGATTAACTGGCACTCTAAACTGAAAATAGGCTGCCGGCCTCTCACTGTTTCACGGACACAACCCACTCCGTCCTTCCAAATCTACCAGAGGGATCCAATCACTCTGAGGTGGATCGGGGATGTCTCCTGAGTCCCATGGCCTGGGGCCTTCCAGTGCATCCACCTAGACCTCCAACAGGCAATCAAAAAACTGGGCCCAAAAACTAGCAGCACACAAAGACTGGAGATACAAAGACAAAGACACTAACCGATAGAATGAGACAGGCTCCATGCTCTGGGTTCCCGTGGGGGTCTTGGGGATCCTGGATGAGCCCCCAAATGTTTTGTCCAGTGAAAGATTCCCCAAGTACCACCACGGAGTCCAGAGGACATGCAAGATCAAAGAGCCTTTATTCGGGCTTAAGCTCAGACTCTCAGACCTCACCAATGCAGTGGATCTGTACTGAGAACCCTGAGCAAGGCAAAAGGAGATTTTTATAGTTTTGAGATAAAGGGAGGAGGGGAATAGCAGAGTCACATTCTTATTGGTCCAGGGAACCCACGCATGCCAGCATACTTTAAATTGATTGGTTACAAGGATTGCATACACCAAATAGGGTTAAGGCAGACTAAAGGGCTTTTTATTGGTGGGTGCTGTATTTAGAGCAAAGGAATGTAGTGACCTATGCTCATTTGTAGAGCCCCATTCCTTTACCTTATTTGTCTCATTGTTTTCATGTTTGCTCAACATGCCCAGGCCTGTATCCTCCCTCTCTGCCTCCGTGACTGAAGGCTCATAACAGCTTAAGCCTAACACTGTGTGTGTGTGGGGGGGTCTTATTACCAAAAGGAGTTATAGCAGTAGCTGTTCCCTAAAGCCAAGCAGATTACAGAAGCAAGAAGAGTGATTATTCTTAAAGGGCATGGGTCTAGAGGCACAGAGGGTTCCACAGTTTAATTTGACGCTAGAGGGACTGACATCAAAAATCAAGAAGTCAGACCCCCTGTTCAAGTTTGGGTGGGTTTTATACTCAAGTGAGGAATGTAAGCAAAAGGTACATAGCATAAGTATGGTAATTAAGTAAGATAACAGAGTCAAAGGCAATAGAAATGCAAAGGTTACAGGAATGCAAAAGCCTTAGGACTATACAGGAGTGTGAAGTCTGTTTGGAAAACAGACTTCTTATTCTGGATAACCAAAGGGGACAGGGGAAGATTCCTGTTTATTTCCCCATTCTAAGAGTTCTTAATTATCATCACACTGCAAAATCCTTTAGGATCTCATAAGTTCTACTTCCATAATATTTCCCTCCTCTTCATTGACATAATCCCTTATGTTTATTCTAGCGGAACACTGTGATATTCATGACAAATCACCTGGAGTCTGAATGCTTCTATTCGGTTTTTGAGAAATTTACTGAGAATATTTATTATACACGGCCCTATCTGAAGGATTAATAGAATCATGACTATGGGTCCTGTAAATGGGGCCTGCCAGGGATCCCATGTTCTCCAGGAATTCTGCCAGAAAGACTCATTTCCCTCTTCTCCAGCCTTTATTTTTTTCTAGCAGTAGGTTTGCATTCTCTCTAACTATGCCCAATGGATTTGCATAAAAATAGTATTTTTCTCCCACATAGGCACACATACCTTCTTTCTGATGGTTCTGGCATCTCTATTCTCAGGAGTAATGATAGGTAAAAATGTTGGAGAGAGCGCAGGTGGAGGAGGCACCGAGGCACAGATAGAATTCTCAGCGGGATACAGCTTTATTTTGCATGGGACACGTTTCCCTCAAGGAAGTGAAAGATGTCAGGGAAGGGAAAGATGTCAGGGAAGGGAAATGTGTCAGTGAAGGGAAAGATGTCAGGGAAGGGAAAGAAGTCAGGGAAGGGAAAGATGTCAGGGAAGGGAAAGATGTTAGGGAAGGGAAAGATGTCAGCCCACGGGTTGTGAGCTGGGATTTTATATATGGGGGCCTTAGGGTGTGGAAGGGGGGAATGTATGGGGGAGAAATCAGGGAGGATGAAGCAGGAAAAGCAGGTAGGATTAGGGTCTGGAAGTGCTTACTTTTTCCCTCTTAAGATAAGAGAAAAGCTGTTGTAATAAACAGCTTCTAAAATCTCTGGTTATCAGGTAGAATGTGCTTATCTTATCTTTGGAGATCAGAGGAAAGGCAGGCTGCTTCTCTGCAGAGATTGCTTGCCTTGACTTTGAAGGTCAAGGAGCTGAGCAGCTCAGTTCCCTTTTTTGGGCTCCAAAGTCTGTAGGTCCCTGTTGGGGAGGGGGGAAGCTGCTGCTGTTTGGAGCCCTAACAGGTAAGTTTATGAGAAGATCTAACAATTTTGAACTCCCAATTTAGAAAGAAAATGGTCATTTTCTTTTTGAGCCTTTACTTTAAACGATCTAATTTTTACCTTTTATTTTATTACTTTTGAAGAGGTAACCCAATTTGCCCATGGGGAATCCAGATGCAGACCACTCTGGCTTCTTTCATGCTGAACAGTGATGCAGGGTGTGGCAATTGGGGTACCCCTTCAGTGGGTCTATCTAAAAGACTCCCAAATTGCATAACTGTTTTTGGTGGGGTTTTTTGTTTGTTTGGTTTTGGTTTTTTGTGAAGGAGAAATAAAGGAAAGAGTAATTAGCATTACAAGTTCTAGACAGACCAGAAAAAATCAGAACAGGGCAAATTTTAAATGTCCAAATTAAAAGGTTGTAAGACTTCTTGATGAGGGCTTCTAAAAGCATCCATCTATTGGGTTCCTTTCCATTTTCTTTGGGCTGCCAAGACAGGAATCAAGAGTGATAAACTCAGAATTTGTTTTCAGGTACTCTGATAGCTGTTGGGGTGGATAAAATCAGTATTCTAGACAGGGAGAGAAAATAAATTTATACATAATTTTAAAAGAATAATAGCTGCAGGTGGGCATGACAGCATTGGAAACCAAGAACTGAAGTCTTACAACCTGAGCAGCATTTTTTTGTTAAGAACCAAAGCACTACTTAAAAATAATTGTCTAAGTAACATTTTACCTGGACTTACGTCTAATGTTTGGGAAATGCAAACCTTTGGACTCTTAAAGAAATATACTGCTTAATTTTTGGTTGTAATGTCCTTTTGAGTGTTTAAGACCATGCATTTGGCACAAATAAACCAAGTTACTTTTACTTTAAGGTCAGTAAAGGATCTGGCCCTCAGGGGTCACGTGAGCTTGGGGGCAGGTGGGAGCCCCTGGCTCCTTAGGCATTTCTTTTGCCAGTTCCATCCAAGTGAAGATAAGTGGTCCTGCTTGATCAGGGCTTCGCTTGGAAGCATGGAGGAAATGTTTCCTCTGTGTTGACCCTCCGCTTTGCGGTCTGGACACTGGTTTGAGTCCCTCTGGTGGGGTTTCCATGACCTCCCTGAACAAGAGGACAGGTGACTCATCACAGTTACAGGACATATCAAGAGATTCCTGTAGTCCCCTGGGACACTGTCAACCTTCTAGGGCAAGGAACAGAACTGTTCCTTAAGCCCCTTTGTCCAGATTAGTATGGGTCTTTAAGTATGGTTATTAACCACACAAGAAGGTCAGTTGCACCACCTTGGTACCTTTAATTAATGTGTAATATATAGATAAAACTTGAACAAAACCCAAACGTTCTCAATAAACATTGACTGTAAGAGATTTACCACCACAGGTTAAGTAGCTCTGAAAAGGGACCTTAAAACAAGAGTTTCTTAAGTCTGTCACAAATGAAGGCTGTTCTGTTACAAACAGAAGCAGCCTCCTTTTAGTTTTCTATGTTTGACTCTGCTGCCGATCAGACCCTCTGCCCCAAAGCCAGCAGGCCCCCCGCTAAGAAAAGCAAACCTGAGTCCCCACAAGAATTCAGACGAAGCGTCACAGAAACTGTTTTCTTCTAGATTGCATACATCTTGTTCAAAGAGGTAGTCCTAGTTTTTATTGAGTCAAGTCATTCTTGTTATGGGTAACAGAAAGTGCCAAAAGTGACATTTGCATAATACAGAGAAACATAAAAGACATCTTTCAGTAGTTATAGGTAACCCAATATTGTTTGTACCCATTTAATAAAAATCTGTAACCCGTTGTGCAGTAGAAGTCAGGAGTGGACTGAAAATTAACAACTCTGCATCTCAATAAACCTGTATTATAATTCTGCTCAGAATTTAACAAACTCTTTTAATAATATTCATAAACAAATTTACAAAGCAATTAAGATTTTACCTCAAGCCTTGAAGCAGGTTTTAAATGACCAAGTCTCCTTTAAAAGTTTAGAGATATTTTGCATAGACTTGGAAAATATTTATTCTATGTAAATATATTGAAACACGGAGAAAAATTGCACCCTGAAGTAGAAGTAAACATTTAAAAAAATTATATTCTTAATAGGAATCGTGTTGTAATTTAACAATTTCAGCTTACCTGAGAACTTACTTACAAGTCAATTTGATATCTAGTAAATCATTATTTAATAACAGTTCCCTTAGTATTCAAACATAAGTCTATACATTAACAAAAGATTCACACAATAAATACTGTGGTTAGACAGAATGTCATGGCAGACAAGTTTTTAAAATCAAGACTGATTACCTTGATGAAATTCTGATGAGATATATATAAAAGAAAATCTTAAAATGCAGCAGTACTTTACATATGCATACATACACATACATACATACATACATACACACATACATACATACACACATGCATATATATGCAAATCTCATCTCAAAAATGGCTGTGCTGAACAAAGCCATATGCATTGATGCTAGACATAAGGGCTTCCACTTTAAGAAAGCATTATATTTTAATACAGTAAATATTTCTAAGTGCGTTTCAGACTCAACAAGTGATGGAAAACAGAATTATCCATTTCATTTTCACTCAACGCTAACCATAGCCAGAAGTTACAGTATGATTAAAACAAGCTAATGGTTAAACAATTTTCATTAAAAGGTAGAGTGTAAGAAAACAGATTTCATGAGTCTGATTCAATGACATCTGTCTACAGTTAACCCTTTCCCTTAGTAGCGTGCAGGAACTTAGAATGAGAGGTGAAAGCACAAGAGCACTGCACACAGGGTCAGAGGAGCTAGCATGCCAAGTCTGCAGGGCTGGAATTCTGTGACAGCTCAGGCTCATGGTGATTCTTTACTTCCAATGAAGAAAAGGTATGCGGGGGTGGGAGGGCGACACTTAAAGAAATAACACAAAATCATACCACTGCCAGAGTCTATGAAGACACAATGTAGCAAGCAGTTATGAGCTAATTCTCAGAGATGCCTAGAGGTTGTTCAGTAGATGCATAAAGTACATGGTAATTTTTACAAGACAAACATAATGTCTATACGTAGTTATTGTTGTCTCTTATCTCAGGCTGTTCTGGAGGCAAGAGACTGGCTCAGGCCATCTTCAGGATCAGTTCTTATAAGGTACCCCAGAAGAAGCCATGTACTACTGTGTCTAACTCAGGTGTCCTCTAGCCAGAGAAACAAAAGCACCACTGCTACGTGGCCATCTCCAGGAGCCTGGCAGAGGTCTTCCAGGTATCAGAAACTTCCATTCAAGCCAAACTAAGATTCCTGATTTCAACTGCTGATAGGACTTTTATCAATAGATAGTATAAAGGCAGTTCAGTGCAGACTTAAACATGAGAGTTTAAGACAAGAGTTGCTCCAAGAGAGAAAAGTACAGAGCCACATCTAAGCCAGCAGAGTTTCCATGGATGAAATGCATCCCTCCCCTAAACAGGCCACATCTGCCTGCATACAGAGACAGTGCTGCAGGAAATAGAGAACAAGGGACAAGGCCGAAAGGATGAGACAGGAAGTCCAGTCCCAGAATTCATCTCCAACTCTGAAGATGAGTTAACATATTAAATCAAATCTATGACTAACTGGAGTTCAATTTTCTCACATCATTTTCAGGCCTTTAGAGGTCTGAAAACAACACAAAGGCGAATGTCAAAACCAAAGTACTTTCAAAGAAAGCAAACCAAAGAGATATCTTAAAACAAACACTATGAAAACACACCCAAAACAAAAGGTATGTAATAAATAAGGTCCTTAAACAACCAGCTCAGATACTGTTTTTGGTCTTTGAGACATGGTCTTCCTGTAGCCCCAGCTGGCCTTGAACTCACTATGCAGACCTGCTAGCTTTGAACTCAGAGTACTACCTGCCTCTGCCTCATGAGCACTGGGATTAAAGATGTGAACCACCACACGTGTTTTCAGACACTGTTTTGCATTAATAACTATGAAACACTTAATAGACATAGGGACATTATTCAATAAATTTAAAGATATTTAGGTTACACAAATTTATACGGCCGTTGAATGTACTATCAAAATATTCTAATCTATAAATCTGCTCGTGTATTTTAATTAGGCATGCCAAAATAAAGCAAAATAAAACCAATAATTTTGTACACAAGAAATGAATGAAAATAATAACTGAAGTGACTGGTTTGTTTTGACAGCAGCATATGAAGACAATGATCACAGACACACATGACAGAATTACTTGAGATCTAAACACACAAGAAAACTTAAAGACATACATGACATAATTACATGAAATCCAAAACACATGAAAAATGATTATCATAGACACACATGACATAACTCCACACAAACTATGTGCACTCAGAACAAGGAGTTTGATTAGGATGGTCCTTTGCATGTAAGGAACTCATCCTTTAAAGTGGATTGGAGAACACTTCCTCCATAATCTCCTCATAGTTATGGGGATGTTCTACCTCATCTTCTGGTAAGTATGAGGCTGGGTTTTTGGGTTCAGGTAGCCTCCGTCCAGACTCAGGAATTCTTGTCCAGCATGGCCTGACTTCAAGTCACGGGACTTCACTGAAAGTTTTAATTTAGAGAGTTTTATCTTAATGCCATAATTTCCTGCATAGCCTAGTTTAAAGTTGTCCAGCATCACCTGGAGGACTGTCTGGGCCTGACACCTGGACTGGGATGAACCCATCTGAAATTTTATATGTGCCTAGTATGTATGTATTCTGGAACCACAGGGTGAGGGCCAATCAGATTCCATGGCCTCACAGAGCCTTGGAACCATTACTTTCACTCTTACATTCATGCATGCTCATTCAGAGTTTAAGACAGTTCCCTAGTTATTCCCACTAAATTCCTGTTCTGCTTAAAATGGGGCTAAACCTTGGAATCACATTAAGGTTTAGTTGTGGCCAGGTTTGCTGCCTGATTCCTGATTCCTGTTTTACCTTAAATGGGGCCAGCACCTCGGAATCACTACTAGGTTTAGTTGTGGTCCCCTTCATTCCTCACTGGAGGCCAGTGCCATCTTGGAATCACATTAAGACTTTGTATGCAGCCTCCTCCAGGGGATCAGCCCATGCCCCAGCTTCCAACTGTCTAATCTGGGGCCCATTACCTGGTCTGGACGTCCATTCTGAATGTCCATCTTGCTTCACCTGATGAAAGGCTCTTAACTGGTACAAGGAGCTCTCTCTCTCTCTCTCTCTCTCTCTCTCTGGCCTCCTGGAAGGAGACAGCAGAGGAAATTCTTTTGGGGTGTGCACTTCTCTGTTCCAGAGGCCAAGGGGGTCTGTGGGTCCAGGAGTGGCAGCCTCTATTATCAACGAGGGTACCATGAATTGTTCTTGTGGGGACCTCCAGAAATGTTATGGAAATAATCAGAGATCAAAGCCAAAATCAGGTGAGGAGAGGGACTTTAATTGTATGCTAGCGGGACTGTCCATGAATCTAGAAGTCAGACCCCCTGTTCAAGTTTTGGGGGAGGTTATCTTCAAGTGAGGAATGGAAGCAAAAGGTGTATAGCATATACATGGTAATTAAGTACAATAACAGAGGGTGGCAAAGGTAATAGAAATGCAAAGGTTAGAGGAATGAAGAAGCCTTAGATCTATAGAGGAATGTGACAGCTTTGGAAAACAAAGACTTCTTTTCCTGGACAACCAAAGGGGGCAGGGGAATATTCTTGTTTACTTCCCCATTCTTGGAGTTCTTAATTATTATCGCTTTTCAAAATCCTTTAGCATCTGATAAGTTCTACTTCCAGAATAATATTCCCTATGCCTCCCTCAAGGGGGGGTATTCATCCCTTTTGCCGAACCACCCAACATTTTGTCCTTTGTTTCTTTTGTTTATTTTCAATCAACAGATAAAAATTGCACAGAACATACACACTTTTGTATCCACCCCAAGAAGCTGACAGAATTGGGGTTCCACCCCTGGAAAACACAGACTGTCAATTGCCAGTAGCTCCTGGCCAAGGGGTGGAATTTGTGCCCACCTCCCACTCTCCATTTTCAGATTGTGTCTAGTTTGAGCTTGTGCAGGACTTACATGAGATGTTACATCACTGTGATTTCATATGTGCTGCTGCCCTGGTATTCCCAGAAAACATTTTCTTTGAAGTCAATCACAGCTTCTGCATGTAACTCATTCAGTCAGAGACCCCACTTAGAGACTGGAGCCACCTCCATTTAGGACAGTGCTTTCCACCTCAGCCAACTTAACCTAGAAAAATCTGTCACAGACATGACCAGAAATTTGTTTCAATGGTGATTCTAAATCACCCATCAAATTGGCCATCAAAATTAAACATCAAAGAGTTACAAACTCAGCCTTGGCTCTCACAGCGTAAGCATCTCCATCTTGTTACCCTCCCCTATGTTGTTTCTCTCAGCCAGGCAGGTTAGTTCCAGGAAGCCCCTTACCTCTCCCTTAGAAGCTGAGTTCCAGGAAATACCTGACCACAAACAATGGTGTCACCATCAAGACATTGTGGCAATGCTTACCTTATTGTTCTGTAACCTGCTTGCTTGCTCATCAGGAACTAGGTTAAGTTTCACAAATACTACTTTTATCCTGAGGAAAAAAATGGATAACTTGTAAAATATTAACACCTTGTAATTGCTTAACTAAAATGCCAGAGGTCTTGTAGTTTTTACCTTCAAAAGCCCCAGTCCCCTCTCAGAGCTACATTCTCTAAATTGGCTCAGAGAGTCCACTGCTGAGTGAGATAAGTTCAGCTAATTCAGAAATTTTTGAGTCTTAGCCGTCTTTTCTTAGTGATCTCAAACTCTATAACCATGCCCATCAGTGGTTCAATGGTTTTTTTTTTTTTTTTAAGGTATATTCTTTTTCCATCCATTTACCTGCAAATTTCATGATTTCATCTTTCTTTACTGCTGAGTAAAAACTCCTTTGTATGTATAAATGAACCACACTTTCATTATCCACTAATCAGTTGAGGGACACTTAGGTTGCTTCCATCTCAAGATGGACTTGAACCACTGTCCAGTCTACAAAGAGGATGGTCAACACAGAGAAAACATTTCCTCCATGCTTTCAAGCAAAGCAAACCATGGTTGAGTAGGACCTTTGACTTATGTTCACATAGATGGAACTGGTAAAAGAAAGGAGTTAGGGGCTCTTCCCAAGCCGTTATGACCCCTCAGGAACAGATCCACAGATGGCCTTAAAAGTAAAAATAAATCTGTTTATCTGGGCCAACTGCATGGCCTTAAATCCCCAAAAGGAAAGTATAACCAAAGACTAAAGAGGCCAATATAAAGAGTCCCAATGTTTAGTTGAAGGCTACATAACAAGAAACAATGTCAGATAGGAATAACTTCTTTTGAGTTGTTGACCAGGGTGGCCCAAGGGACTCCCAGACAGTAACCCAGCATAAAACTGGGAAAATGAACAGCAGACCCAAATGTTATTTAAAGGAATATTCACAATTGATTGCTGCTAGATGGGGAAAGGGGACCTTCCTAAAACAGAGTCCTCTATTTAAGCTGACTATATTCACTGGATGGACAAGCACTGGGGAATGGCTGGGGGTGTCAACACCACAGCCGACAGTAGCAGGGAAGACAGAGTAAAAGGGCTCTGTGGAGGAGAGGGTTGAGTCTTTTGCCTTCACTCATTTTATCTGCCTGTCAGCAGACTGGAGCGTCTGCAATTTGCCTTTTCACACCTAAGTTACCCCTTGTTTGGAATGCTCTGTGTGATATACAAAAAAAAGCAACAAATTTAAAAAAATGAATTATATTTGAGGAGAAAGCATAAAAATTTACCTCATGTTAAGTAGTAGAGGTCATCCTCCTGAACATGGAGCAGACCAAGAATTCTCAGTGGGATACCAGATATATTTTCAAAATTGAATTTGTGTCAGGTAGTATTTTTGAACGTGGGCACCCAGTTATAATTTATGATATTTAGTGCTTGAAAACAGATGAAATCCATCAGGGCAGAGATCCAGGCCAAAGGGTTACACACAAGAAAGATACCTGTCTCTCAGCTTCATGTTCTTCTTTTCCCACCGTCTTCACTGAGTAAGTCTGAGGTTTGAATGTATCATTCCCTGGCAGTGAACACTTTTAGATTTATTCATCACCATATGGACAGAAATGGCTGTGGCAGGGAGCTCTGGAGCTGCGATTGTCTTCAGAATTGGCCCAAATAAAGAAATGGGATAGGTCCTGTATTCTGGGTTGACCAGCCATCTGCTTGTGACTACCCAGACAGTAGCTGTCAACTTGGATAAGGCATTTCTAACATTCAAGTGACAAATAGACAAGGAAAAACTGCTAATCTCAAGAACTGAAGTGCTCTGTTTTAGATCTATAAACATAGCCAAGGCCATCCCTCGGAGTTCTCTTGTCTCTACAAAGATTCCATCTCAATGTGACTTAATAGAACATGGAAAGAGAGTATTAACAAAATGTTATTAAATAAACACATCTGAGTCTATGAATCTATTTTTAACTAACCTCAGAGAAATTTTAGTAAGAAAAAAACCTTTAAGATTGAAAAACATATTTGTTCTGAGAAAAACAGCTCTGTCATCTCCTGGAAATGATTCTTTAGAAATTTCTTCGGCATGCAAAGAGAGGATGTTCCAGCCAGACTCAGCCTCACTATATCTGCAAAAAGATTAAAAAAAAAACCAGAAAAATATCCAATAACTCAAATTTCAAATTGAAATGAGTAGAATTATAAGAGCGGCATGATATTATGGAGTATAAAGTGATGAACTTTGGAGAATCCTACACAGCTGGGTGAAATAACAGAAATGTCTAGGTGTGCAGGGCAGAATGTCTGAGCCTGACCTGGAAGCCCGACCCACAAGCCAGGCTCCTGACATCTCCCTATTCTCCCTTGGTTCCAACTTTGCCAGCCCCTCACCAAGGGGCAGGCATATGCACACAGGTTCAGGTAGAGCTTGAACTCGATTGTCTGTAGTCGGGTGATCCTCTGTTGAGTTTTACTTCTTCCAGTTCAGACCTGTTTGTTGGAGAACATCAATTTACATGTTCACAATGCGATGTCAGGGACCACTGACTGGGTCAAAGTCTGGACTGTGTTCATTGCTCTTACCTCAAGTTCATCTTTTGCCTGTCATTGTGGTGATGCACAATTAGTTCCACTGCTCCTGTGGGTCAAGGTGTGGTTCCACTTCCTACCACACCAGATCTGAAAAGGAAGCCTGACTGGCTCTTCTACTCTGGAACCACGTTATCACCGAATGACTTCAGGTGATTTCATTCTTGAAACTCTTGTTTGACTTTTGGTTACCTTGCATTCCCAAACAAGTGTTGGAATCCGCAGATGAGGACAAGCTGTGAGCTCTGTTTAGTGGACCACAGCGAGGGGAGAGAGGGAAAGAAAAGAGTAGAAATGCACGGAGTTGGAAAGCATCAAGAAAATTAGGGAGAATGTCAAAGATCAAGTGAAAGGTCGCTACAGAGTGAGACAAAGAGGTAATATGCAGAAACAGAGACAGAAACTTAAAGAAATGGAAAAACTGAATGACCTGGAGAATTTCAGAGAGAGACTAACACTGATGGAGGGAACCCCAAACCCTGGTACATGGGACATGCAGTACTGAAGTATTAAGAGGCAAGACAGAAAGGAGGAATTGCACGCCCTGGAACAGAAAGGAGTCGCAAGCCCCAAGGCTGGTAGAATCTTGCACCAGCTGAGAGGTAACAATTGTACAGAAGCAAAATTCATCATGAAGGCCGCCTGCATAGAAACAGTGCTGTCTTTAGAGAGAGAGATCCATCAATAAGAATTTTAAAGTGACAGTGGACGATGCTGAAAGCCAGAGTGTGACATTACAGTTCATCCCTGCTCCTCATGGAGTATGAGGAGAAGTGTGCACCAGGTCCACTTGGATGAACTGGAGGATAAGTGAAAGGCAGGTCAACAGGGCAGATGGACAGCAAAGGCTGAGTCTACAGAGGAGACTGAGCCAAGCTAAGCTCCTGGGAGACAATGAGGACTTCTGTCTCTCTGGATCCAATGATGATACACATTCCAGGACTGTGTTCAGGAGAGAAAGACATTAATATAAAAAATGTGAGCAGTCAGAGGAAGAATGGAACCCTCAGCTTCCTGATGGTGCTTAAACAAACATGAGCACTGCTGAGAAAAGCTGCTGAGATCTTGAGAAGATTGTAGCTTTGGAAATAACCTATAAGGGATCAGAAGTCATGTGGAGTGGGGCTTTTTGAGTGTCAAGCCTGCCTAGGCTTCTAGCCCACTTCCATTCTCAGGATTTCCTTTCTCTTCTGAAACAAACTTTTCTGGGACTGACCATCTGTCCCTTTTCCTGTTCTTTGTTCTGAGACACAAGAACCAGGAGGCTTCAGTATGGAGTATGAACCATACCTATAGCAAAAGAGGCCATCTCTTCTCAGTGTTAGATGTCCAGGCGAGTGCTTTGCAACCTTACATGGTGTCATCAAGACTTTCTTGGGCCTGGTTTCCCTGATATCAACTTAATACATCCATTGACACTCCCAATTCATTTTAATGTATTTACATGGCTAACTCACTCCTATGAGTAAGTCAGTTATCAGACTGTGCTGCATGGATGGTGTTTACCTGTTCAAAGCACAGTTTCCTTTCCACCCAGGCTCAGAGTCATTGTCCAACCTGAAATGCAGATGTTAGATATACATTTGAGGTCTCAAGAAAATAACCACACAATCAAAAGTATGTGAAGACAAAGTTTTAATTCTGCAGAATAGTGCATAGCTACTCTAAATTCTGCAAGCAACCACACACAGAGAAAGCATAGAGAAGGTCCTGCTGGGTTTTATTCCTCACATAAAGGGGTCTTTTGTCTCACTCTGTGTTAGACAGAGCTCAGCCTCTCATTCTTAGACAACTGGCTGATACAAAGTGAGGGAGCTGAGAAGCAGAATGCAATTTGCATCAGGCATTGCAATCTAAAACATTTGATTTCAAACAGTGAAGGCCTTGGAGGAATTTGAATTTGTACCAAATGATCTATTCACCTTTTATTTTTTGCATAATTTTGCTGTACTTAACCCTTTGAAAGAAACGTTAGTGCCTTTGTTTTACACTTGCCAGAGACTAGACCCTGCTTGTTAAACGGAGTCTCTCAGGCAGAGCACAGACTGATCTCCACTATCTCGAACTAAGTAGGTGCTCTCTTCAGGTCCTTTGTGACCTTCCTGTGCACATGTTGAAGGCTGTGTTGGATTGCTGTACAGGAGTCTTCCAACAAGGTTCAGCATGCATTGTAAGGAAGAGCTGGCTGACAGCTCATCTGCACAGTTGACCTCTTCACTCAGGAGTCTCCCAAGTGAGATGATTTACGTAACTTTATATTTTTAAGTTTTTTTCTTGGAAAGAAGAGTTAAGTTATTGAGATTGTGTAAACCCACAAATCGAAAGCATCTCTAATTCAGGACCATGGGAGCAATTTGGATTAAGGAGTCTTCCCAATACCAGATTCAATTTGCTGAGGAACAGCAAGGAGGAGTTTAAGAGCGCTCAGGGAGGAAGTCTGAACATTTCTTGCAAACAAAAATGTTGGGCTTGGCAGAACGCTGCCTTTGTCATAGATCAGAGAAAATCATCATAAGTCTGTCATGGTACTGCAAGTCATAGGATGTCTACTTATGGTTAAACATAATCACCGGCTGACTAGCCTTCCTGGAAATTGTTAAAATCTATAAATGGTTTAAGAAACTAATATACTCTTTGTAGCCTACTGATTAACCTGTAGAATGGGCTTTCTTCTTTGTGAAACTAATTCTTTCATGTGTTCTGGCACAAACACCAAGCCTGTGACTATAGTTTTGAGACTATTAAAAAGCACTGCTAAAGAATTGAACTCACTCATCTCCTCCATCAGAGGGTTCAGTCTTTTGCTTTCATTCATTTTGTCTGTCTGTCAGCACACTTGAATCTCTACAATTTGCCTTTTTGCACCTAAGTTACCCTGAGATTCCACTTATCTGA
>NW_008357492.1:84214-87986 GCF_000622305.1 Nannospalax galili
AAAGAGCTTTGGATGTCAGGCTTTTCTAGGGATTACAAAATATTTTCATGTTCAGGACCTGTGCAGTGATGACATCTAAGTTTAAAGACAGAGTTTATGTTTTAAACTCACTTTATACACATAGATTGAGCATATTTCATATAGCATTTTAGCACCTCTGCATTTTCCCTTCATCACCTGAGCTCAGGTACAGAACATTCCCACTGAGGCATCAAGTCAGTAACCAGAGGGTCCAGATTAGGAGCCTTCCGTATACTTGGACTGAGGATGTTCACCCTATACGATAATGGAATTTGAGACAAAGCTTTATACTGAGCATTTTGTAACATTTAATTCTCAGATTTAAAAACTTACATGCCATAGTCTTTGGGGTAGTTTCGTGTTAAAAAAAATAGGTGACTTGTAGATCCTATCACTGGAGGCTCATAGTGAAGGTATTTGTGTCTTTTATAGGTTTTCATTATTGGGCATAATGCTACATTTTGTACTATTGAACAGGCCTTTAAAGGAAGGTTGAAGATTATTGCCATGCCTATAAAGATACTGATCCAAAGGCTGAACAGGATCACCCAGAAAGAGCACAATAATTTCAGGTACTATTAGAATGGAAGACCTGAGAAGGGGAGACTTTCACAGCTTCTCCTGAGGTGGGGATAAGTTAGAGAGTTGGGCGCTTTCCTGAGAAACTCATCAAGGCTGAAAGATCAGGAACACTACCAGGATCATAGAGGATAGACGAAAAAAGCAGATGTATCTAACAAGGAGATTATGTTTCTTCCCCTCACTATCAGTGTCACCCAAGGTTCACAAAGAGATATCAGTGATGGGTGGGGTATTATGGCTCAATCCCAGACCATTTCAGTTCTGTTCCATTTTTTTTGAGGGTTTCTGGTAATGCTACATTCTGAACATACAAATGGTACAAAATGATTTTTTTTCCAGAATATTTCAAAGGATGGTGCCAATCTATCATTGTCTGCAAAGCACTTTCTCATAGAGTTACTATAGGTCATTTTGTCTCTTAATTAAAGGCACCATATGTCCAGTTTTGGCCTGTGCTGAAATGGGGGTGGGGAGGAAGAGGTTCCCCTAGAGGGTTCTTAGTCTCATTCATAAAAGAATTGAAGAAAGGACGCAAACAGCAGAAAGAGGACGGACATACAGAGACCTACATGTCAGTCCTGTTCTTATTGGAGCAGGATATGCTTATGACCCCCACACCTGAGCCTTCACCTCTGGGGAGAGGCTGCTTAACAATGGCATTGCTGGCAGTTAGGACAAAGCTTATTGGAGAAATCAAATTCATCTTGGTCAGGCCTTCTTGAAATCTTGTTCTTTCAAACTCATAATCTTGACCAGCAGGGACTGTTTAGGGCACTGATGTCTTCAGGGATTTTAGGGCATCCAACAACATGGTGGCTTTATTTTGCCCACCCTTCTCTCCTTAATTTCCCCCTGGTATCCACTGAAGAACACTATGATTGTGCACTTGAGTTGTGTTGATGATATTGATAGACCCAAGAGATGTTTTTCAATTTGTGCTTAATGTCTGGAGCAGATGGTGTTATAGAGGAGTGCTGCAAGATTACCGTCCTTCTATTGCCTGTGTGCCTGGGATGGTATATTTGATTATGGCCTCTCTGAATCTATGCAAGCTACATGGGTCTCTTCTACTCTCTGGGTACCTGAGAAAGTTTTGGGTACTTAACAGGATTAGGGCTGGTTCACTTTTAGTCATACAAGATACACAGTGAATTAGTTATTTTTTGGTGGGTGTGATAAGAAAAAAAAAAAAAAAAAACGTGGCCAAGGGAATACATAGGAGAAAGGTTTATTTGGCTTATGGCTCCAGAGGTTCAGAGATTCATTAATGGTGGGAACCATAGTGGGAGAGCAGGCTAGAGCAGAATGCCAAGTGATCACATCTTCACACAGCTACAGGAAGCAGAGAGAGAGGGGAAAGAAAGCAAGGCCTAAGAATTTTTAAAGCCCGCCCAGTTTTGTGCTTCCACCACCAAGGCCAGGCCTCTTAAAACATCCCAGATCTTCACCAACAGCAGGACACATGTTCAGTGCTTGGAACCTATGGCAGACATTTTCATTCAACATCCCCAGAGGCTCATGACCATTCAAAATACAAAACGCATTTAGCACACCTTCAAAAGTCCTCCTAGCCTTCACCAGTTTCAATACAGTTAGGTCCCTAAGATGGTGACACAGCTGACAGTGCTCTAAAACAGGCTCAGGGACCACTTCCAGAAAAAAAGAAATGTAAACACAGCATTTCTGAGGAGCCCTGTGACTCGGGGCTGGAGAGATGGCTCAGCAGTTAAGAACACTGGTTGTTCTTGCAGAAGACCCGTGTTTGAATCCCAGCACCCATATGGCATCTAACAACTGTCTGTAACTACAGTCCCAGGGGATCTGATAGCCTCTTCTGACCTTCGTGGGCATTGCATGACACAGGTGCACTTACCTACATGTAGGCAATACAAGCATACACATAAAAGATAAAAAAGTAAAATAAAAATAATAATAAAATTAAAAAAAGAAACCCTGTGACTCCAAGCATTGTTTATCAGGAGACCCCTACCTCCTCCTACCTAATGGCTAACTGCCTCAGGCAGATGAACATCTGCCACACATAAACTTGTTTACCTACTACCACTAGAACCCCCCAGGCCCAGAAGCAGCATATAAATCATGTTTAATGCCCCACTGGGCTGTTGCCCTTGTGAGATAGCCCAACAGTTTGTTTCCCAACAATTTGACCTTTTTATCTATCCACTGAGTGGTCTTGTTTGATGGTTTCCCTACACACTTGCATACTGAAACCCAGGAGGGATCCCTGGGTCCCCTGATGACATAGTCCCTGGGTCCCCTGATGACATAGCATTTCATTTGCTGAAGAATTTGTCCTGAATTTTAAAAAGTGCTCAAAGGTTTTTGCTCTGTGTGAAGGATTTCTCACATTGCTTGAATTTCTGTTTACACTCCAGTATGACATCTTTGATGAATTCTAAGGTTTGAGGCCTGGGTAAAGGATTTGTCATTTGTAAGGATTCTCCCCAGTGTGGATTCTGTGATGCCTTTTCACGGCTGACAACCACTTAAAGGATTTTTTCACACTCTCCATTTGTAGGGTTTCTCTCCAGAATAAGTTCTCTGATGTGACTTAAGATTTGAGCTTTTGGAAAAGGATTCATTACATTCTTATATCTGTAATCTTTCTCTCCAAAATGGATTCTGTGATGGTCTTTAGTGTCTTCAACCAACGTAAGGACTTTCCACTCTCTTGGAATTTGTTGAGTTTCTCTCCAGTATGAATTTTCTGATGTTTTCTAAAAGTTGACACAAAGGTGAAAGATTTGTCATATTCATTACATTGATAAGGGTTCTTTCTAATATGGGCTCTTTGATGCCTTTTAATATCTGACAACCACTTAAAGGACTTGCCACACTCTTAGCATTTGTAAGGTTTCTCTTCAGAATGAATTCTTTTATGTGACTTAAGATTTGACAACTAAAGGGTTTGCCACATTCCTTACATTTTTAAGGTCTCTCTCCAGTATTAATTTTCTGGTGTTTTCTGAGACTTGAGCAAAAATAAAGAGTTTGGCCTATGCATGACATTTGTAAGGCTTCTCTCCAGTGTGGCTTCTGTAATGGCATCCAAGGTAGGACAAATGATAGAAGGACTTTCCACAGTCTTTGCATTTGTGAAGTTTCTCTCCATAAAGGTTTTTGTGATGGCTTTTAAGTATTGAGAAAT
>NW_008357492.1:89007-90948 GCF_000622305.1 Nannospalax galili
CTGGTAATTTTTAAGTGAAAGATTTTTTGCTACCTGTTTGAGTCATTCTATATCATGTTCGACCTTACCGGATTGGTTGATAAAATAATAGCATTCTTCACCCAGAAAAATACAGGTTCCCCCTTTTTCTGCAGTTAATAGATCCAGGGCTCGCCTGTTCTGGAGTGCAACTTCAGCTAGGGAGGATAATTGTTGTTGTAGGAACTGGATTGACTGGGCTGTAGTTTCCACTGTTGAAGTGAGCTCTTGTCTGAGGTCCTCTATTTCTTGAGAAAGATGCTGGGTTGAGATCAGCATGTGTTCCAAGCCTCCAGCCTTGAGTCCTGTGGCTGCCACTGATGCCACCAGGCTAACTCCTACCAGGACTGCCAAGGTGGCTGACCTCTTTGTTCTGGTTCCTTCTGTCCCTGTGGATAAGACATCATACACCTCTCCTGGTGTGTATAGGGTTAGTTTGGGGATGAGAATGACTGGAGCACAGGTGTCCTCAATCTGTGGAGAGATGCAGGAGTATATTTTGGAAGAACACAGAAAGAGCAGTCCCGAGGTTAGACCAGTATCTTCCTTAATTGTGACATTTCGGCTTGATGAGTGTGGGCATTTAGAGGTTTGTGGAGTCCAACACTCTGTTTTGTTAAGAAAAAGGGGAGGGGCAGGCATGGGCCCCTGTACTAGAAGTTCCTGAGAACACTGAGTAGTGGCCTGCAGAGTAACATTGTACACTAAGAGAGGGAGGAGAAGTGAGCACTGCAGGGGGGCACAGAGAAAGCAAGTGGAGACATTAGTATCAGAGAAGTTTCTCAGGAGATTAACTGATAAAGTGAGAATGCGGTCCCAAGAGAAGCTGCTGCGGGAGGCATTGGGGCTTTCAAGCTGCTTCACGGCCATGCCTCCTGTCTGATCTAAGACTTTCATAGCTCTCTGGGGCAGGACAGTCCAGGTTAGTTGGGAAGACATCCCAGTGTCAGGGTCCTCCCAGGTGAATGCAAAGAGGTTATGAGAGTTGGGGTGTAAGGGTATTGAGAAAAAAGCATCTTTAAGGTCTAATACAGAAAAGTGGGTGGTGGAAGAGGGGATGTGAGAAAGAAGAGTATAGGGGTTGGGAACGACTGGGTGAATGGGAATAACTGCTGAATTAATAAGCTGGAGATCCTGGACCAGACGGTAGGAGCCGTCAGGCTTGAGGACTGGAAGAATGGGAGTGTTATATGGAGAGTGAGTGGGTTTAAGGAGGTTAGCACTCATAAGCCTTTGAATTATGGGCTTAAGTCCATAGCGGTGTTTGAGTGCAATTGGGTATTGGGATCTGCTGGGAAATAGGGAGGGGTCCTTCAAGAGAATGCAGATAGGAGTGTGATGAGAGGCTAGTCCTGGGGCTGAGGTGTCCCAGACCTTGGGATTTACTTCAGTGGGGGGAAGGGGCAAAGATCTGGCTTGGGGAGGAGAAGGTACAAGGGAAAGGAGAAACACTGTGGAGAATGAGAGAGAAATAGAAAGGGAGAGCTTTTGCATGAGATCTCTGCCAAGTAGGGGGTTGGGCAGGTGGGCATAACCAGGAAGGAGTGAGTTAAAGGCACCTTCCAGAATACACAGGCTAAGGGTCCTGTTGATTTGGGGTTATGAGGCTTCCCACCAACCCCCACCACAGAGATCTGTGAGGGCCAACAGATCTCTCATGGGAGTTTCAGGGCCCTTGTCTAAGCACCTAAGTTTCCTTTTAATATCTGGAATCAATGTAAGCTTTTCAAAGTTAACTACCTTAGGGGGAGAAGCTCTCTGAAGATCTGTCAGGAGGCAAGTGATCATGTGGTCCCTGGCTGCTCTACCTGGGGAAGGTCCTGTCTGACCTCCTGGTGGGGGTTGGTAATCCCACCCAGGGTCCTGAAGGGGAACTGCCTCACTGCCAATAGGGTGAGCTTGGTTAGTAGAATGAAGCTCATT
>NW_008357492.1:91377-92059 GCF_000622305.1 Nannospalax galili
AGGGGTGAAGCACTCTGAAGACCTGTCAGGAGGCAAGTGATCACATGGTCCCTGGCTGCTCTACCTGGGGAAGGTCCTGCCTGACCTCCTGGTGGGGGTTGGTAGTCCCACCCAGGGTCCTGAAGGGGAATTGCCTTCCTGCCAATAGGGTGAGCTTGGTTAGTAGAATGAAGCTCATTAGCATATTCCTGTGCTGCTGTCCAGACCCTATGTCTCTCATCAGGCGTGAGGGTAGACTGGAGAATCATAAAGAGATCATGCCATGTTAGATCATAGCTGTGAGTAATATATTTAAACTCTTGTATGAAGTGAGTAGGATTAGTGGAAAAAGAGCCTATTTTGCGCTCTAGTTGAGATAGATCTCCAAGAGAGAAAGGCACATGGACTTTGACAATCCCGTCCATGCCTGCCACCTCCCTGAGGGGAAAGATGCCATGGGAGGGGAGCTGAGACAAGGTGTGGGAATGGGTATGGCTTGACACGGGAGAGGGGTTGGGAGGAGGCAGAAGAGAAGGAGAAGGGGAGTCCTGGGAGGAAGCTGAAGTGGGAGAGATGGGAGGGGTGCCCTGTCCATGAGAGGATGTAGGGGCACGGGTATCTGAGGCGGGGTCTGGAATTGAAGTAGAAGTATATACAGGAGGGGTAAATGGGGTATTTGAGGTAGAAGTCAGACTCAGGGAGA
>NW_008357492.1:92179-106854 GCF_000622305.1 Nannospalax galili
TATCTAATCCCTAAAAGATTTTAGGGTTACCTCTTCAGAGGGAGGAATGTTAGAGTAGCAAAATGCCCCATTAAAAAAGAAAGAACAAGAGAGAGAGGAAAGAAAGAAAGAAAGAAAGAAAGAAAGAAAGAAAGAAAGAAAGAAGGAAAGAAAGAAAGAAAGAAAGAAAGAAAGAAAGAAAGAAAGAAAGAAAGAAAGAAAGAAAGAAAGAAAGAAAGAAAGAAAGAAAGAAAGAAAGAAAGAAAGAAAGAAAGAAAGAAAGAAAGAAAGAAAGAAAGAAAGAAAGAAAGAAAGAAAGAAAGAAAGAAAGAAAGAAAGAAAGAAAGAAAGAAAGAAAGAAAGAAAGAAAGAAAGAAAGAAAGAAAGAAAGAAAGAAAGAAAGAAAGAAAGAAAGAAAGAAAGAAAGAAAGAAAGAAAGAAAGAAAGAAAGAAAGAAAGAAAGAAAGAAAGAAAGAAAGAAAGAAAGAAAGAAAGAAAGAAAGAAAGAAAGAAGAAAGAAAGAAAGAAAGAAAGAAAGAAAGAAAGAAAGAAAGAAAGAAAGAAAGAAAGAAAGAAAGAAAGAAAGAAAGAAAGAAAGAAAGAAAGAAAGAAAGAAAGAAAGAAAGAAAGAAAGAAAGAAAGAAAGAAAGAAAGAAAGAAAGAAAGAAAGAAAGAAAGAAAGAAAGAAAGAAAGAAAGAAAGAAAGAAAGAAAGAAAGAAAGAAAGAAAGAAAGAAAGAAAGAAAGAAAGAAAGAAAGAAAGAAAGAAAGAAAGAAAGAAAGAAAGAAAGAAAGAAAGAAAGAAAGAAAGAAAGAAAGAAAAAAGGGAGGGACTCTTGAGCAGCCATAATAAACCATGACTGTTTCCCAAGTCCTGTTTTCCTGTCCTCCACTTAGAGAAACTATGCGTTTGAGCCACCTGTAACTTTGGAGTGGATAAAACATGATTTAGGCAGCCAGCAATGAGGTACGCAGTGGACTCTAGGACTTTGCCTTTCCAAGTGATAGACGCACAAGCCTGCAAGACTGCATACACTGCTCCTTACTGTTCAACAGTTAACCCAACATAAATAGTAGGCCTCAGCTTCCTTCCACATTTATGACCAAAGTTCTATGGTTAATTACCTCACCTCCATATACTGCCAAAATTTATGCCATTGGTTGCATTCAGTGCAAATGGTTGTGTCTAATCAATTGTCCTATGCATCTGTGCTCTGCAATGGCCTTCTTGGAAGCCACAATCATTCATTCAGCTGCTTCAGTCCAGTCCCTATGACTCCCTTTCTTTGTTTGACTGTGACCGGATTATACTATGTAATCCTAGCTGGACTGGAGCTCTCTATGAAGAGAGACTGGCCTCAAGGTCACATATCTACCTGCCTCCGCCTTCCAAGTGCTAGGACTCAAAGGACATAACACCATGCCTGATCCATGTTGCTGCATTTTTCCATAAGGTGTACAAGGGACATAATGTGTGGCACAGGTGAGGGATAAATACTCTCGGATTATACTATGTAATCCTAGCTGGACTGGAGCTCTCTATGAAGAGAGACTGGCCTCAAGGTCACATATCTACCTGCCTCCGCCTTCCAAGTGCTAGGACTCAAAGGACATAACACCATGCCTGATCCATGTTGCTGCATTTTTCCATAAGGTGTACAAGGGACATAATGTGTGGCACAGGTGAGGGATAAATACTCTCTAGTAAACCAAGAACCTCACAAAGACTTGCAATTGTTTGACTGTCAATGGTCAAGGATATGCTGGAGTCTGACAAGTATAGCTTCTATGGTGGCTTTGGTCTCAGTCAATCAGAGAGGACCCCAAAATTTCACAGACAATCCAGGTCCTTGTATTTTGGATATTTTCACTGCCTGTTCACATGATCCCAGGGCACCTCTCAGACTCACAGCTGATGATTCCAAATCTAGGAGTCAAATTTTAGACTAATATTGTCCATTATGATATAATGTAACTATTTTGGACCTTTTCAAGAATGGTGAAATCTGAGCCACAAAATAATGACAAATGGTCAGGCAATGCAGATTCCCCTGTGGCAAAATGACACATGTTCACTGTCATTTCCCATGAGGGTTGAAGTGCTGTTAATTCTTTAAAGATAATGTGTAAACAAACCTTTGCTAGGTCTACTACATAATGATATCAACCAAATACCAGAGATAACTCACCATGAAGTCCATGATGGAATGCACTGGAGCTATCATGGGTGGGGTAAAATTGCTAACTCCTCTCTTGTCATCCTCCATGTTCCATCTGGATTCTGCACTGCTCCCAGAGAGGAACTGTGGGTGCTGTGTGCTATTCCACATTTTATCAGCTGCTTCTAACTGTAAAATACACTGAGTAATCTCTTCATGCTCCCCAGGTTACCAATGTTGGTGAATCAACCAAATGAGGGTAGAAAATATGTGTGTGTGGTACGTCTGTGGGTGTCTGTGTCTATATGGGACATATGGCCTCTTAACGCTGACTTAACAATTTTACTTGCAGTCTAAGTTGGCAACCAGTTGGTTGTAAGGTCAGCAGTCATTACAAAGTTTCCATCCTGCCTGGATTGGTGTCACATGTCTTTAGTCCCAGCACTGGGGAGTCAGAGACAAGTGGATCTCTGTGAGTTTGAGGCCTGCCTGATATACATATCAAGTACCACTCCAGCTTGGGATACAGGGAGATCCTGCCTAAAATAACCAAAAAATAAACCCAAAAACAAAAACAAACAAAAAAACAAAAACAAAAAACAGAAAAAGAAAACAGTAGTTTTATTTACTGGTTTAATGAAACCGTACTCTGCTGAAGTCAGTTTTTGGTGAGCATTTACAAGGGACACAATTATCTTCACATCTTTTGTTGAATTGGAGTGATCTATCCACCTGTCTTTACACCAAATATCTTTCTAATAAAAATTTCAGGTATGTTTTTTCAAATACCTGAATGTGCAGCCAAACCACTGGTTTAGCTCATGAATCAGTAAACAGTCACAGTTCTGTGCATTTCTCTTTCCAAGAGAAATGGATGACCATGAAGACTGCTTGATATTATGCAGCCAAACCACTGGTTTAGCTCATGACTCAGTAAACAGTCACAGTTCTCTGCATTTCTCTTTCCAAGAGAAATGGATGACCATGAAGACTGCTTGATATTATGGTCACTGTGAAGAATTAACTTCACCACTCTGCTTCAGAAATGTGACAGAAACAGACTAAAACGTTACTTTGCTCCACTTGGATGTCAAACCTGCATAGCATGTAAAATCATTAGTGATGTACGTACTAATGGTTTCTTTCTCACTTCACAAACAGAAGGGCAGACCTAGTGAGACCACAGGTGCATTCCTGAGAAGTGCTTTTAGGAATTATAGCATCTGTAGACAATTTGTTAATTTCTTCATGTAACTTACTGCAAAGGTTTCAGTTCAGTTGTTCTGGTCTCTTCTTAATCACAGCTGATTCTTCAGCCTCAGATAACCAGAACTCACAGATTCTCAATTCAAAATATTCCACAAACAGCCCTGATAATCTCTGCTTTCCTCTGAAGCGTCATAAGCCAGGCCTCTGTCATCTATGACCCTTTCAGCATTTCTACTTCAAGCTCCACAGCAACAAACTCTGAGCACTCGGTTTTTCCAGCTGAAAGTTCCAAATGCTTCCACAATCCTTCTAAAAACACCAAGGTCATATCTGTCACAGTAATGCACCACTCTCTGCTACCAATTTCTGTATTTGTTGCTTTTCTTATGCAGTCATAAAACACCATGACCAAGGGAATTTATAGGAGGAAGAGTTGATTAGAGCTCATAATTCGTTTCCAGAAGGATTAGAGCCTGTCATGGAGGGGAGGCACAGTGAAGTGGCCAGAGCGGGGGCAGAAAACTAAGTACCTACATCTTCAAGTAGGTAGAGGAAGCAGAACGTGATTGGAAATCCAGCAAGGCTTAAGAACTTTATAAGACTTCCCCCAATGACTTGCTTCCTATAGCAAGGTGACACCTTCTCAGGTCTCCCTAAACAGTGGCACAATCTTGGAACAAAGTTTCCAAACATGGAGCATGTGGAGGGAATTTTAATTCAAACAACCTTATTCAACTCCCTGGCCTACGTAGGCTCATGACCATACTAAATGAAAGATGCATGTAGTCCATTCTTAAATATTGACATAGTCTTTTCCAATCTCAATACTATTCAAAAGTATACAGTCCAAAGCCTTTTCTGTGACTCAAGGCAATTCCTTACCTGTAAGCCTCTGCCAAATCAAAAGAAAAATTACATGTTCTCAAAGTGAAATGGAACTGAATACACATTCCCATTACAAAAAGGAGGAATGGAGGCATAGTTAGGAAATATTGGATCAAAATAAGACTGAAAAGCAGCATGGCAAACACTAAATTCAGTAGCTCCATATCTGACTTCTGGGACTTTACATCCAAACAGCTTAGATGACTCAGCTCCTCCAGCTTTGCTGTGTTCAATATACATCTCTCTCTAGGGCTGGAACCACTCCCTGTATACAACTCTCCTTGACAGATCTCTCAGAGGTCTGGAATCTCAAATATCTTAGGTGTTCCTCGACTGCCAATGATGCTTGACCTTCACATCTTTGTGCAATGGCCTGTTGGGTCATTTTTTATGCTGAGACAGCCATGCTGCACACAATCTGGCTTTGGTGGCTCTCTGAACACACAGAGCAAAAACCAATGACACCTTCACTGTAGGCCAGTAACATATGAAGGACACTGTCAAGTTCAGCTGCCTTCCTGGGGTGGGCTCTGGACAACTTCATTTACATTACCAGGAATTTTTCTATGCTCTATTTTTCTAGGAATAGAAAAACCATTCAGATAGTTTCCTTTCACAAGTTGAAATTTAGCTGGATGTGGTCTTTGCTCTGAGGGTGCTGTTTCCATTGTTTAAGTGCCAATCTCTAGGCATCTCCTTAAGTCCTTCAATCTCTTTATCAAAGAGCTCCTATCCTTCAGCATATACCTTGGCTCCAGCATTAATCTTCCTAGCATTTTTTTCCCAATGAAAACTGTGCATTCTGCATTTCTTTATGACCTACTTGCTCTTTTTCACAGTAGATATCCAAAATATTGACTATTAATGGCCACACAAAGATTTCTACATTAGGCTATCTTGAAATTTCCTCAAACAAAAAATTAGTCCATGACACTTTAAGTTAGCCTCAGACAAGTTTTTATGCTATGGGTATTATCTAGACAGAAATTTGCCAAAATTTCCCAGTTTTTGTTTAAGTATTTATTTCCCTCAGGAGCTACTTGCTTTCAGCACTATCTTCCAGGGTCTTACTAAAGTAGCCCATTAATCTCTGTGTAGTAGCCCAAGCTCCTCATCTTTATGTCAGACATCATTGTGAGCAGTCCCAGACCCTATACTGGCCTGGGGCCTGAAGATCCAGGAGGCCCAATTTAGGCTTGTCTGGCTTTTGTGGCTGCTTATCTGCCTACCGTACCAAGATACTTTACCTGTTTGGGCTTTACCTTTAAAAGTTCCCATCCCCTCCCAGTTAGTGTGGCATGCTCTAAATTGGTTCAGACTGTGCAGCCACTGGCCAGCAAATAGATTCAGCTAATTTGGACCTTTTTTGAGTCTGACTAGTCTTTTCTCAGTTATATTCAACTCTGTAACATTTGCTTATAGCAATAGATAGATTTTCTAGACCAAACATTCAAAGCCTTCCACATACTTCCAAACACAAAGATGGTCAGGGTCTTCAGAGCAAGCAGCGCACACTCTGTATTAGTTGTATTCTTGTTGTTGTGACAAAACAGGGTCTTTAGAGCAAGAAGCCCAAATTCTGTATTAGTTATATTTTTGTTGCTGCGATAAAACACTGTGACCAAGGAACTTATAGGAACAAGAGCTTATTTGAACTTACCTTTCCAGATTTCAGAGTGATTAGAGTTCAACATGGAAGAGAGGCACAGTGAGTGGCCAGAGAAGGATCACAGGGGTAAGCACTTACATCTTCAAGCAGGCACAGGAAGCAGAGGGTGACTGGAAATCCAGCCAGGCTGAAGAACTCTCTGCTGAGAGTGGTCGCTCACACCTTTAATCCCAGCACTTGGAAGGATGAGGAAGGCAGATCCCTGTGAGTTTGAGGCCAGCCTGATCAACAAAGTAAGATTCATGCCAGATGGAGCTACTGAGAGACACTATCTCAAAAAGACAAAAAAGTGTGAGGGGGGGTAGGGAGATTGGAGAGATGGCTCAGCAGATTAGTGCACTGACCTCTCTTACAGAGGACCTGATTCCATTCTGAGCACCCACATAGCAGCTAACGTCAGTGTGTAACTCCAGTTTCAGGGAATCCAACACCCTCTTCTGACCTCTGCAGGCATTGCATGACATGGATGTACTTACACACATGTAGGCAATGCACTTATACACATAAGTAAAATATAGTAAATAAAATATTTTTTAAAACTTTTAAGCCTGGCACCAGTGACATACTTCTTCCAGCAAAACTAAACCTTTTAAGATTCCCCAAAGCAGTGCCACCAACTGAAAACAAAAAGTCCAAATACTTGGAGCCTGTTGGGGACATTCTCATTCAAACCACAACAGTGGCTGAAGAACTGTCCTTCAAATGCATAAGAGTTGTCTAAAGATAACTTCACGGCAAGGCTCATATCCCCAAGTTCTTCAAACATATTCATATAAGGATCTTCCCAAAGGTTTAAACCAGGTTCAGGGTCAAATATTAAACACTAAACAATTTAGGGCATGTTGAATCATATGGTGTACATTTTGTGATAGCACACACATCAGCTTGAAACTCTTGAAGAGATTTTTCTCTACTCTTTTATGAACGCTCAAAACTAGTTGCTGTGCATGATGGTGCACACCTTTAATCCCAGCACTTGGAAGGCAGAAGCAGGTGGATCTCTGTGAGTTCGAGGGCAGCCTGGTCTACATAGCCAGTTGTAAGCAAGCTTGGACTACAGGGAGATCCTGCCTAAAAAAGACAAGAAAAGACAAAAAAAAAACCAAAAAAAAAAACCTAGCCATATTAGCGGTCATTTGGTTTGTGGTGCAGAGTTACATGCCCAAGAGTATTGTGCTGCCTCCAAAATCCAAACAGGTACACTCAGTGCTCTGCCCCTTATTTGACAGAAGGAGAATATAGGTACAAGGGTTTACCATAGACACCAAAAGAAATACCTCTTCATGCCCCAGACCAACACATTCCTAGAAACTTCACTGACCTAGAAGGCCCTTAAATTTGAAAAAGATTTATTTCCTCTCCTATGACCTGCGCATGTTTTAGTGAGTTTATAGTGGTTGTTAACTTCTCCCATCATACAACGAACATAATTTTTTCAATATGAACGAACAATGTGGTACCTTATGGAAAACACAAACGATCAAAGTCACTGTAATCCATGTTAAGACACAGCAATACAGAACTGTGGAAGAGGATAGCAATAATGCTGGCCTTGACATTTGAAAGAAAATTTCTTCTAGTGGTGTTTATTAACATGTAAGGTGATACAGCATTTGCAATACTATTTTGGGGGGAGGGGTCGTTGAGACAGGGTCTTCCTGTAACCCTCAGCTGGCCTGGAGCTCACTACATAGACCCAGCTGGCCTTGAACTCACAGAGATCCACCTGCCTTTGCCTCCCAAGTGCTGGGATTAAAGGCCTGTACCACCACACCAGACATTACATTTGCAATTCTATTAACTTTACACCAGTTCCTGCTGGTGTGTTAAATAGCTCAAGTAAGAACACCAGAGCTGGCACTACAGCTGCAATTAGACTCATGGATTGATTACATATTAAATAAATATGTCTACATTGTCCATCAATATTCTTCACAGACCAAATAAGTCTGCTAAAGTGAGATGCTGGATCTCTCCCACCCCATACATCTGTCAAAATCTGAATAGTGGCAATGTTTTTTACAATCCCCCCAGGAATGCAATGTGATTTTGGTTCACATTTTCTCTGATACAGGCACTTTGATCATTTCCATCCCAATTTTCCAACCACAATAGCCCTCAGTTCACAAACCAAGGAACCAATGTGAGGATTATGCCAAAATCTAAGGAGATTTATGCAAATTATAAATCTGGAATCGCTACAGGGTGAATTTAGACACACATTGTTAACCTGAGTCAGATTTGGGTGCAATTCCATTGATGATTTCAACTTCACATGCATTGGCATTAACTGGAGGGGAACGAGTCTGTCTGGACTCTGATATAAACAACCTCTATTCAAAGACAGTATGACAAAAGTGACAAAAGCCTGAGTGCCTATTTTCCCCAGTGTACACTTGTCAAACTTAAAGGTTGTAGTTATAGTTGAGAAAGAGAAATGGAAAGATGCTTGCTGTAGCATGATACACAAAAACACAGTGTAGGGACTCGAGAGATGCCTCAACAGTGAAGAACAAGGGCTGTTCTTGCAGAAGACCTGGCTTCAAATCCCAGGATCCACATGGCATCCAGCAACTGTCCATAATTCCAGTTCCAAGTGCTCTGACATCGTTTGCTGACTTCCATGGGCATTGCACAGCACAGGTGAACTTACATAAGGGCAGACAATACATGCATACATGTAAAATAAAAATAATAAAATAGTAAAAAAAAAAAAACTCACACTGTGCTAATTTGTAGGTGTAACTTGAGTGCTCACTGATTTTACAATGACAGGGCTTATTGAAGCCAAAATTTACAAAGTTAAATTTCATCAAGTATCTTTACTGGGAGAAGTAACCCCCACCCCTCACAGACCCTGTAGTGTACTTGATATTTAACTGATATTATGACGTTTATACTGTCCAGCTGCACTTATTTTCGATGGTGACTACATCTTTCTTGTTCCTCCTTCTGAGTTTTGTTTGTTTGTTTTGTGGTTTTGGTTTTCTTTTTTTTTTGATCATTTTAAGTTTTTTGAGGCGGGGTCTCCCTATATCCACAGCTGTCCTAGATCTCACTATGTAGACCAGGCTGGCCTTGAACTCACAGAGATCCACCTGCTTCTTTTTCTCAAGTGCTGGGATTGAAGGTGTTCACCACTACACACAGCACGTCCTCCTTCTGATTTTTACAAACATTTATTTATTCACTATTTTTTCATGTGTATATGCTTATTGCCTGCATGAAGGTGGGTACACCCAATGTCATGCAATGCCATAGAAAGTCAGTAGAGGATCTCAGATCCCTTGCAACTGGAGTTACAGATGGTTCTTAGCATCGATGTGGGTGCTGGGAACCATACCTTGGTCCTCTGCAAGATCAGCCAGTGCTCTTAACCACTGAGCCATCTCTCCATCCCTGGGGTTTATTTCTTTGATTTTTTATTATTTTAAAATTTCAAGCAAAGTATTTTTATTATATTTAAATGCCTATCCCATTGTCGACCCTTCTCTACTACCACCACGTTTGACACCATGGCTTACATTATTACTATTTTTGAAGGTGTACAAAGTGTAATTTGTGTTCCCCAAATGTTCTCCAGTGTGGGTCTCTCCCTTCCAGCCTTGACAACATGCCCAGCATCTTTCTTCTTGTGTTCTTGTAGAGTTTGTGAGTAAATGTTACCAAAAGGAAAATCTCATATTTTCTTTACAATGTAAATTTTCCAAAAGACAAAGACCAAAATAAATTCATGTCCTAAATATGTGTGGCTAAGGTATAAGTATTTTGGCCAAGTTATCTCAATTCTGTTAAAAACTGCTTCCTAATATCCTGTTATCATTAATTGCAGCTTTATGGAATGTGAGTAAGTCTGGAGGGTTTCCAAATCAATAACGTTCTTAGTCCTTTTCAAGAGAAGTTGGGGGTGTGTCATTAACCCTTCAGCCATGTGGAAATGGAACAAATAAGAATCCTTGTCACATATCAGTCGACACAGTATCCAGGTAATTTGCTGGGGACAGCATCTAGCACTTTTCAGTGTCTAGAGCTCTGAGCATAACTGAATCTAAGGTCTTTTATATCAGCCTCAGCAGACTCTGCGTCCATTGGTCTTTTTCTGTAATTTTTTTCCTTAGTTCTTATAGTAAGTGGAACAGTGAGCCAAGAGTTAAAAAATTGCATGATTCTGGTGCAGAGAGAGACTTCATTGAGGATCTGGTTGGTCGGAAGAGGCTGAGCGTGGCTGCTGGTAGCTGGGGGCTTCAGGGACCATGGCAGGAAGCAGGTGTGGATCAACCCATGAAGTTTCATGTTCCAGGGCTGCCAGGGGATCCTGCACAATGAAGAACACAGGAGGTGGGAGGTAGCCAGGAGGCTGCAGGAACTCTGGACACTGAGGACACATGGGAGATAGATCAGTAGCACCATCACTGAGTGGATCTGGAAAGTAGCTTATTCCATGATTGTAGTATACGATCTTGCACAGGGCCTCTCCATGTGGAGAAAACCCGGTTTCCCTACTTGGCCTCTCAATACAAATGATCCAGGACATATCGAGTAAGCTCTGCAGGAGGTGGAGACATCCCTTCCATATATTAGTCCTACCCCTCCAATCAAAACATTTGGAAATGGATTTAGCTTTGTTGTAGATCTTCCTGGGTGATGGACTTTACACTCAACAATTTTCTACTCCTGGAGAAAGATCCTGACTTCCCAACCACTCCGTGGTATAGGAATAGGGCCTGAAGACTGTCCTGCTTCCTGGTTTCCATTCTCTTCATTTAGTACCAGGGCATTGGCCAAACTTCCATTCTATACTGCTGTCACTTTCCCCTCCTGTGCTGAGTTTTTCTACACAGTGGAGTAGGAACCGAGCTGACTGTGTCCTGATGGATCAGCAGAGTCTGAAGTGGAGAGGGGAGAACTGTATTTACTCCTTGGGCTTCTGGAAGACAATCCATTCTAATTTGTTTGGTTTACCTTGGGAAATATAATTTGTGTACATGTATATAAAATTTGATCAATACACAGCTCTATTTCCTCATATCTGTATAATAAAAATAAAAATTAAAATTTTATTAATATTAAGTATTCTAAAATCAATGCATAGTCTCACTTTCGAAGCTATTATTTTTAAATATATGCATATATTACACATTAAGATATGAATATATAAATACAGAAATACACACACATGTATATGAATATACAAATACAGAAATACACACACACACACACACACACACACACACACATACATATCCAGAGCACAAAGGGGTAACAATGCCACTGAATTGCGAGATACAGGACAAAGATATGTGATGGTTGCAAACAGAAAGTACAGTGATGTACATACATAAAATTTAACTTTCACAATAGTCTGTGTTGTTAGTAAAAGTGTTTCAACTAAAATTTCTTCATGCCCTGATTTTTAAAACACAGATAAAGTGAAAATAAAAGCAATAATCCCTGTAAGGAGAAATGGAAATACCCTCGTTGAAAATGATTCTAGCAAGCTCAGTGCTCCTATGGACTCCTAGTGAGCCCAGACACAAGCATACTTTGATATTATATCATACTTGTCTCTTGCATCAGAATGAAACTCACTATTTGCACATGAGAAAGGTGTTATATTTTGATGTCAGAAATATGGAATTGGAGAGAAATAGCTGATATTAGATGTGTGTCAGTTAATGCAACTAAAAAAAATTATATTTGTATCCCTGAAGCCTCAGTAAAGGGCTAGTAAGGGCTGTTAAATTTCCATTTACTGACACGAGAAGACATAAATTGAAAACTGGGTGGAATATTTAGTCAAACATATTTGTCTGGGACAAACTGTTTCTTTAGCATCTCCTCAAATTTCCCTATAGACCCAAATGACACTGTTCAGGTGGGCTCAGAAGTCAGAGAACTCTTGTCAACTGTTGACATTTGTGGATTGGGAAGAGCAGAAGGGAGAGCTCCCTGTCACCATGGGTTTTACTATGTATAACACACCAAAGCTAATTCAGGCATGCAATGTGTTCTGGTCATAGGACTATGTGTTTGTGTGAGATCACAGCACAGGCTTGCTTGATCTTGTGCAGACATTCTCTTAGAGCCTTTAAAAAAATATCTACATGTATTTGGCTAACATGACATCTAGCGCCATGACCATATGTACTCTTCAAACAAGAATCTTGTCTCTGACTAATAGTAATAGAAAAGTATAACCTAAGTCATTCAACTAGGCCTGCTCAGTACTACTGCATAGTGATAACTCAGTTTTGCCATCAGAGTTTCATTTCTCAGAGCTTCAGGAACTGAAGACAGTCTAGAAACACCACTTTTATCTGTATCATATTTACCTGTCTCTAGAAATTCCCTATATTTTTCCAGAATAGCTGCATGTTAATGAGAATTCAATTCCTATTACCTCCTCTCAATGCAAATACATTCCTCAGAATTTATTACGATATGTTCTGGGAAAAGCGCTCTGACCAGGGGTTGTATACTGCCATTTTTCTAAGGGTTTAATTTCTGTAATTGACAGTTATATTGAATCAGATTCAAAATATGTCAGTGACATGTTCAGAGTGTGGAATTCATAAGATGTGCGTGGACACTCCAAAGTATTTTAGAGCAACTGAGAGGATAGACAGCTATAAACCTGCACAAGTAAATTCAGAGAAAGAATAGTACCATGATGCCTGTGTAGCTAGTGGTGAAAAGGAAGAAAGAAAAGCCACAGAAAGTTGGGAATTGAAAGGATCATTACTCAAATGTATTATAAAAATCAAACATTTTCATGATATCCCTTAAAAACAAAAACTAAAGAAAAAAATTGGTTTTTTTCACTTATGAAAATACCGAGTTCAAGGCCAGCCTCGTCTACATAGTGCGTTCCAGGACAGCAGCTGGGGCTACAGAGAGACTCATCTCAAAAAGACCAAAAAAAAAATGCTGAAAATCTTTGAACACATGTATACATCAACAGCCTGTAGTTTTTATTTTCAAGTTCAATTCTCAGCACTATTGTGATACATGAAATCATCCAACATCACATATATTTTCACAGAAATATATAATCTATTTTAAGCTATGTACTATTTCTCTCATGTATAATATGGAAATAAATCACATAAATTACATAGGGAGATTCAGGATCCATGAGATATGTGACCTTTTCAATGCTGTGCTGAATCAAACCCAGAGCTGAGCCACTTATCCTAGGTATCTAACACTACCTGAAATCACAGTATGGAGCATTTGAGAAGGTGCTGCATGTACAGCAGAGCAAATAAGCTACCTTTCATGATTTCCACTCTTTTGTTGGCTAGTAAGTCATGAACATTTCACTACACTTACAAAATCAACTCCCAGAGTCTCAGGTGTTAAATATTTGGGCTCTAGACATCAAGATTCAGAAAAAGATCTATGGAAAGGCAATTGGATCATGACCATCACTTCAGAGCTGTTCCTCGATTCAGCCATGATTGGAAGTGCGTAGGCCACTGATCTACATTGGAGCACATGTTTTGCCTTTGCCCTCGGAGAGAACTTCTCTATCTCTAGCTCAATCTTTGTTCCTCCGTGTCCCTCCTTCCTTCAGGATGAGAACTGTCCGCTCTGCCACATGGTTACCAGACTCCTACATTTTGTTTCTCTGTAACCAATATCAAAAGAAACAGATATACATAAAAAACTGTGTAACTGTTAAAAAAAAAAGTTTCACTTTCCTTCATATTTCAGGTCTTTTGTCACAGCAAAGAAATTTCAATCACGCATAACCATTGTGAAGTTCTGTCTGTCGTCATCTGTTTGAGTACATATTGTAGAAGGTGCACATACATGTAAGCACTCCTTTATGTTGTGTTAGTCTGTAAAGAACTTTACCCAGAATCTCATAAATTTACACCTTTCTTTCAATGTAAAGGAAAATCCAAATCCATGTGTTCAGGTGTCCCACAAATGGGTGGGGGGTAGGTGCAAATTAAAAATAGTGACAATTTTTAAATACATCAGTAGTCATAAATTGGTATTAAAATGACAAGGCCAGGTAATCTTCATTATATTTATCATAATGTCTCTAATATATTATATTATCTCTAATAAATAGATCATGCAACTTACTTGAGAGTAAGTCTCAAAGAAACAGATCTCTGGGAAAAACCAATCCACAAATTTACCCAAATTTGAAAGATTATCCTTGTATTAGCCTTCTCTTATCATCCATTGAAAGATGTGAGCGTTTCTATTTGGCAAGAAAATAATATCCTTCTTTTGAGTTGTTGGCCAGGGTGGTCAAAGGGACTCCCAGATAGTAACCCAGCATAGAACTGGGAAAATGAACAGCAGACCCCAATCTTATCTAAAGGAATACTGACAACTGATTGCTGCTAGATGAGGAACTGTTGAGCCTCCTAAAACAAAGACCTCTAGATAGGCTGACTAGATTCACCAGATGGACAAGTAGTGGGGAATGGCTGGGGTACCAACAACACAGCAGACAGTAGCAGGGATATCAGAGTATAAGGGCTCTAGTGGGGGGAGAGAGGCTATGAGAGGGTGCTACCTGGGAAGTGGGTATATAAATAAATACAACCAAATTCTTCAAAGCATAAAAATTTGCCCCTTAATAATTAGTAGTTGTGAACAATATCACCCATGAAATCTACCTGATGACTTTATATCCATGCTCAGATGCCAAGGAGCTCAGCAAGCAACTAACTGTGACTAGTAATAATCAGATATATGGAGATTAGAAACTCATATGCATATTAGTGTGAGTTGTATTAAAAATGATTTTTT
>NW_008357492.1:107097-107479 GCF_000622305.1 Nannospalax galili
ATGAAATAAATAATGTTAAAAATGCCTTAATAATGTACTATGGATTCAGCAGTTCTCATGCAGCAACTATTGAAACAAATTATCACATAATCCTTAGAAAGCAAGACAGATTGAATTTATTTCGATATTAAAGTAACAAATAGTGTACTGTCTTCAGAAAGCCACAGTACTGGGAAGACAAGTACATTTCCTGTAGATATGATTCTATCTACACATGTATCAATATGTATTTTTGTGTATTCATATTTTTGTGTAAATATAATAGTTTATAATCTTATCTTACATAATATCTTTTTTCCATCATTAATATTCTGACTTGCAATAAAATGTCTTAATTTTTTTTTTTTTTGAGGCAGGGTTGCCTTGGAATCCCACCTGGCCT
>NW_008357492.1:108000-125070 GCF_000622305.1 Nannospalax galili
CATTTGGTACTAATGAAGCTTTGCTAATGGATTGAACAAAAATACATCCCTTCAACTCTGAGTCAACAATTGTTATAAATTTTCATGATATCCTTTATAAATTAGAAAATATGAATTCTGGGGAGTCGTTTTTAGAGACAGCATCTCCCTGTATCCCCAGGTGACCTCAAACTCACAAGGTATTGGTCTTTGAATGTTGTAAAGTTCCTGTTCATGAAGAAATCTCTGATGTTTCCTCAGACAGGAGCAGTGTGTAACTGGTGGCTGACATGTTTCGTTTATCTGTAGGTTTTCTCTACAATAAAGATTCTGTGATATTCAACAGAATTGGATGGGAAAGTAAAGGCTTTCTCACAGTAATTATATTTCTAGTTTCTCACACTTATGAATTAAAAATAAATTTGTACTAGAGATTTTGCAATTTTGTGATTCTTTGTCCTTCAGTACACTTGAAGTTTTGTAATATATAAATATAGCATTTGAGCATTTCCCAGACTTTTAGATATATCCCTCTAGTATGGATTCTGCTCTGTTTTCTAAGGATTGAGCCATGGGCAAAGGGTGTACCACACTCTGTGCAATTGTAAACTATCTCTTTCGTATGTGGTTTTGAGAACTGCCACCATTTGACACATTATTAAAGGAACTGCCACTTTCTTTATATCTGCAGTGCCTCCCTTTACTGGAAATTTTGGATGTTCTCTAAGAGTTGAAATACAAGTATAGGACTTCTCAAACCGTTTATAATTATGGGGTCTCTCTCTAGTATTAAATCTTTCAAGTCCTCTATGTTCTGAGCTCTCAATTTTTCACATTCTTCTTATCAGAATGGTTACTTTCCAGTAGGAATTATCTGATTAAACATTAAATATGACAAAAGGAATGGACCATGCTTCACATTTGTAGGGTTTCTCTCAAGTATGGATTACATGATGTGCTCTAATCTAACACTATTTTTTTTCTTTTTTTCTTTTTTTTTTTTGGCTTTTTTGACACAGGGTCTCACTGTAGCTCCAGCTGGCCTGGAACTAACTATGTTGACCAGGCTGGCTTTGAACTCATAGAGATCTGCCTGCCTCTGCCTCCCGAGTGCTGGGATTAAAGGCGTGCTTAACACATCTTTTTACAGGACTTCTTATATTCCTCACATTTCTTGGGATTTTCTCCAATAGGAGTTCTCTTATGTTTCTTATAATTTGAGTGCATCATAAATGACTTGCCACATTCTTCACATCTGTAAGGTTTCTCTCAAGTATGTATTCTCTGATGTCTTGTAAGATGTGATATTTGACTAAAGGACTTGCCACAATCTTCACATCTGTAGAGTTTCTTTACTGAATGAGTATATTCATGCTTTCTAAGATTTGAGACATGGGTATTGGACTTGTCACATTATTCACACTTGCAGGTTCCCTCTGATGTCTTCTAAGAGTTGAGTTCTCCAGGCAAAGCAAAAGAGAGGAAAACATTTCAATATGGAGAATAAGGCTGAGACAATCCCACACTCACAGATCCATAAAGAACATGTAATAGGCATGGATAAAATTTCCAACTTTGAGAAACAGTCAAATGAACAAAAATAAAAATCTGCGGAGTAAAAGAGGGAGATGAAATCAGAACTAAATGACTAAATTCATTCAATAAAAATAAATTGGAAAATATATGAAAAATAAAGCAATACATACATATCCAATCACAACGGAGTCACTTAGAAAGTTGAAATAAGTATTAACTGAGCTCCACCATGAGACAGCCACCAAGGATGGCGTCTTCTAGATTGGCCAAAAGTTCCCATGCATTTGATTTTGATTTTTACTACTAAAACGTCATTCTAGCCTAAGCAAAATGTGTACAATTCAAAATGTAAACTGCATTAAACTTTCCTATTTATTCTCTCAACCACAGGATTCTATTTTCATCAAATGGCACTGGAATAATAAAAAAATTGAGGTGCTTTTCATTAAAACATTGATGGAGGAAGAACTTCCTCTGAAGAAATTCACTAATTCAAGGCAGGAAAGTCGTCACTTCAGAATTTATGGAAGTATGGAAGCAAACAAGATACACAGAGGAAAAAGACACTCTCATTCATGGGAACAGAAGTCAGAATTCAACTGTAAAGAGGAAGTGGTGAATGCACCATGTTCCAGAAGGAGTCCACCATTAGCCACACAGAAAACAAAGTAGAACGCAACATTAATTCTAATAAAGATTAATACTAATCAATGATTCTAACAGCCAGAACACCAGAAAAATATCTTGAATTAAAAAAATTCTCCCACAATAATATTAAATGAAAATTACCTCAGGTCACCAAATAAAAGTTAGATTCAAGAACAGTGGGTTCAAAGTAAGATTCAAGTATCACTTCTGTCCAAAAAACACACTTTACTGACAGTGACATTCAGAAACCTAGAACTAATTATGGCAAACAAATGAACAGCTAAAAGAATATATAAACAAGATGGAATATCAATTCCCATAGATCGTAAAATAGACTGCAAGCAATGATGGGTAGAAGAGATAAAATGATTAGTACATATTAGTAGAAAGAAATTTTTATAGAGAACAATTGTAATTTTTTTGTATGTAATGTTATGATTCCTAATTTAACAGTAAGAAACCAAGTAGAAAAAAGCTTAAAATTGATTCTGATATAATAACAATTAGCAATGTCAGTCCACCACCTTAAACTATAGTGGTATGGAGTATTTTCCCAAATTTGGGAGGACAAAATCCTCAAGATCTGAATTATTTCAAAAGAAAACAAGATTTCAATGACTGTTAGATGAAGTAAAAATGAAAAAATTCATATTATTCTATAAAATATCACTTTATGGGCTGCAAAGCCAGCATCATCTAAAAGAACTGTTTTTAAAATTTGATTTAACTGCTTGCTTGCCCACCTACAAGAACAAACATCTGACTGCTTGTCTTTGAGTAAATTTTCTCAAGGACTTTACCATTGGGACTTAACCTTTAAAAGCTCCCATCCTCTCCCACTTAGTGCAGCATGCATGAATTCCTAAAGACATTTGACCTGTCAACATTAAATGCAAAAGAACAAAAATGAAGCAGCATTTCAATATCTCCAAGGAATGACAGCCCGAGTCTAGATGGGATCAATACTGTTATCTCATAATTTTTTTTTCATTTACTTAACAGAATATTTGGAAAACAAATGAATAAAAAATACAGCTACATACAAAGTCAGGCATTGCCCGTGTATCAATACTTATGTTTTAATTTGTATATTATATTTGTGAGGATTCAAATAGAGGAGGACTGATAATGGCATGTGATGTACATTTTTGTAAAATTTTTCCCACACTTTTTATTAGTTCTATGAGAATTTCAAAGAATTTTTATCAAATTGCCCTTCACTCCTAGAAGTCCTTGCAAGTGCATCCCTTTGCAACCTACCCAATATTTTCTTCTCAGATTTCTTTTTTACCCAAATGTAAAATTTTCACTGAACTGAACATAAACAGTTGAATATGGGGCCATCCGTGGAGAGAGGGTGACATACCTGGGGCCACACCGTTGAAGAACACTCACTTAGCACCTATCAATTACCAATAGCTCCTGACCAAGGGGTGAAATTTGGGCCCAGCACCCACTTTCCATTCTGGGAATAAAGGTGTGTCTTCAGTAAATAAAGGCCACCACACCCAGCTTGTTTGGTTTTTGGATGTTAGCCATATAAATAAATCACAAAGTGGTTTAAATTACATTTCCCTTATGACTACTGATGTACAACATTTTAATAGATGTTCCTAGACATTTCTCTTCAATCCTTGGAGATCCACCTGTCCAGATCCTTGCACCACATACAACGAGTTGTATATTTTTTGATGTTTAGTATTTTGAGTTTATCATACATTCTAGATACTAATCCTCTCTTACCACCAGAATTTGATGACAAGATGCAGCTACTGAAGACACTACACCAGTGAGATATAGAAGAAAAAAGGAGAAATCAAGCTGGTACTGACTTCAAAGCCTCATCTCTATTGAATAGTCTTCATAGTGCTGGAAGGTGCTTTGTATGCGACCACAGAGAAAACTGATCATCAACGTTACCGAGATGTGAATCCTGTGAGCTACAACAAAACTGTAGGTGATAAAGCTTCTGTATGCAGCACATGGTGAATCATACAAAGATCCACAAGGGACTAATGTGCAGAAAATTAGACTACATAGTACCTATATCACAATTCTGCCTCTGAAGTCACAGGGATGGTTGCAGGAAGGTAAACAGAAATATTTTAAGAGTCACAGATGGTGGAAAACACAAATAAATAGAGATTTATAGGTAATTGGGAAGTAACTCATGAAATCACAGCATGGGTCACAGCATGTACAAGTCCCACATAAGTTCAAGACAGGCAAAATCTCAGCATAGACATGGAGAGGTTGGTAAGAAACACCAATGATACTTGAGGAAGTATTGGCCATGACAGGCTTCAGGGAGAGGAGAAAGTTTCTCTTTCACGGATGGAATACCTTCATAAGTTGACTGAGATCCAGTGAATGTCTGAATATATATATGGAGAAAGAAAGATAGAGAGAGAGACAGAGAGAATATGAAATTGGGTAGGGGTAGCAAGTGGAGTACGGATAGAGGACAGTATCTAAATACAATCAACATATGCTATATGAAATTTTTTTGGGTCTTTTTGAGACAGGGTCTCCTTGTAGCCCCAACTGTCCTGGAACACACTATGTAGATGAGGCTGCCTTGAACTCATAGAGCTCCACCTGCCTCTGCCTCCCGAATGCTGGGATTAAAGGCGTGCACCACCACGCCCAGCTTGAAACATTTTTAAATATTTTTTAATTTAATAAAAATGAAAATAAATTTAACCCAAGAATATGAAGCACATGAAAACAAAATTTACTATATTGTGAAAAGATACATTGGTTGCTTGCATGAAATATTCAAATGATTAATAAAATGGTAATTAATTTTTAAAAATTTATTATTTTTATTTTATGTGTATGAGTGTATTGACTGCATGTATGTGAGTGCACACATGTCATGCAATGCTGTGGAGGTCAGAAGAGAGTTTCGAATTCCCCTGTAACTGGACTTAAGGATGGTTCATAGTAACCATATGGGTGCTGGGAATCGAACCCAGGTCCTCTGCATGAGCAGTCTGTGCTCTTAACTCCTAAGCCATATCTGCAGCCCCATGGTTATACTTTTTATTGATTATGTGTGTGTGTATGTGTGTGTATTTCATGCAGAACATCACAAACAATCTTATTCATCTTTAAAGCAGTGTTCCGAGTGGCACCTTACCATAGCTCCTGCCCTCAACTGGAGCCCATATACTCTGTCATCCCTGTTACTGCCCACTGTGTTGTCAGTGTCCTCAGCCAGTCCCCAGTACAAGTCTATCTACTGAGTTTAATCAGCCTATCTAGAGTCACTTGTTTTGGGAAGATCAGTTCCAGCAGATGATCTAGCAGCAGTCAGTTGCCAACAGTCCTTTAGATTGTAGTCTGTTCTTCATTTTCCTAGTTCTATGCTGGGTTACTCTCTATTCGATGCTCGTACTTCTGTACGCTCATATATTTGCCATAGAATCATTTAAGCAGGCTCCCAGGAGCTCCTAGGATTATTTCCATAGGGTTTTGCCCATTCTCCCAGGCTCTTAGACTCTCTCTGCTCTCTCTTCCCCGATGGTCCCTGAACCTTGGGTGGATGAAGTTTAATAAAGGGGTCGTCTCCAAGGACCACTGTGTAGCAGGCTCTTGCTCTCTACACTTTGGCCGTTTGTGACTGTCTGTTCCTGGCCCTCAACTGCATGAAGGAGCTTCATTGTTGAGAACTGATTCCTTAGGGTCCTCTTCTTTATCCCTGTTCTATGTTCCATGAGGCTTAGGTGTACAGGTTGCATTGCAGATGGGTCCCTTAGGCCTCGGCAATTAATGGACAATATCTATGTGTGAACAGATGTGGTACTTGGTATTAGTCTCTGACTGCTTCAAAATGAGCTTCTTTCATGAGTGGTGACTAGAATATTTGCCTGTAAATATAAGGATACATATTTTGCACATAATAAGAAATCACATTAGTCTAGTGATGTTAGAGTTCTGCGGTTCTCTCTAAGACCTATGACCATGCGGGCCATGTGTATTAGGTTATGTTACATGAGCTTCCTCCCTTTGAGAGGACATTTAGTCAAAACAGGTAGTTGTTAATTGCCCCCAAGAAAAAAGTGACATTACTGTGCCAATGGACCATACTGTGGTGGCAGTTGATATGGTTATTTTGTCTTGAAGCTGGTTCTGGATCATCCATTGATATTTTTCTTTGGCACTTTCGTAAAGTTCTCCAAAGCTATGAGAGCTCGCCTTCAGGGGAAGGAGATTCCAAGTCAGTTGCATATCTATTTCTCCAAATCCTGTTTTTGATGAATATTCTGTCTTTGGCAATAGGGTCTTACCTTCAAGTTCTGGGAGGCCATCAAGGCCTGAGAGAAAAGCCTGAGTAATGTTAGGAGACTCTTTGACCACCCTGGCCAACAACTCAAAGGAAAATATCTCCTGTCTGTCACTGTTTCCTCTTATGTATCCTTTAGCTGTACAAATAAATTCTTAAAGAAATATACTGATCAATTTAATCTTTGGTTATACATTCCTTTTGGGTGTTTAAGACCATAGAGTTGGCCCAAATAAACCAATATATTTTTACCTTTAAGTCTTTTGAGGAGCTGTTCTTCAGGGGTCACATGGGGTTGGGAGGAGACCCTGGCTCCTTTCTTTTAACAGTTCCATATATATGAAGATAAGTCAAAGGTCCTGCTGGATCATGGTTGGCTTCACTTGGAAGCATGGACGAAATGTTTCCCCTGAGTTGACCTTCCTCTTTGAAACTGGACACTGGTTCAAATCCAACTGGTGGGGTTTCTATGGGCTCCCTGAACAAGAGCACAGGTGACCCACCACAGTTACAGGACATTTTGAGAGATACTCCATAGTCCCCTGGAACTTAGTCGACCATGGAGGGCAAGGAGAAAAAAAATTACTTTTAAGTCCGTTGGCCAGATTAGTATAGGACTCAAAGTGTGGCTGTTCAACATCCAAGAAGGTTAGTTCCACGAGTCTGATACTTTTCATTACCATGTGCTATGTAGGTAAATCTTGGGCCAAAACAAAACCTTCTTAAATAAACCTTGACTAGACATATATTTTGTTCCTTGAACCAGTTGTGTGTATATTTGTCAGTAGCTTGTTGGACTAATATGGTTCCCTATAGCTTTTTAAAAACTATGCATTATTTATCTCTGTCATCACCTAACACTTCCACCATGATTTCCGTATTTAAAGTGCCCCCATTTTCCCCATTTCTCCCTTGATAATACCCTTCTCCTATGGTCCCACCTCTCTTGAGGAGAACTAAACTCAACAAAGGAAGCCTTGAGTCTCACACAAGAATTAGAAACTACAAAAGAAATCCACATGTCAGAGTCACAGCAAAAATCCACATGTCAGAGTCACAGCAAAAACATAATATGAAAAACCCAAATAATACACCCCCAACAAGTACCAGCGATCCTCTAAAGGAGTACATTGAGAACCCCCTAGACATAACACAGATTATGGAATTCAAAAGAACAATTATACACATGTTAAAAGAATTCAGTGAACTTACAGACACACAAAGAAATCAAAGAACCGGAAGAAGATAGGAATAAACTTCTGAATAAATTCAGAAAAGAGTTAGAAATATTGAAGAATACTCAGGTTGAAAAGAAAGAGGTGAAACACTCAATAAACCAATTAGAAATGGCAGAAGAAAGCCCCACCAGTGGATGAATGAAATAGAAAACAGAATATCAAGATTAGAAGAGAAAGTGGACAAATTACATGACTCCAGAAAATATTATGAAAAATTTAAGAAAACACAAGACTGGAATACGCCAGAATTTTGTGACACCATAAAAAGACCAAACTTACACATCATAGGCATAGATGAAGGAGAACATCAGAATAATGGTATGGACCAGATCTTTACAGGATTGTAGAAGAAAATTTTCCAAAATTAAAGAAAGACAAGCAGATACAAATATAAGAAGCATATAGAACACCAAATACACAGGAGGAAAAGAGAAACTCTCCACAGTACATAATCATAGAAACACTAAATGTACAGAACAAAGACAGAATACTGAAAGCTGGAATAGAAAAACAATAAGTCACATATAAAAGAATGCCTATCAGAATTACAGCTGACTTTTCAGTTCAAACTATGAAAGCAAGAAGAGCCTGGATCAAAGTATTCCCAGTTCTAAATGTCCACAAATGCCAACCCAGATTACTTTACCCAGCTAAAATTTATATTATAGTAGAAGGGAAAAGAAAAATCTTCCATGACCTAAATAAACTGAAAGAATTCATGCCCACAAAACTAGCCCTTCAGAGGTTGTTGAAGCAAAGAGCTGAAGAAAGGAACAACTATACACAAGGGGTAACAGAAAGAAATTTAATGGAGATATAACAGTGAAAATGTACTGTTACACCAAGAATGTGAACAAAAATCAAAACCAGAGGACTCAATACACATTTTTCATTAACAACTTTCAATAACAATGGAATGAACTCCTCAGTCAAAAGACACAGATTAGTTGAATGGATAAAGAAACAAAACCCATCTTTTTGTTGTCTGCAAGAAACACATCTCACTTTCATGGACAGGCACTACCTTAAGGTCAAAAGGATTGAAAAAAAATATTCCAAGCAAATGGTGCAAAGCAAAAAGCAGGAGCTGCAATTCTAATATGTGAGAAAATAGACTTCAAACTAAAACTAGTCAGATAAGATAAAGTAGGCCACTTCATTCTGATCAAAAGAATACTTGACCAAGAAGATATTACAATCATGAACATGTACTCACCAAACTCTGGGGCACCTAACTTCATAAAAACAGTACATTAATATCCAGATGAATCCCAACTCATTAAAAGTAGGGGACTTCAAAATGCCATCATCTCCATTAGATAGGTCAACAGGACAGAGAATCAAAAGAGAGACATTTGAATTAAACAATACCGTACATAAAATGGACCAAACATACATCTACAGAATACTCTGCCCACACACCAAAGAATATACTTTCCATTCAGCACCCCATGGACCTTTCTCTCAAATAGACCACATAGACAGACAAAAAATAAGACTCAACAAACACAAAAAGATTGAAATAATTCCATGCATTCTATCTGACCACAATGCAATAAAGCTTAAACTCAACACTGGAAGAAACTCTAGTAACTACGTGAACATTTGGAGATTAAACAACACACTCCTAAATGATGAATATGGATCAAAGGAGAAATTAAGAAAGAAATAAAAGTAGTCCTGGAACTCAATGAAATCGACAATACAACCCAAAAATCCTCTGGGACACATTGAAAGCAGTCCTTAGAGGAAAGATTTTAGCTCTAAGTGCCTACATTAAAAAATCAGAATGAAACTAAACCCCTATCTTTCACATTGCACAAAACTCAACTCCAAATTGATCAAAGGCTTCAATGTGAAGCCTGAAACACAAAACTGTTAGAAGAAAACATTGGTAATAACCTACTAGATAAAGGTGTAAGAAAGGATTTTTTCAAGTGGACATCAATTGCTCAGGAAATAAGGTCAAGAATCAACAAATGGGAACGCATTAAACTAAAAATCTTCTGTACATCAAAAGAAGTAACCAAGGAAATGAAGAGAAATCCACAAAGTGGGAGAAAATCTTCATCAGTAACATTTCTGACAGAGTTTTGTCATCCAGAAAAGATAAAGAACTCAAAAACAAAAAATCAAGAAAGAAAGTAACCCAATTTAAAGATTGGCTAAGAAGCTTAACAGAGAATTAGCAAAAGAAGAAATAAAGATGGCTAAGAACATCTTAAAAAGTGTTCAACATCATTATTAATTAGGAAAATGCAAATTAAAAACACTTTAAAATTTCATCTTATCTAAGTCAGACAGGCTGTGCACAAGAGAACAAATGATAAGAAACAATGGAGAGGATGTGGGAAAAGGGGACCACTCATCCACTGCTGGTGGGATTGCAAACTTTTTCAACCCCTATGGAAAGCAGTGTGGAAAATGCTTAAAAACTAAAAATAAACCTATTTGACCCAGTTATGCCACTCCTTGGCATATACACAAAGAACTCGTCCTATTGCAGAGGCACTTGTACATCCATGTTTGTTGCTGCTCTTTTCACAATAGCTAAGAGATGGAAGCAACCTAAGTTTCCTTCAACTTGTGAGTGGATAATGAAAATGTACATTTATACAATGGACTTCTACTCAGCAGCAAAGAAAGATGAAATCATGAAATTTGGAGGTAAATGGAACTAGAAACTGTTATACTATGTGAAGCAATGCAGACTCAAAAAAACAAACGACCTATGTTGTCCCTCATATGTGGACCCTAGCACCAAATCCTTATAAGTGAGTGTGTATCCAGATATAAAGACAGGAATCAGGATATTGAAGAGAAACCAGGGAGGTAAAGGAAAATGAAGAACCTAAGAATGAGAACAGTAGGAAACAGGTGTTACTGAAGGAGATATGGATAAATATGGGGTTATTTAAATGGTAGGGGGACAAGGAACCTTGGGAATAAAGGGAAATAATGGTAAAGTTTTTAAAAGAAAAACATTGAATATATTGAATAATCTGCTACAAACACTCAGAAGTGGCACATGACACATAATATGTGTAACATTACACATAAATATGTGTAAAATTATTTCAGTGGTAAACTTAAAAAATATACCTATAATAAGCTTGGCATGTTGGTTCAGACCTTTAATCCCAGCACTCAGGAGGCAGAGACAGGCAGATTTCTATGAGGGCAAGGCCAGGTTGGTCTACAGGTCTACACAGAGAGTTCCAGGTCAGCTTGGGCTACAGAGAGACCCTGTGTGAAAAAGATGGAAAAAAATAAAAATACAAAAATAAAACAAACCATAAAAACTATAATCATTCTGAAACTCTTTATAGGAAAAATACAGAAAATAATATGGAGACACCTACTTTCCCAAAGCATGCTGAATGGCTGAATGGCAGAAACAGAGAGATGGGTCAAGTATTGAATGGGAAGACTCATGCGGGTCATTTACAGTGTCCTGTGTGTTCCTTATTTTTTTTTTTTCTGATCTTTTTGAGATGGTCTTTCTCTGTAGCCCCATCTGGACTGGATCCATCTACATAGGTAGACCAGGCTGTCCTCAATCTCATGTGGATCTGTGAGCCTCTGCTTCCCTAGTGCTGGGAATAAAGGCATGCACCAACAGAACTGTCTATTTCTAATCTAAACAATGACTCACAATGAATAACTGAATAGCCTTTAAAAACTAATTGGCAGCTGGGCGTGGTGGCGAATGCCTTTACTCCCAGCACTCAGGAGGCAGAGGCAGGTGGATCTCTGTGAGTTCAAGGCCAGCCTGGTCTACATAGTGAGTTCCTGGACAGCTGGGGCTACAGGGAGACCATGTCTCAAAAAGACCAAAGAGAAACAAAGCAAAACAAAACAAAAAAACTCCTTTGTTGGTAACATTAATATCAATGTAATCAACTATATGGAAAATTTTCTAACAAAATTATAAAAAATATAGCTTTTTCAAGTTAAAAGGAAAAAGAACTGTTCGATTAAAGGAAAACCCTATAACATCTGTAATCGACTTGAGTGCCTGAAATGGATGAATACATTTGAACAAATTTCCCCCCCTTTGGCAAACACTATTTCATTTATAGGATAAAGATGAAAGAAGACAACATTTTGAATGGCATCTCTAGAACTCTCATTACTGAGTCACTGAGTGACAGGACTGATTGATTTAGCAGCATAAAGAAAGACAAGAGGGGCCTGCAGAGATGGTTCAGTGGTTCAGATACTGGCTGCTCTTGCAGAGTACCCAGGTTCAGTTCCCAGCACCCACATGGTGGGTAAAAATGTCCTTGACTACAGTTTGACTTCCAGTGGATTCCATAACCTCTTCTGACATCCATGGGCAGTGCAAGACACTGAAGCACTTACATATATGCAAGCAGTACCCTCATACACTGTTGTAGTTTGTTCTCCACTTCTGTGACAAAATACTCTGACCAATACTAACTTGGGGAGGAAAGGGTTTATTTAGCTAACATCTCCCAGGTCACAGTTCATCAAGGAGTCCAACGTAGGAACTCAGAGCAAGAAACTGGAGGTAGGAGCTGGAGCACAGGCCGGAGAGGAATGCTGCTTACTTGCTTGCTATCCTGGCCCTTGCTCAACCTGCTTTCTTATACAACATAAGCCCACCTCCCCAGGAATGGCAGCATCCAGAATGGGCTGGACCCTCCCACATCACTCAATAATCAAGGAGATACCCACAGACATGTTCACAGGCAAGTCCAATGGAGAAAATTCCCCAATTGAGGCTCCCTCAACCCAGATATATCAAGTTGACAGCAAAGCCATCCAGCACAACTGGCCCCTCATCAAATTGACACACAAGTACATCACAACCTATTGATTTTTTGTCCCCAAATATGATGTTAACATTAATATCACAATATAAGACAGTACAAACTTTATGACATCAATTCTCTGCTGCTCTCTGTGATCCTTCAAGCTTTCAACACCAGAACCATGCAGAAGACTCTTACACATTACCAAGTCCTGCTTCCAGCTTAAGATGGGGGTTTCATACCCACTCTGGATCCCAGGTCATGTGCTGACCCTGAGGAAATACTTTCCAGAAGATTTTGCCAAAGTGATGCTGGTCTCTTTTTAATTGCAGCTGATTTTTCAGCCCCAGCTAACGTGCATCAATTGTCCCCATAAAGCAAAGGTTTAATGTCAGTCTCTTAATCACAGCTGATTCTTCTGTCCCAGATGAATAGAAATAAAAGGTTCTCAATTCAAGAAATCACACAAACTGCCCTTAGAGACTGTCAAAGCAATGCCCAACTCTCTGGTACCAATTTTGTTCTACTTTGTTTCTCCAATTCTGTAACAAAATACTTTGATTAATACAAAATTGCAGAGAAAAAGATTTACTTTATCGTAGTTCTGGGTCACAGTTCATCAGGGAGCCCAAGGTAGGAACTCAGACAGGAAACTGGAGGGAGAGATGAGGCACAGAACATGGAGAAACACTGCTTACTGGCTTACTCCCCTGACTTCTGATCGACCTGTATTCTTATACAACATAAGCCCACCTGCCCAGGGCTGGCACAACCTTCAGTGGGTGGGACCTGGAGCCCTCCCACATCACTCAATAATCAAGATGATACTCTACAAACAAGGCCACGGCCCAGACAAAAGGAGGAATTTCCCCAGTTGAGGCTCCCACATCCCAGGCTGTCAACTGTACGTTAAAGCTATCCAGCAGATACACATAACCTAAAGCTGAATAAATAGAAAACAATTTTAAAAATAGTTAAGAGGCAAGATTATGAGTTCTCAAACATTAGTACATCAAATCTTTTTCTACAGTCACAAACCTAGAGTAGAAAATACCTGAGGAAAGGTTGGATTAGTTCAAAAATTTTCCATCACTCTCATGTCACATTTCCCAAGGTGAAAAGAGTTTTTAGGTAAAGACAGTTCACACTTTGATTATGATAACTTATTTATTTTGTGAAATGCACTATGAATTTGTGATGCACATCATGATGTGTGAAGAACACACTGTACATGACTCATGCTCTGTAGTGAACATGCACCCTCCACATTATTAGAATTCTTTGATCAGGACATATTACATCCATTCTCTTATTTTCCAAGGATAATCTATAGTGATAACTAAGGTAATCTTTTTTTTTTTTTTTTTTAACTTTTTGAGACAAGGTCTCCATGTAGCCCCAGCTGTCCTGGAACTCAGTAGTGAGATGAGGCTGGCTTACAGAGATCAACCTGCCTTTTCCTCTCAAGTGCTGGGATTAAAGGTATGTACCACTATGCTTGGCAACTAAGGTAATCTCTATGTTTTTAGCTTATTTCAAATTTGAAATTGAATTTTATCTATTTTCTCTCATATTACCACACAGTCCATTGTGATTGTTTTCATCTGATCTACAATTGAGAAAAATTATTCAGCAGATTAACATTAAACTTTCACTCCATCTTTAGAGGTTTCAGTCTAGTATCCATGGGGCTCAGAGACTAACAGATAATGACAATACTGAACCATGAGATGGAAAGTCATGATGTAAGAAATCTTATCTCACGGATGACAAGAATTATCAGAATCTCTTTCTCGTGAAATAGACTGTGGCAAACCCATTTTCAGGTCTTCATCCTTCTTTACTTAGGTCCTCTCACCTGGGCCCCTCCTTCATCCACTCAAAACTACCTGACTGGCTACAGTCTTCCTTCTCTTCACATTCCAGGGCTCTTTGTTTTGCTCCAGGCAGGAGACCAGAACAGGCTTACACACAGCAAGACCTGTGTATGAGAAAGAGGCACATGATGCTTACTGGACTCTTTATAATGTACCAGATTTGTAACACAGCACTATGCTCCACTGATAATATTCAGAAACGGAGTCTCCAAATAATTTTCCAATTTTTATTTTCTGACAGTCTCATTAGAATGCACAGGAATTTTTTCAGTTTTCATATGGTGAGTTCTATCACTGATTCACAATTCGGCTATGGCAATAGAATTTTAAGATTCTAGCCACAGGGGCTGGAGAGATGGTTCAGCAGTTAAGGGCACTGACTGCTCTTGCAGAGGATCCGGGTTCGATTGCCAGCACCCACATAACAGCTGCAAACCATCCTTGACTCAAGTTCCAGGGGAAATCTGACGCTGGTGCGCTCATATACATTCAGGCAGTACACTCACACACATAAAATAAAAGTAAAATATATATTTTAAAATGAGATTCTGGCTACAGGGCTAAAGTATCATGTGCCAATGTATGGCTGAAATTAAGACCAAAAATAATAAAAATGGATAATTCCTCTAACAAGTGGAAATGGAAAGAAATGATAAAACATAAACTTGTTCTTCACAGTGCCAAGACATTCCCATGAACTAATTTTTAAAGAATCCAAGACTTAATTAGCAAAACTAACATATGCACAAAGTAGGCTATAATCTGTCAAATGATGCAGGATAGTAAAAACTTCTCCAAGAAAAATCTCCTCACCTATGCACACCAGATTGCTGTCGTTCTCCAACATCGACTCCCTGTACAAAGCCCTCTGAGCAGAATCTAGGCATTCCCATTCTTCTGGGAGAAGTCTATGGACACATCCTTGAATGTCAACGGATGCTAAAATGAAAAATGACAATTATAACATGTGCACTTAAACAGGGTGCTGGACCCAAGAAAGAAAAAGATAACTAGTAAATGACTTCTGAATTTAATGAGAAATCTGAATTAATAAAAAGGATATTTCATACTGGAGTAACTATCTACACTCACAAACTCTGTGCAAAATGAATAACATCAGACCATCAAATTTTTATGAAGATTATGCTCTTAAGGAGCGTAGCACATAAATTAATCCATCAACATAGGAATTGCATTTCACTCCTATATTAGTAGCATACAAGACCAGTTGCATATATTTATCTGATGTAAAGTTACACCATGTCATGCAATGACCTCGGAGGTCAAAGAAGGCCCTGGATCTCCTGGAACTGGAGTTACAGATGGATGTTAGCCCCCATGGGAGTGCTGGGATTTGAACCTGGGTCCTCTGAAAGAGCAGCCAATACTCTTAACTGTTGAGCCATCTCTCCAGTCCCGAGAGGGCATTTGAGATCAATCCTTTTTGAGGTCTTTGAGCTTACTGGATTCTGATTTCCATATATGCTTTAAAATTTTGGAAAACTTTAGCTTCAATTTCATTAAAAAGATTGCAAAAGCCCTTTTCCCTTTCCCCTGAAATACCCTCAACATGAATATTTGTTCACTTAATGTTATCCCGCATGAAGGTTCTTCATTTTGTTTTTTATCATTCTTTTATCAATATATATAAATTGAATTTTTGTGCATTTCATTTCATAGAGTATGTAATAATCATGTTTAGATGCCTCCCCTGTCACCTCTCCCCTATGAGCAACCCCTCCCCCCCATGTTAGATTTAGGACAAAGAAAGAATAAAGTTAAATAAAAGACCAGAGCCAGACCTTGCAGCAGACTGAACAGGGTTTATTCAGTGAGGTGACAACAGCTTCTCTGAGGTATAGCAAGCTATGTTAAGGCATGAGGGGTGGAGGTGGGTTTTATACCACTGGAAAGAAGGAAGGAACACATAGCTGTGATGTTGAGTTAAGGTGTCCTTGGTCCCTTTTCCTGAATTTCCTTGTTTGAGCAGAACAGAGAAGTTGTTTTCAGCATGGATGGCTAGCTGATACCCGGGGTTCAAGGACAGCAGGGAGACATCCTCACAAAAAGGAATTGGTTATCTGGATTTTCTGCAGCTGTGACACTCCATCAGACCCAGGAAAGGATGTGGTTGTTAACAGTGGGGCTAGGGTGAGACATTTGTCTCAAGGAACTTCTGGTTTCTATCACTCTCTCCACAGCATCACACTGTTAGATATCTCTTAGTGTGAGTTCATCCACTGGAGCCTGTTCAGCCTCTCTAGCATCACTCCCTTAAAGAAGATCAACTCTTTCTCACCCAGCAGTGATCAGCTGAGAATACCTCTTTGACTAAGGTTGGGACCTCATGCCAATTTACCTAGTTTTTCTTTACCTTTATTTATCATTCTTTAAAAATAAAATACTTTATTTGACCAGTACTTTTCAGAAGACAATTCTCAAGTTCATAAATTCTTCCTTCTTTGTGATCTCTAGTGTGGAATCTCTCAGTCCTAGTTACAATTTCGTCTTAGTCAAAAGGCAGAGAAGTAATCAGTTTAATAAAATTAATTATACCTTATTCATTTGTTGGTATTTCTGTGTGAGTCACTTGTGAAGGTCAGAGGACGACTTGTAAGAGAGTCAACTTCTTCTATTATGCCTGTCCTGTGGAGAAAATTCATGACCACAAGCATCCTTACTCCCTGAGATATCCCATTAACTAGTTTTTTATTTTTTGTTTTTGA
>NW_008357492.1:125663-196483 GCF_000622305.1 Nannospalax galili
GGGACCTCATGCCAATTTACCTAGTTTTTCTTTACCTTTATTTATCATTCTTTAAAAATAAGATACTTTATTTGACCAGTACTTTTCAGAAGACAATTCTCAAGTTCATAAATTCTTCCTTCTTTGTGATCTCTAGTGTGGAATCTCTCAGTCCTAGTTACAATTTCGTCTTAGTCAAAAGGCAGAGAAGTAATCAGTTTAATAAAATTAATTATACCTTATTCATTTGTTGGTATTTCTGTGTGAGTCACTTGTGAAGGTCAGAGGACGACTTGTAAGAGAGTCAACTTCTTCTATTATGCCTGTCCTGTGGAGAAAATTCATGACCACAAGCATCCTTACTCCCTGAGATATCCCATTAACTAGTTTTTTATTTTTTGTTTTTGATTTCACCTATTGAATTTTTCATTTCCAAGATTTCTGACTTACTATTTTTATTATTTATATTTCTTTGTTGGCATTAATGTCAACAAAATAGCTGTCATTTTAACACTCATATTGTGAATTATTTTTCCCACTATTTTATACTGTAAGTATTGTTTTGCATGTTGATGCATTTTCTTAGGATCATGGTTTTGAATACACTTTCTGGGGCATATTTCATTAAAATTTAGAACTACTTGTAGAGAAATTTTGGGATACTTTGTGGTTTTATGCTTCCTGTGGTTTTGTGTTCCTTGCATCCCTACTTTGTTGTCTATGAATCTTATGTAACTATTTAATAGCAAGCAATTTCCTAGGAAATGTATCTTTTGTATCATGGGACAATCATTTTTAATTTATGCAGGATGTAATGTATTAGTTGAGCAGGTGCTTTGACCTTGTGCTAGAAGTAAATTTTTAAGGGTTATCAGCGTCTCAGGAGAGTGTGTAGGTTTCTCAGTAGGCTAGATGGCAGGGATTTTTGATGGCAGTGGGATAACTTTGCAAACTAAGTGGACTTCTAATGAGTGTGTCCTTAGGCTTTTCAGAGTGACGTGAAAATTTACAGGAGTTTGAGATCTAGTTTTACAAAATGGAGGGGACCATTCTTTTATATACTGTATGATGGTTATGGGGTAATTAACCTAATGTAGAACTAATGAACTCTGACCTCAGTATAACTTTGTTCTGTGTGGCAGATGAGTAAGGACAAACAAATGTATTTGATGAGAGCAGTATGTACTCCTAGTATTAGGTAATCTCAATAAATGTAGACATCACAGGTAAGACTTTGACTCTTCTTCTTGTACTCAAGTTATAAAGGCCACTGTGAACTCAGTCTGAAGTTAAATTGAGACAAGACAGACAACCTCACAAACTAGTTTGTGAGTCCTTGAAGAATGCTGCCTCTTGCAGTGGTCTTTGAGGAAGCACTTGTTACAGTCTGTCTTATTTGTTAAAATACCTAAGATTGATGCCAGGTGTGTTAGCATGCACCCTTAATGCCAGCACTCGGGAGACAGAAGCAGGTAAATCTCTGAGAGACTGAAGGCAGCCTTTTCTACATAATGTGTTCCAGGTGGGCTAGGGCCAGGGTGACCGTGTCGAAAACCAACACAGTAGCAACAACAACAACAACAACAACAACAAAAATAGCTAAGATTGTACTGGCATCAAAATATTACTGAGAAATGTCACAAACCCCACACTTTCTCAAAATAACCTGTTTTTTTTTTTTGTAAAAACATTGGCTCTTTAAATTTCCTATACTAGTCTAAGGAGCACATATATGCTGTAAGTCTAATCTACCAACATAAGTAATGCTATGCTGGATAGCTTAAGTTGTCAACTTGACACTGTTACAGAATTTGAAAACCTGGGAAAAAAAGACCACCAGACTCAATTCAAATTTTAATTGGTCAAATTTATTAGGGCTATAGCTGTCCACGGTCCCTTAGTCAGATTTAGGACCCACAGCCCCGAGGGGAGGGTGGAACTAACTTTTAAAGGCAAAACCCACAAATACCATAGGAATTTCATCACATGTGAGTAATGCCAGGTGGTCCTGAATATGGACAGGATGCCCAAGTTAGCAGATAAGCAAACTACAGAAGCCAAAGCAAGGCCACAGAAACATGGCCTCCGGCTCCAGAAATGCCAGGTTTTCCTGTGTGCTTTTCAGACAGTCTGGCAGCATGGTAGGAGCCCACTTCCATATGTAAATAGGGTATCTCAGGAAATGCCAGGTTTTCCTGTGTGCTTTTCAGACAGTCTGGCAGCATGGCAGGAGCCCACTTCCATATGTAAATAGGGTATCTCACAAAGTACCTATCAGCTAAAGATTTTACCACTACCCCCACGGTATAAAATATCCTGGTTTCCCCCCAATAATTGCAGCTGGATCACTAGGAGCTGGAGCTGGGACACTGAGACTTGGAGCCAAGCAGAGTCACTTAATAAAGAGCTGTAACACGGACTAAGCTGAGTCCTGTGTCTTATTGCCTGCGATCCAGTCTCCCTGGAGAAAGCTTTAGCCGCCCCGCTCCTTCCCTTGTGATCCAGTGGCCGGTGGATTTCGCATCTTGAGGAAGTGCACGGGTGAAATTAGGGCAGAACCCGGCCGGGCAAGCCCCAGCAGCGGAGACCCACAGAGATGCAGGAAAGTGGTGGAGAATGTGGAGCAGACACTGCGGGACCTGCCGCCTTCCAGGTGTGCGCAGGGGACTTGCAGCATGCTAGCGTGAGACCTTTAGCACCCCAGTGGTGGACAGCAATGTGGTGCACAACCAGACTCGCCGCCGCTCCAGGTGCGCGTAGGGGATGGGCACCAAGCTAACAGCTGGGGCCCCGAGGTCCCTGCGCCCCCCATACACAGCCATGAGGGGAGGGTGGAACTAACTATTAAAGGCAAAACCCACAAATACCATAGGAATTTGATCACACATGAGTAATGCCAGGTGGTCCTGAATGTGGTCAGGACTCCCAAGGTAGCAGATAAGCAAACTACAGAAGCCAAAGCAAGCTTGTGTTAGTTTTTCACTTAACAATGCATAGAGAGTTAGACAGTAAGGCATTTTCTGATTAAGGGCAGCTAGTATGTCTAAGAAAACCACAGTCAGCTACTCTAAAGAAAGTACTCTTCTAAGAGGAAGCAACAAAGTTCAGGTGCTTAATCTGGAAGCTGGCTCTTTTTCTAGCTTTTGAAGTTTAAAGTGGCTGCTTTATACAAAATGATGTTATTTTAGCTATTACAATTTGGGGGGCTCCATTTGGCGCCAAAACATTCCCCACTGGTTTTGGCTCATATGAATCAAATCACTGATTCATTAGCAGAGTGGTGAGCCAGGGAGACGAGGAGAAGAGTGACTCATATCAATTTGAAGCCTTAGCCCATTCTTCGGCTCTTTGATCTAGGTTTTGTTTTACTAAGGCTAGGCTTTCTCTATTACTCCTGAATTGTTCACATAAAAACAGATCTTTTAATCTAAAGCTATGCAAAGGCCTCCTTCTTTTAAAAACAACAGTTCCAGCCCACTACGGTTCTGTAAAACCATTTCTGCCAGGGAGTCCACTTATTTTTCTAATTGTCCTATAGAATTTCTAAGACAGTGAATGTCCTGATACACTTTGGCATGTAGAATTTTAAAGTTTTGATCTCCTGCAGTGGCAGAGCCTACAATACCAGTTCCCAATAGAAGGGGTAGAAGTATAGCTGGGACTGTTCTCTTCAAGTTCATCCATGGTTGTTTAAATACTGCTTTCTTAATTGAAGCCCATTGTATATGCATATGTGAGGAAGAACATAGATCAATACACATAGACTTCCCTTTTCAGATTCCAATTCCAGATGTTCTGTTGTTACACATTGAGCAAGACCAAAAGTACAAGCCTACTGGATCCCCTTTGGGGTTCGGAAATGTATTCCATCAGAAGTTGACTTAATAGTATGAATTAGGGAACTACAGGACTGACTATAAGGGGAATTAGAGATGACATAAGTTGAGGAAGCCAAACATGTCCCCTTTTTTTGTAGGTCCCCTACGGTTATTATAGTTTCTTGTGATCTGCAATCTGTGACTTCCTGTGGGGTGGTAGTAGGAGAAATAGAGATATTGACCCCTATTCCCACATAAAAGGGAGGTTTGGGATCTAGGCACAACCAACAGTCCTGTACCAAATCAGGAGCAGTATAGTTCATCCTATTATGAATTAACCTTGAGGTTTTTAATCTTAGATATTTCCTTTGAGGCTGGGACCATTCATTGCCATAGGAGTAAAGTTTTTGAGGAAAAAGAACTGGCTTCAGTGGTAGTGGCAGGAGTCTGATATATATTAGGGTAAGGGAAGAGGAGGTGGGTTGTTATGATTTAGGATGGGGTAGCCAGGTCCTCTCTGACTCTGTAATATGAGCTCTGTGGGGAGGCATTTTCTTCTGAATAGTAAATTCCACATCAGGGTCATTTTTTACATATGTTTTAAATTTAGCTTAAGCCCCAAGGAGGTTTGGCCTGTAAGTCAATGTTATACACTTAACTCATTCCATGCCACAACTCTCAGAGTGAAAGAGTGAAAGAGTTGCACTTCCCTGGAACACAATCTTGGGAGGGAGTTTCCTGCTGTAAATGAATAAATGAATCTTTGTTTCTGCCCTAAGTGGACTCAGTTTCACAACCTGAGGATTAGCAAGGGTAATCTCTTGCCCATGTGCTGTCCAATTGGCAGGGCAAGCCTGAAATTTAAAACACCGTATTCCCCATTCCTGAAACTTTCTCCAACAAACTGGGTTTGCTCTATGATAATGACTATTCATCCATAACTTCCTTGTTATTGAAGAGGTCACACAAATTTAGTTTAAACACAGGCTGAGCAGCAGCATTTCAAAAAACAACTAACAATTTTCCATCTGAGGTTCAGGTCAACTCCCAATCCTAGGCCTCAACATTTCTAGCTGGCCACATGTGAATAGTACCAGCTAGGCTTCTATATTAGTTACTTTTCTGTTGCTGTGATAGAAATACTGACCCAAGCAATTTATAGAAGGAAGAGTTTATTTAAGCTTACTCTTACAAGGGTACTACAGTCCATCACATCAGGGAGGCATGGTGGCTGGAGCAGAAGCAGCAGAAGCTAAGCTCTCACATCATTATGCAGGCACAGTTGCTACAGAGCAACTGGAGATCTGGCAGGGTTTAAGAACTCTCTAAACCCACCCCCAGTGACATCCTAGGAATTCCACACCTTCTAAAACCTCCTAAAACAGTGCCACCATCTGGGGACAAAATGTTCAACTCCTTGGAGCCTATAGGGGACATTTTCATTCAAACCACCACAGCTTCCTATATCTGTGCTAGTCTGAGTCCAAGGTTCCAACAACCGCATCCTTAGGGGATGCTATGGACCTTGTGATACTTTCTGTTTTTCTCAGTAGTTGTGTCTGCTTTCAGGTGAGAATGGTGAATCCATGCTGTAGTTCCCACTACCTTAACAGCTGTGAGAGTGGTTAGAACCACAGGATTTGGACCTTTCCAGAAGGGCTCCAAGGTTTGGCTGGGCAAGCTGCGGACCCACACTAGGTCCCCAGCTTGAAATCTGTGTGCTGGTGTGCAAAGCAAGGAAGGGGTGTGGAGGCAAGAGATGAGACTGGATGGCATGAGATACCAGGTGCAAAGCCTGGAAGGACTTTATGAATGAAAAGTTAGAAAAGTCTATGGCTTGCAGCTTCTCTTTCATAGGAATCAGTGGTGATGGGCATCCCAACATTACTTCAAATGGTGTTAGTTTGTCCTGGTAGGGAGAACACCTGATCCTAAAAAGGACCGTGGGAAGCAACTCAGTCCACTCTTTGCCAGTCTTTGCCCAGAATTTGGTCAAAGTCTCCTTAATGGTTCTGTTAGTTCTTTTTACCTGACCTGAACTTTGCAGCTGATAGGCACAGTGTATCCCTAGTATTTTGGCCACTTGCTGTGACACTGTAGTGATGAAGGCTGAACGATTGTCAGACCACAGTGAGGAGGGGAAGCCAAATCAGGGAATGATTTCCAAAATAGCTTTTTAGTAACTACTCCAGCTGTCTCTGATCTGGTGGGAAAAGCCTCTACCAACCCTGAGATTCTATCCACAAATACTAGTAAATACCGATATCCAAATGTTACTGGAATGACTTCAATAAAGTCCACTTCCCAATGTTCAACAGGACTAAGTCCTCTTTCCCAGATGCCCAGGGGCTCTGGATTACCCCCTCTTAGATTTACCTTGGTACAGCAACAGTTAATGTTGTCAACTTTTTACCCAGATGGGGCATGAAGAACCTGTCTCTGATCAGTTCCTTTAATTTGGTTGATCCCAAGTGTGTACTTTGGTGAAGTTGATAGAGAAGAGATGACCCTAGAGTGGTGGGCAAAATGGGCTGTCTGTCTGGGAAGACACTACCAGTACTCTTTCTTAGTAGCCCCTTTGTCATGGGCCCATTCCTCCTCTTTGTCAGTCTACGTAGTTTATTTGCAGCAGGGCTGGTTCCGGAGGAAGTGTAAGGACTGGAGGGGGCCTAATGTTTCAAGGGGTTCCACTGCCTTTATGGCCGCTTCCCTGCCTGTAACATCGGCAAATCTGTTGCACTTTGCTTCAGCGGAGTCCCCCTTAGATGCCCCAGGCAATGGATAACAGCAAGTTTTTCAGGCAAACAGCTAGCTGACAATAGGGCTATAATTTCTTCCTTGTTTTTAATTGCATTTCCTGTTGAAGTAAGCAGGCCTCTTCTTGATACAAGGCACTATGGACATGTGCAGTGGCAAAAGCGTATCATCTATCAGTGTAGTCACTGATAGTGTGCCCATTCCCCCATCTCAGTGCTTGGGTTAGAGCTATTAGCTCTGCTTTCTGGGCTGACGTTCCCTGGGGCAAAGACTGGGCCCAAATTACTGCAGAGTTACTACAGCTGCTCCTATATACCTGATTCCATCATGTATGTAGCTGCTTCCAGGGTTGCACCAGCCCTTCCCAGGGGCTCATCTCGAAGGTCTGATCGTCCATACTGTAGATGATCAATAACCTGGGCACAGTCGTGGGCAGCCTGTTCTGCAGAGTCCGGCAGGAAGGATGCTGGATTCAGCACTACAGGTGCTGAGAACTTGACCCTGGGTGCATCTAGCAAAAGAGCTTGATAGTGGGTAATACAGGCATTTGACATCCAGCACTCAGAAGCTCCCCTAAGGAGAATTTCAATCGAGTGAGGAGTAGTGATGACAACTCCTGTCCTACAGTTACTTTATCAGTTTCTTTCATAATAGCAGTGCTGTAGTCACAACAGCTCAGATGCAGGGTGGCCATCCTGCTGCAAGAGGGTCAAGACTTTTGGACAAACAGGCCACAGATCTCTTCCAGGGCCCCAAAACGTTTGAGTCCGTATACCCTTTGCCACTCCATTTCATTCACCCACAAATATGTGGAAGGGTTTAGCAATGCTGGGAAGTTACAACACTGGAGCTGACATTAAAGCTGTTTGAAGCCTTTGGAAAACTTCCTTTTCATTTTCTTTCAAACTCAGGGGACCATTTCCTCCCAGGCTTTGGTATAATTGCTTAGGCATCTCAGCAAAGTTAGATATCCAGAGCCTGCAATATCCAACTGTCACCAGGAATTCTCTCACTTGCTTTTGGTCCTGATTCTCAGGAATGTGTAGGATGGCTTGAATTCTGCTTGGACACATGGTTCTTCTGCCACTTACTAAGCAATACCCCCAGATAAGTTACCTTATTGAAGTACAATTGGGCTTTGTTTGCAGACACATGGTACCACAGTAGCTGGAGGGTCTCAAGCAGCTTCTCAGTAGCTTGCTGACAATCCTCCTGGGTGTGGGTGGCTATAAGGAGGTTGTCCACGTACTTCAGGAGGATGATATTTGAGTGTTCTTGGTGGTATTCAAGCAGGTATGCACTGAGGGCTTCATCAAATAGTGTGGGAGATTTTTAAACCCTTGTGGCAACCAAGTCCAGGTCAGTTGGCCACTAAACCCTGCTTCAGGGTCTGCCTATTCAAATGTAATAATGGGTTGGCTCACTGATGCCAGAAACAAAGAGAAAAAAGCATCCTTCAGATCCAGGACAGTGTACACAGTCATTGCTGGGCCCAATAAGCTGAGTACAGTGTGTGGATTTGGCCTATCCTGGACCCCTGTCCTGGGTCTGGGGTCTCCCAGATTCTCACTATGGCCTACAAAATGTTATGACATTTGAAACCACTGGGAAAAAGACCACCATATGCAATTAAAATTTTAATTGGTCAAATTTATTAGGGCTCTAGCCATCCATGGTCCCTTAGATTTAAGACCCACCCAAAGGGAAGGTTGGAAGTAGCTTTAAAAGGCAAAACCCACAAATACCATAGGAATTTCATCACACAAGTTAGCAGATAAGCAAACTACAGAAGCCAAAACAAACTTGTGTTGGTAACAGAGGCATAGAGACCTTGACAGTAAGGCACTTTCTGATTAAGCGCAGCTACAGTTGTCTGGGAAAACCAAGGTCAGCTACTTCAAAGAAAGCACTCTTCTAAGGGGAATCAACTAAATTCAGGTGCTTAACCCTGAAACTAGCTGTTTTTCTAGCTTTTGAAGTTTAAAGTGGCTGCTTTATCCTTGGCTATTACAATTTGGAGAACTCCGTTTGGGGCCATAACAGTAGTAGTTACATTTCTCATAGCTGTTATCAAAATACCTAGGCTCTTTGTTTGAGGATGCAGTCCAATCTGCTGGGGAGATGTGGAAGCAGGAGTGACTCGGGCTGTCACAGCAAAGCTGTGTAAAGCTTCATGCTCATACCCAATGTGCTCTCAGAAATCAGAGAAAGATGAGGCTCATCAGATTTTCTTCTTTTCCGTCACTTTCCAGTCTAGGTTACACCTGTGGGATGGTGTCCACTCATGTTCATGAATGGGCCCTCCTTCCTAAGTTTAACTTCTTTGGAAAAACCTTCAAAGACAGCCAGAGGTATGTCTCCTTTGTGATTCTAAATCCAGTCAAGTCAACGATGTAGAATAATAATGAGAACCATAAATCAGACAACTTTAAATTCCCCAGGATACGTTACAGAGACACAAGTCTGCCTTGCTTGGCAGGGGAACCTCACCTGTGGTGGTGATACCCGATTTGTTACAGAGTCCCAGACTCTGGGGCTTGTGTATTCCTTTACAATTAGCCATTTATTAAGAAAATCAGAGGGTTTTTATACATTATAAGGAAATGGCAGTCATGTGGGGTTTGGTAGTTACATACAAAGATTTAGGGCACAAAGAAATAGGACATATAGCTTCTTGATGGTGCCAGCTAGGGGCTGTTTGTAAAACAGGATGCTGGAACTTTTACTCAGGGTTACTGGTGCCTATCTGGCAATTTATTTTCCACAATGTTTTATTTTTCCTCAGGACAAAAGCACAGTAAACTTTTAGCTTTTATCCCAGGAGTAAACCTTTAACCTGGCCTATTCTTTTAACTAGTGATAGCTGCGTATCTGTTTGGGACAAGGAGGTGGACAAAGGGCTTTTCACCAGGATGCTCTCACTCAGAAGGAGGAACCTGAATTTTGGACCCAGCTACTTTACTCCTGCTAATCTCAATGTTCTTTAAGATAGGGATATCAAAGCTGCTCTTTTCAGTGTCCCACACTTCAGCAGAGAACATAGCCTGGACTTAAAAGTTTTAGGCTCATCTCACCCTAGGGCATGCCACCCTGGTTTCCTACAATATATAAACATGGAATAATTCCCTAAGATACTCACAGAGTAATGTAAACTCTTAAGGTCTTTAAAACTGGGGCTTCCCTTAATGTTTTCCATGTGAGGGATGAAGAGGCAGTGTGTTTGTGTGTGTGTGTGTGTGTGTGTGTGTGTGTGTGTGTGTAGCTGTGTGATAGTGGGAAGGCCTAGGCATGCCCAGTCAGAGGCCAAGCAGATGAAGTTCCTTGCTCTGTCAGTCTCTGCCTTATTTCCTTGGGCCAGGGTCTTTCAATGATTTTGCATCTCAGCTGGACATCAGCAAGCTTTAAAGATCCTCCTGTCTCCACCTGTCACAGATGTGTGCACTGCCATCCCCAGGTTTTTATGTGGTCCTGGAGACACAAACTCAGGTCCACCTTCTTGCTTAGCAAGTGATCTTACCTGCTGAGCCATCTCCCCAGCCCTTGATCTAGTATTTTTCAAAAGCTGGGTCTGGATTCTTGGAATTGTGTTCAGAAGAACATGTGATTTTCCTTGATTAGTTCAGACTTCAGTTATAACAAGAAGGCATTTTGGAAAAGACCAGAAGACTTTTTTGGGGGGTATAATATGAAACAACATATTGAATTCTCACTAAGTGCATTGGTGCTGGATAACTTCAGTTGTCAACTTGACACACCTGGTTAGAGGGAACCTCAATTGGGGAATGTCATACATGGGACTGGCCTATGGGATATTAGCCTAATGTGGGTGGTACCATCCCTGGGCACATTGTCCTGTGTGATATAAGAAATAAGGTGACCATGGAAGGTGGGAGGGTAAGCCAGTTATCACTGTTCCTTCCATGGTCTGTGCTCCACGATACTGCTCCAAGTTCCTGCCTTGCCTTCCCTCAGTCAGTGATAAGCTATGACCTGAGAGATGTTAAATAAAATAAATCCTTTCCTCCCAGAGTTGGCTTTGATCAATGTTTTTATTACAGCCGTGGAAACGTAACTAAGAGATAATTCAGTATCAAGTAGTAGATTTTCAACATCAAATCAACGAATTTATTCTTCATGAATTGTAATGAATTTTATGTCAAATTTTTAAGTTTCTGGTTCAATACCACTTGCTTCTAAAATATGTATCTTAAACTCTGTTTATCAATGTAACTCACCCACTTCCATCTTAGAAATGAAACAATTTCTTTCTCATATTGATTCATGATCAATTGCAAATGTCACATATAAATGCCCCAATTTGTTCTCAAAAATGTTTCCAGACTATGATTTAACTGTAATGTCACTTTCTTTTTTCTCATTGATCCAAAAGACTGATGCTTTTTATGTTTAAGAACATTAAATATTATCCATAGATTTGTCCATTTTAATATTTAATGAGAAATTCTTTAGTTAAATATCAAAGCATTTCTCCCTAATTTAAAAAGTCAAATTCTCAAAGCATTTTAAATGAAGCAATAGCATTCATATGAGCTGAGGTTTGCTAAGCGTACAAATAAGCATAGAGTCTTTCTCCCACATTACAAATCCATACTGGTCACAGACATACTGATCAAAGTCCCAGAGCAGACTAAGGTTTTTCAGATAAGGCTAGTAGGAAACCCACTGATTCCATTTTTTGAGTGATTTTACAATGATTCAGACCTAATAGACTCACAATTTAATGTACTATTGCTGCTTTTATTTACTTAACACAGTAACTAGTTCAATATGAATCTGTGAGAGAAACGGCCTGTGTTTTGCAACATCTTTACAAATGCAGTGCCCAAACTGGAACATATTAGCTCAATGTCATCCATATCCAACCCAAACCAAAAAATACTAGAAATGAGCCAGGTTTTGCAAGAAAGATAAATTCCACGAAACTGGAGCATGTGAACATTATTAGATAGATTAATATAAACCTCCAATTATTACATCATTTTCTTTGATATCAAGCTAGTTTCACTTTAAACTGAAAATGCTTCTCAACAACTTCCTTAAGGCCCCCTTTACATCCTTGTTTCTGAGAGTATAAATGAAAGGGTTCCGTGCAGGCATCATCATTGCATAGAAGAGAGCCATAAACTCCTGCTGGTCCCTTGTGATGGAGGAAGAAGGCTGAAGGTGCATGACAATGTCTGGACCGTAAAACATGGAAATGAGATGAGATGAGAAGGACATGTTCCGAAGGCCTTCTTCCTTCCCTCTGAAGATTTTATTTTAAGAAGAGCACATCCAGTATTAACATAGGAAGCAAGAATTAAGTACAGAGGAACAGCTAGTATAAAAGTGCACACCACAGAGAGAGCAAGCTCATTAGCTTCCTTTTCCCTACAGGCCATCTTTATTAGAACTGGAATCTCACACAGGTGATCCAATTTATCAACACCAGAAAGTGGCATTTGTAATTTAAGAGTGGCCTCTGAAAAAGCAAAGATCACTCCTATGAGCCACATAAGGGACACTAGCAAAATGCAGACTCACTGATTCATGATGAGGGTGTATTGCAGAGGTCTGCAGATGGCCATATAGCAGTCAAAGGACATGATAGCCAGGAGAGGACACTCCATGCCCCCTGTTATATGGAAGACATAAAGGTAAACTACACACCCCATGTAGCTGATAGTCTTTGTGGAACCTCCCAGGTTAAACAGCATCTGAGGCACAATGCTTGTTGTATAGCACATGTCCAGAAAGGAGAGGTTGATGAGAAAGACATACATGGGGCTGTGCAGATGGGAGTCTAATGTGGACACCAGAATGATGGTGATGTTCCCTACCAAGGCCAGGGGGTAGGTTACCAGAAGGAAAATGTAGAGAGGGAGATCCAGCCAGGGATGGTCAGCAAAGCCCAGTAGAATGAACTCTTCAGGGTGGCTCTCATTGATGACAGCCATTCTCTGCAATGTTATTCGCCTGTAGTGAGGAAGGGGCAAAAAGTAGAAAGAATTACAGGGGATCAAAATATAATTGAGAATTGGCATTTCCTCATTCAAAGTAAGTCAAATAACTTTGCAGAAAGAAATTATAATTCTGTTATTAGGGGACCAAGGTTCTCTTTACGAAATAATTAGTAAAGTCAGTTAACTTAATAGGTAAGCCAGTATTCTGTAGCATCATTTCCTCCCCTTTAAATAACATTTTCAGTAATTATGAGGTGAGGATTCCCAGAAAAGTCAAAGTGCCTTTGTTGATGAGTCTTCAAAGCAATTAATTTTCAAGCCTTACCTAGCATAAACCTCACCTAAAGATGCTCCTAGAATTAAGGTCATGGCTCCCATATCGAGGTGTCTGCTGATGTGAGTACAGTGTGCTGTACTAGGATCAAATGATTCCTACTAAGAAACATGCCTATGAGACACTGTAGAAACCAGGAGAACATAAAGAGCTTCTCCTTTGCAATAGAAGATGGAGCACCTGGACGTGTGAGAATGACAAGGATCGTTCCATCCATTTAATAGATGAATAATCATTTCATTTCGAGAATTTGTGAAAGAAATTCAAATTCTTTCTATATTAGTTTCTTCAAGTATAAATTCAGATCAAGTTAAGGTGCAACGGTGCAGTGTTCCTATGCTGAAAATTTGAATTTTTATGTCCATACTTTTCTTTTTTTAATATTTCATTTATTATTCTTATTTTGTGTGTATGAGTGTATTGCTTGCATGTATGTGGCTGACGGCACTTGTGTCAGGCAATGCTGTGGAAGTCAGAAGAGGGCTTTGGATTCCCCCGGAACTGGAGTTAAGGGACAGTTTGTAGCTTCCATGTAGGTGCTGGGAATTGAACCCGGGTCTTCTGCAAGAGCAGTCAGTGCTCTTAGCCGCTGAGCCATCTCTCCAGCCCAATGTGTCCATATTTTTCTTGAGTAACTACTCAAAGCATTAAACATTTGATCTTTCATGGTAACTTTCCCTTAATTTGTCCAAGTGTAAAGGTTTTAAAAAATGTAATTAGATACTTAATATTGTTTCAATAGCAGGGTTTGGAGAGGAGATGACAACAATACCACACAGCATATTATAGACTTCCCATGGAATAAGCTAGGAACTTCTGGAGAGCAGCTACTTTCTGAGGTGGGTGTGCTAGAAAGTCTGTGAGTTTCAATAGGTAGTAGACAGAACTATACAGCTGTATCCCTGGCCCTTGCCACGTAAGGAACTTCAGTAAAACCCTGTGAGACCTCCACCAACTTCAAAGGATCTTTAAATGAGAGCCTTCTAACTCTGTGGAAGGCTTGCTCCTGTGCTCAGTAGCTCACCTAGTCCTGTCTGAACTTGAACCATCTCTGATCCAGATCCATGAGTCTTTTAGGAAGCCAAACAGAAAAAAACCTCCTCATGTCCTGGTAACTCAAAACATTAAGTACACAGAATAAAGAAAAATGACTGAAAACTGAATGAAGCTCCTAGTCGCATATAGTAACAAACCCATAAGAAAAACATTAGTTTGTTAAAAATATTTATTATTTTTATTTCATTTGTGTGCATGTATTGCCTGGATGTATGTAAGTGCACCCACATCGTGCAGTGCCCTCAGAGGACAGAGGAGGGCATTGGATCACCTGGAAGTGGAGTTATAGAAGGTTGTTAACCACAATGTGAGTGTTGGGAATTGAACCCAGGTCCTTTGCAAGAGAAGCCAGTTTCCCTAAATGCTGAGCCATCTCTTCAGCCCCATAATATTGGCTTTTTAGTTGAGGCTGAATATATGGCTTAGAGATCAAGAACATGTATTGTCTTGCACAGGACCCAAGTTGGTTCCCAATACAAAAGTTGGGGGTGTGGGGGTGCTAACAGATGCCTGCATCTCCAGTTCTAGGGGATCTTATGTTGTCTTCTGTCCAGCCTGAACACCTGTTCTCATATACACACACTGCACACCCCATACAGGGTCCAAAAAATAAAAATTTAAAAATACAATCAGTTTCTTTAGCATCACAAGCTCTAAAAGCTAGGAGCATATGGAAGGATGCACTTGACTTGCTCAATGAAAGTTGCTGCCAAACTAGGTTATTTTATCCAGAAATGCCATTCTTCACAAGTAATGGTGTAAAAAAATCATAAGAACCAACTAAAGGAATGTCTGATAATAAAATCAGTACTGCAGAAGAATCATAAAAGAATTCTATATACAGAACAGGAAGATAAACAGAGCTGTGAGTATAGAGGAAAGAATGTATCGCAGTAGTAATGGAGCATAGTCCATTAGTATTGGGGAGGAACCCAACACTATGCAAATAACAAAATCATAGAAAGTTGTACATGCCTTTCAAAATTAATTAATTGCTGACAATCGCAATCCTCCAATCTAGAGGCAGAGACTAGTAAATTGTTGTGAAAAACAGGACCAAAGAGTTTTTGCCTGCACAAACCATACCCTGCTTCCTAAGACAGACATAATGTAAGTATGAAAAACTGTATTAAAATCAAATGGGCCCTAAAAGTAAGCAGGAGTTCCTCTACTCTTACCTGACAGAGGGCAAAACCTAGTAATTAATGAGAAATAAAGACATTTTATATTGTTAGAGGAAATAATCCATCAGATGGATTTAAAAATTGCACTGAAATATATGCACCAAATGCTGGTGTGCCCAACTTCATAAAATAATACTGAGTGGAAGGATAGAAACAGACTCTAACACAATATGGCAGGTGACTTTAATACCACATTCTCAATAAGAGATGGGTCACCCAGACAACAATCACCAGGGACATATCAAAATTACATCAAAACATAAACAGGAAAAAGAAATGTACAAAATTTTCTATCCAATACCCATGAGATAAACTTTCTTCTCAGCAGCACTTGGAAATCTTTTCAGAATAAAACACTTTATAATATAAAGCAAGTCTTACCAAGTACAGGAAAATTTAAGTAGCCTCTTGTGTTTTACCAGATCAAATTGGAATAAACATACATATTAATAGAAATAGAAACTACAGAAAATTTATGAAAATATAATGATAAAAAGCTTATCTTTAACTGACCAATCATCAAAGAAAAGAGGAAGACTATTAAAAATGTATTAAAGTCGAGGAGAATACAAACCCAAACTACCAACCTTAAGAGAGAGAATGAATCAATTCTGAGGGAGAAGATCATGGCCATGACTGTCTGCATTTAAAGAATTACACATATACTCCATGCGAATAACTTTCTGAGGTACATCAAGGACTCAAAATAACAGAAGCAGCTGATATACATCAATTAGGGGTTAAATAATTAAAACTGGAGCTGAAATTCATGAAACCTGAGAGAAGAAAATGGGTAGTGAAATGGTTTGTTGCAGACTGACCAAATAATCCAGACTAACCCAAAGGAGATGAAGACACATATGCATCTAGTAAGTGGGCTTCTAACATCATTGATATTCAGAGCACTCTCAGTCAATATTTAGAAAACATATTTCTATAAATTAGAAAAATCTAGAAGAAATAGATACAACTCTAGACACATATATCCAGTCAAAACCAAAACAAGAAGATGCAGGGGGGAAAATGAAATAGATCAATAATAATAAATGTGTAGGTGACCAAGGTGGCTGGACTTAGGACAAGGTGGGCCTGAACTTCTAAGTAGGCTATAGCCTCTGCTGAAAGGGCAATGCACTGAAACCAGTGTCTCACAGCCCTGTCATGTAGACCACTGCAATGACTATCAGAAGGGAGCTGGCCAGGTTAAAAGTTTACAATTCCTTTGTTCTAAGAAAAACATTTGGACTTCCTTGATCTAGAGGTGAAAAAAACCTAATCAATAACACTAAGTATGTATGTAATTAAAATTAAGACATCTCTGTTAAGTGAACCTGACACATTCCCTGGTCTTTAACAAAGGACCCTCTGCCCACACTGAGGATTAATAAACCTGCATGACATGTAATATGAGCACCCTTTGTCTTTGTCTAAATTGAACTTTACATGTACTCTGGACCCTGCACATACCTACTAACCTCTCTCCTGTATATAAGCTTGCTGTTAGAGAATAAAGTTGACTTTCTGTAAAGAAACACTCACCCCTGAAATGGATCTCTGCACCAATTGGTATTGCTGTCACAAAGTCTAGGTTCCCCCACTAAGCAAAGCAGGCTTGGGTCTCTGCATAAATGAGCTGAAATAGTAAATATCCAATAGAGCAAAGATCAGGACTGGATGCTTCATTGATGAATTCTTCCAGACTTTTTTAACTTTATTTTTCCCTTTTTATTGGATTTTTACAATAAGTTTCAATTGTATTTCTATCCCTACCTGAACTTTTCTTAATACCTGCCCCCACCTAATTTCATGTTCTCTGATATACATACATACATACATACATATATCACACCTGTTCTCTCAAGTACCCTTTGCTGTGAGTTCATCCACTGGTGCCTGATCAACTTCTCCATGGTCACACCCTTAAAGAAAACTTACTTTCCCTCTCACTTGGCTGCCAAGAGTTCCTCAGCCAAAGCTGGGGTCTCCTCCCCGACTGCCCACTTCCATGCTGAGATTCTGTCTGGCTTGAGATTATGTGGGTAAAATATCTGTTCCTTTACCACCTGCTACATGAAGAAGCTTCTCTAGTGAGAGCTGAGAGGTGCATTAATCTAACCCTAAATTCTTCCAGATTTTTTAAAAGAAACAACCCCAAAAATTTTCACACTATTCCATTAAATTGTAAAGAAGAAGCATAGAGGACTCATCATGTCATCATATGAAACTAAACTTAACCTGACGTCGCAAAACCCAATTTGAGTTCTCACATGTTTTCAACCATTCATTATTATAGTGTGCTAGTAATTAGAGAGGCCTAACTATCAAGAAATAATGCCTCAAATAACAGGGAGATACTGTGGTTACAAATTACAAGTTTCAAGAGTCCATAGAAAGCACCTGTGGTATAGTGGTGTTTTCTGCATGAGGTGGACAACTTATTTAGCTGATATCATTTAAAATCCTATTTTCACACACCTTGAATTCAGGAACTTATCTTGGTCTAAGTCATTTTTTAACTAAAAATGTTATTTTGTATATGGACTATGTAAAAAGTGTGGTAAGAATTAATTATATAGGGCTGGGAGGTAGCTCAGTTAATAAAATATTTGTCATGGTAAGCTTGAGGACCTGAGCTCAGTTTTTGAAACCATGTACAAAAGCTGGGAGTGGTGGCCTGTGCTTGCAACACCTGCACTGCAGAAGTAGAAAAAGACAGGCCCTTGGGACTCACTAATGATGAGCCTCAGGTCGGTCCTATCTCAAAAACCAAGTTAGATGCCCCCTAAGGAATAGCATGGCCTCCATGTGCACATGTGTGGACACCACCTGCCCAAAGGATTTTACGTTGTTTAAAGTGAAATTCTGAAAACTACAGTTACGCATGTTAATAATTGCAATGTAAAATGTATATTGTCTATTCATTTAGCATTTTTCAGAGCCACATTTAAAATTTTTTTAACTAATCTTCATTCTTCATGCTTTTAGAGGGTACTTTTACACACTTAATCCTCCAGAAATTCTCCCATAATTTACCCTGTCTAGTAGAAAGTGAGGGCGGTAATCCCTCCAATATGCTGCTGGCATTTTCATTCATTTTGTGTTATACAGACGCTGGTCACAGTTTAACTTAATTAGTTTTTACTTGAATGATGCTTATCTAGGCCTTCTTTATTTCTCCTCATGTTAATCTAGAGACCACAACAGATGTCTGTACCACTGTGATTTACTCTGAAGTGTGTCCAACATCTTTAGTTATGTTATAAGGTCTCATCTTTTCAGCCTCATGTTACTTTCTGCTTCTGCTTCCATCAGTTTTGTATCTTCTGCTTTAAGTGAATTGCCATCATTTTCTCCACAAGGATCTGTAGATGCACAAATATTTAGAGTTTATTACTCGCCAGACTCTACGAGTCCTGGCATCTTTGAATATGACATGCTCATTCTAGTGTATCTTAGTCACAACTCATCTTCATCTCACACTGAATTTCATTTACATTTCTACTTGCTTTTAGATGTGCACAGAGTAAAAGATTACAAGAAATCAGTCACAGTAGTCAGACACCAAGACCCAAGATAGAAACGTGGATAATCTATTCAAGGAAGTTTTACCATATATTCAAAATGGATTCCTATGATATATTACATCTTTAAATGACTTCCTACTTAATTCACGTATTTAGTATATGTCAAAAAAATCCTATTTGGTTCAATTTATATGCTTTTTATAATTGAGGCTGAGAGAAAATATACTTTTAAAGAGAAAACCAGTTTTTCCGTGAAATACTGAATAAGGTATATTTAAGTATAGAAAAGACTCCCTAGGGTGAAGTAGTGTCTACCATTCATGTGTACATCAGACCAACATCCACAGATGTTCACACTTTCCCTGAGAATGCATGGCCTTTAAGTTAGAGTCCTTTCAGTTACCTTATTAATATATTCTCTAATGGAAAGCAACTATGAAAAAATTCACTTAAAATTTTCATCTTAGAGAGAATAAGAAACTGTTCTCCACAAGTGCAAATCTCATGGTGAGCTTCATAATTCAGTTTCATAGTTGATACAGGTGCCATAAAACCTAGAACAGGCAGACAGAAGTAGAAAACAAGTACAGTTTGTTGGTTTGCTCTTCTATGCTTTCCCCAAATCTCTGAGGCTCTGTTTTCATCCAAGCCATTCATTTACCTCTCTCCCAGGTGTGTTAACAGAGAAAATTCTTGGGAGAGTGTTCTCAATGGATATGATTCTTATTATAATTAGCTCCTACCAAGTAGATGTTGGGAGCAACTTTCTCTTGTTGATAGACATGCTCTAAACTAAACTCATTCAAGCTTATACTACACTGGACAGTAGTATTACATTGATACAATTAATATAAGTAGGGAAAAATAAAACATAATTGGAAGAAAGCTGTTTTGAATCAATGAGCCTAGAGAATTTGCATAAGTTTGTTTTTTGTAAAAAAGAAAAAGTAAACTGACATTATCAATGAGACATATTCAAGTAATACTTAAAACAACTTCATAGTATTTAATTATTTTATTCTAAAAAAAACCTAGACTTAACCTGCCTTGTCTCTGTTTATCCCTCTACTCACACTCTGCACTGTGATAATTTTGTAGACAGCAGTAAGATATTTAATTACATAATCTTTGCTGTTTGAAAATTTCATCGTGCATATATTGAGTTTTGAACAAATCTACTCACCAGTCCATCCCATCAAATCTTCCCCTACCTCCCACACCATTTTAATCTCCCAACTTCATGGGTTTTCCTACTTTTTAAGCAATTTTGTCCACTTAATGCTACTTTTAAGTGCATGTGTATAGCACCATCTACTGGAGCCTTTCAGAGCCCAAACCTCTGAAAGAAACTCCCTCTCTCAGCATTCATCAATTGCCAATAGCTTTTCAGCTAGGGGTGAGCCTTTATGAGCCCTCCCTCATCCATGCTAGAATTTTGGCTGCTGCATCTTGTACAGATCTTAAGCAGGTCATTTGCATGCTGTCACAGCTGCTGTGAGTTCATGTGTGCAACTGCCCTGTCATGTCCAGCAAATACGGTTTTGCCACAGATGTCCTTCATTTCTGACTCATAATATTTCTGCTCCCTCTTTCATAATTATCTCTGAGCCTTGATGAGAAAAGATGATACAAATGCCCTGTTCAGAGCTGAGCATGCCGCAGTGCCTTATTCTCTGAATGGTGACCAGTTTCGATCTCTGTATTAATCACCATCCACTGTAAATAGAAATGTCTCTTACAGTGGTTGAGAGATGCATTAATGTATGGGTATAAAGATAAGGACTTAAGGTCTAGCCAGTTATGAGCTTTTTGCTCAGTAAACAGTACCAGAGATCAGCTCCATCATGTTGAGCAGGTCTTACATCAAATCAGAAAGTTTCTGGTTATTCTCATGACATTTGTTTGACTATTTTTGTGACTGTTGCATCAGTGAGCATATCTTTCCAGGCCAGTTGTTACTGCAGCTCACAAGTTATCCCTCAGTAGAACCTTCAGACTCTATGAAATTAAACAGTAAGGATGAAGCTTCCATCTTAGCCCTAGCATGATTTCTCCAAGTCATATTGATAAACATATCCTACATAATATCATTTTGAAAGACAAAATAATGTATTTTGGATAGTAGGCACAAGCAGAAAGTTTCCATCTGACAATTCCATTGTATAGTATAAAGTAAGTATCCTTTCTTGGTGGACCCACCCATATCTATATGCATACCTATCTATCTATCGATCTACAGAGAGAGAGAGAGAGAGAGAGAGAGAGAGAGAGAGAGAGAGAGAGAGAGAACCTGAAGTTGGGCAGGTGCAGCAGTAAAGGAATTGTAGATAGGGAAGGGGATCTCAATAGTACAAAAGTGTATTCTATGAAATTTGTAAAAATTCAATTAAAACAGTAACTATTATGAACTTATGGTCTTACCTTTTTTTCTTGGTTCAAACACACACACACACACACACACACACACACACACACACACACATCCTGAATTTTTTTGTTTTTCTCCTTCCTCAGTTCTGTTTTCCATCACAATATTCACATTTTGTTAGGAAGCAACAGCACAGCATTTATTCATAATTCACACTAACCTTTACTTACATTACCTGAGTCTGCAAAGCTTCCAGTCCACCAAACAGATTGAGAATTTTTAGGCTCATGACAACATAAAAATGCAAAATGCATTTAGTCCATCATTAGAAGTACCCATTATCATTACCAGTCTCAATACTATTCAAAAGTCCAGAGTACAAAGTCTCTTATGAGACTCAAGACAATCTCTTAATGTAAGCCCTGTAAAATCAAAAGACAAATTACATTCTTCCAATATATAATGGAATAAACATTAATATTCTAAAAGGAAGGAATGGAGGCATACTGAGCAAATATCAAACCAAAACAAGACCAAAATCCAAGAGGGTAACCACCAAATCTGGTAGCTCCATGTCTGACTTCTCAGACTTTACTTCCAAAGGGCTTAGATGGCTCAGTTCCTCCAGCTTTGTTGTGTGGAGCACACACCTCTTTCTTGAGCTGGCACTGCTCCCTATATGCAGCTTTCCTCAGTAGATGTCTCATGGCACTAGCTTCTCCAACATCTTCTTGGAGTCCCCACTGCCAACAAGCCTTCACTTTCATGCCATGGCCTATCAGGGTCTCATGGCTTCTCAGAGCCTTCTTTATGCAGAGATGTCCCTGCTGCATGCTGCCTAGTCTAAGTGGCTCTCTGAAACCGTGGAGGAAGAACAAATGATACCACCACTCTTGAATCTTTTGTGCCTCTGAAGCCATGTTAATGACACTGCCAAGTTTTGCTCCAAGTTTAGGATAAATTAGAGAGTAGAAAACCCCTCCAGAATTTTCCTTTGACAATTGGGAGGCTTAGCTTTGTGTGATCTTGCCCTGTAGGTACCTGTTCCATTGTTTAAGTGCAAATCTCTAGGCTCTCCTTAAACAATTTAATTTCCGTATCAAAGATATTTTCTCTTTCAGCACATAAATTCGGTCCAACATTAAACTTCCTGATGCTCTTTTTTCAATCCAAACTGGACATTTTGCATTTATTTCTGACCCACTTGCTCATTTTCACTGCAGATGTGCATTATATTCACCAATAATATCATGCCACCGATTCTACATTAGGCTCTCTTAAAATGCTGTCCACCAAAGAAATTAGTCCATTACTTTGCAACTTAGCAAGCTCTTAGACTGTGGGCAGACTCCAGCAAGGCTCTTTGTCAAAATAAACCAGTTGCTGCTTAAGTCCTTATTTCCCTCTGGTACTGCATTGCTCTCCACACTACTTTCTCTCAGGCTCCTTCTATAATGAAGGACACTCTTCATGTCCAAATGTCCAAATCTTCCACATTCCTCCAAAAGCCACACATGGTTAGGTTCCTCAGAGCCCACAGCCAGCTCTCTGGTACCAAGTACTCTTTTAGTTACTATTCTGTTGCTGTGATAAAGTATCTTGACCAAGTAACTTATGGAAGGAAGAGTTTATTTGAGTGTACAGTTCCAGATGAATCAGAGTCCATCGTGGTGGATTTTGTGACTATCTAAAATTTGTCAATGTTAATTAGCTCATTGAACTACAAGGTAACTTCGAAAAGTTCAATACCTTTAACATACTCATTGTAATTTGGTATACTGGAAAGAATATATACATTTATTAATGAGAAAAATCAAATAAATTAATGTAATATTATAATTTTCAATCCAAATGTAGAACAGAAAAGCTGTAAGATGAAACAAAAGAACACATGCATAGAAAACTAACCAATAACACATGAAAAGTATTTTTCTATTAAAATCCATGGTGATGGTATTTTGATATACCTCAGTTGTTTTGAACAATGCTTTTATTGATAATTCAGAATTTGACACAATATATTTTGATTCCTTACTGAATCTCTTCTCAGAGCCATCCCCATGTGATCCGTACCCACCCCCTTAAACTTCGTGTTCTCTATTGGTTTTGTAAAGCCTATATAGTCTAATTTATATGTTTCCCAAGTCTCCTTGAGCATGGATCCATATCCTGAAGCCTGTTCAAACTATGTGGCAGAATATCCTTAATAAAAACTGACTCCTCTTCTCCCAGCATCTACCAAGTACCAATAGTTCCCATGCTGGGATTTTGGTAATATCTTGTGCATATTGTCAAAAGCACTGTGGGTTCATATCTGCAACTTCCCTATTGCTTCCAGAAAACATGGTTTTCTTACATTCATACACTGCATCTGTCCCATACAATCTTTTCACCCCCTTGTTCACGATGAGTTTTGAGAGGAGAGGGCATGGTCTTGGTGTCCCATTTAGTGCTGAGCACTCAGAAGTTTCTTATTTACTGAAGGTTTTCCAGTTAATTGCCATTTACTACATGAAGTTACTTCCACAGTGAGTTGAGTAATACATAGTCTATGGGCATAGCAATAAGTCATTAGGAGTCACTTGAACATTATGTCTGTTTCAACAGGATAATTTTAGTAGGTTCTTCCCTACGACCTATGTCCCTTCTGTACACAGGTTCTTGGCTCTGAAAAGAGTGCCAAGAATGGACTCTATCTTACGAAGTGGGTCTTAAATCCAAGGAGAAAGTGGTTCATTACTCCCTTAACTATTGCACAAATGGGCACACCATGCCAGGCCTGTCATTATTGTAGTTTTCAGGGTTCAAAGCTGGATAAGTTTAATGATGATTTTTCTCTTGTGGAAGTGTGCATTGCCCTTTCCAGCTTTAGGCAGTAGAGATGACGCTTCCAGGTCAGCACTACCTCGATTCTTCCATGGTTTTTTCAATGACTTTTTAAGTAGTTACTTTAGCAATATGGTTTTATGGTCAGGTTATGGGGGGGTAACAAAGAGAAAGAGCAATAGCCATTATTGATTGAGGGTCTATGGAATTTTCAAAGGAGGAGCCCTTTCCTGATATTAGATTTGTTTTATTTGCTAACCTATGGTCTCTGATAGGGGCCTTGTCCTGCTGTTATAGGGTAACTCCACTATACTCCTTGTTTCTCTCTGTCTCTCTATTTCTCTGTCTCCATCTCTGTCTCTCATATATATGAAATTTCTATTGCCAGATATTTCCATATGAGTTTTTAAAAATTATTTTTTAATTTTGTGTGTATGAGTGTTGCCTGCATATATGTAAGTCTTTCCATGTCATGCAGTGCCCATGGAGGTCAGAAGAGGACTTCCATTCCCCTGGAACTGGAGTTATGGATGGTTATTTGCCACCATGTGAATTTTGGGAACTGAACCTGAGTCCTCTCTTAGAGCAGCTAGTGCTCTTAACCACTGAGCCATCTCTCCAGCCATCATCTGACTTTTTCAACAGTCTTTTAGTGTTTGTTATTCTTCCTTGTAGTCCCTCCTCTGCTCTGCTCTGTCTTTCAATTCCCACCCCCATTTAATGGTGTCTCTCCCGTTGTTACCCTCTCCCCATTTATATCATTGCATTCTTTCTCTCCTCTCCAGAAGTGCCCCCCATAGCCTCTGATCAATTTCCCGAACTCTATTTGAAAGTAGCTTCCACATATGAGAAAGAGCATGTGATGCTTGTTTCTGGCTCTTACTTAACTCACTTACAAACATTATGAAATGTGCAGCTATTCCTCAATTTCAAGTTAGCAAATGATTTAATATGTTTATTGATAGATATAAATTTTACCAAGATTTAATATATGTCTCTCTGAAACAGGAGCAATAGTGGGGCTGTTAGACTCCTCATGACAGGAGCAGTGAGTTTGGTTGCATCTGCAGACCCCTTCTGCAGGCACATGAATTGTTTTTGAAAGCAGCTCTAAAACAGAGCAGACACTATGCTTGTATTTAATTTTTATTTTATAATTAAAAAATAAAGTGTTTTGTCTGTGTGAAAGAAAGTTCCCTGAAAGAACTCTTGTATCCTGAGCTGAATTAACTGCAAGACTGAACAACTGATAAATGCTTCAATGACTGTTAAGAGTTTAGAATGTTGCAGGTCCAGAGCCTATTCACAAATTATCTGGGGACATCTTTAACCCCATAGACAGACACACTTTGCCTACCACTGTTTCTGAATTAACATTCTTGTGACTAATAAAATTTATTAACTTAGCAGACCTCCAGGTCTTACACCAATCAAAAAGCTAAGAATGTCATTGTTAAGTTCCTGGCAGGCTCCTAAAATGGCAGCACAGCTCCCAATATTCCAAAATGGTAAGTCTGGGTTTAGCCTCAGGAAATTCCCTCTGCTTATGGGGAGAAAACCAATCCCGACCTAAAGTGCCCAGCCTATATCATGGAAACTTACTGAAGCACCTAACTGCCTATAAAAGTTGTTTGACTTCCTCTTCTGGATGCTGTTTGTCTGCTCCCTGAGAGGCAGCCCAGGGGTCTGTTTCCTCTCAAATAAACTGCTTTCCCCCATGGAGTTGTCTTGGTTGGTGGTCTTCACTGCATGCTTCCATATATATGGTGCCCCAAACTCAGGAGGAATGCCTGGGCTTCTTATGACCCGGTTCCTCTTTTACCAAACAAAACTGCTGACCAGGCATTCCTGCTTGTGACCAGACCATCTTGCCTATGCAGGCTCCCATCACTCACCACATAAGGCCCAAGATTATGAGTCCATAATTTCTTTCCTCTGACCCACTCACCCTCTGACTGAGTTCCAGTAAATTCTCTTCTGTGAATCTGTAGATCTATTTCTCTGCATTCTTCCTCTCTCTCTCTCTCTCTCTCTCTCTCTCTCTCTCTCTCTCTCCCCCTCCCTCATCTTTCTCTCTCTTTTTCTGTCCCTCTCCTCTCTGTCTCTGCCTCTATCCTTCCTCTACCTTCCTGCCTGGAGGTCTTTCCTTCTCTCTGGAGGTGTTCATACGACTCAGTTCCAAGTCGTACTTGTATGCTAAACATCTTCCCACGCCCTGCTGAGGGTGCCCCTCACTTGTTCTTGGGACAAGAGTTCCCCCCTCCCTCTGGTAACACTTGTTCTGATTCTTGTCCTGTCTGAAGACATGTAGGTCTCAGTAAGCCTTCCCATTTTTCTAAATTCTTCAGAGAAGCATAATTTCTCTCCTTTGTCATATCCCTTTTCTGAACATGCTTTCTTTAATTATTTATGCTGCCCTAGCATCCTCTACTTCTTTATTTTTCTTTAAAGCTTTCTTCTCTCCACCATGTGGCTGCCAGTCTCCAATGTGTCTGACCTCCACGCAGGTTCAAAAGCTGCACAGCCTCATGGCTTTGTCCCTTTTGTTTGCCTCCATTCTTAAATTGTTTCATAAACAAGACTGAGAACCTGATAGCAGATGCTCCTCCTGCTGTCATTGACAACCACTAAAGACCCCATAATTCTAACTACATTTATTTGTTGGTCAAACAAAAATTTTCTATGGGTGTGCTGATTTTGCCTTCTCAGCAGGTGAACTTCTTTATCTATCTTGCAGGAAATTTGAGGCTTGAAAGGACTCACCTCTTAGACAAAAGAAAACAAAATGTTTTAAAAGCCATTTTATTCCAGAACTTATCTCAGGCTTTATTTTACTTATTTTTTTTTTCCAACCTTTCTCTTCATGGGTGGGAGACAGGAGAACATTCTCAGGGGCCTGGAATTTGGACCTCATTCCCCATTGTTCACTAAAGAGTGCTAAGACCACGTGGTTCCAAGGCAGCTACTTTTCTAAATAGATGTAATTTTTAAATTCTTGTTAACAAGGAGAGTCACACTCCATGCTTGGGAAAGACACGTGCTCGCAGAGAAGAAGCACAAGGATATGTGTACTGGACATGGCTTCCCATTTTTTCCACTGCTTTCACCAATTTCTTTTCCAGCAACATCCTGTATCTAAGTATGAAGAGATCCAGAGGACATTGCTTTGCATTTACAGTTCAGTTGCAATGGGTAGTGAGAGACATGGACTCCCTTCCTTGGTTTGAGACCATGAGTTGCTTTGCTTTGCTTTCCTCTTTGGGGCCTACATATCTGAGGTACGTTCTCCTACTATATCAGTATGAATTAACTGGGTGCTTTCTAAAAGGGCTCTTGTCCACATTTAACCTGTGAGATATGTGAGTGAGTCCCTTGGGATTCATATCATAGTGGATAATGGGCCTTATTTTATCATGTAGCTGAGCTCACTAAGGTAACCATGTGGCTTGATCACTGTAAAGTCAAGTTTTCTCCTGGGAGACCCACACTGCCTGTGCTCTCAGCTCCCAGGCCTTCTGTGAGGCTCCCTACAACCTTCCCTCCCTTCCTTAAGAGGGAAACCTTGCTTTCATGATGGTGATATCAATCTATCGGTGGCAGAGCTTTGACTCTGGGACTTGTGCTTTCCTTTACAACAAGCTGCTTACTGAAAAATTTAGAAGGTCTTTATACGTAACAAGGAACTGGCAGTCAAATAGGGTTTGACAGTTACATACAAAGATTAGGACACAATTAGACAGGAAACAGGACATACAGCTTTTCTTTAGTTAGCACCAGCTAGGGGCTGTTTGTTAAACAGGATACTTAAAATATTACCAGTGCCTCTCTGATAATTTATTGGCCACAATGTTTTCTTTCTTAAGGCTAGAAGAATAATACTTTTAGCTTTTAGCCTAGGAGTAAACCTTTAACCTGGCCTATTCTTTTAGCTAGTGATAGAGGAGATATATGTTCTGGAGAAGGAGGTGGGCTAAGGGCTCTTGACCAAGATGTTCTCCCTCAGAACAAGGAACTGCTAACCCTGCAGAGGGCATAGCCTGGACTTAAAAGTTTTATGCTTATCTTGCCCTAGGACATGCCAGTTTGGTTTCTTACATCTCCCTTTTTGTTTTTTAAAAATAAGAAGGAAGTGGTCATAGAGGCCACAGAATTATTAACTGAAATAATAATGCATCTCATCACTTTTGATGCTCCAAAAGAATTATGCTATGGTGGTGTGAATGAAAATGTCCCCCACAGGCTCCAAGTATTTGAACATTTTGTCCCCATATGGTGGCTCTGTTTTGGGAGGTCTTAGACTATTCTGGAGAAAGCATGTTACTAGGGGTGGACTTAGAGAGTAGTTAAGCCTTGCCAGATCTCCAGTTGCTTTCTTGCTTCCTGTGCCTGCTTGATGATGTGAAAGCTTAACTTCTGCTGTTCTTGCTCCAGCCACCTCCAGCCACCATGGCTTTCCACCATGATGGACCGTAATTCCCCTGGAACCATAATCTCAAATAAACTCTCCCCTTTATAAGTTGTTTTGGTCAGTATTTCTATCACAGTAATAGAAAAGTACCTAATACATAAGCCAATAAATAGTGGGCCCAAGAATGGAGTAAGCCATTGAATCTACTTTGGCAAAGGTGTAGGAATTCAGATATCATATTGATTTATTTTGTAAATCATAAATATGTTGGTTTATAGTATATGAAAATTCAGACAATTTAAAACAACATATTCCTGGAAATTGTTTACATCTCATGAGATTTTTTTTAACAGTAAATAATCTAGAGTACCTGTATTTTGTAACACAGCAGTTCTTAGTTCTCCCAGTCTCTGATTAATTTCCCCTAGTATTTTTGCAGTTATATTTGCTGTTCTACTAGTTACACAAGCAAATTTTGCTATTTCCTTTTGAAATCCAGTTACCAAGCCATGTATCAATTAGAGGTTACTTTGAAGATCTTTCAGAGGATTAGATCAGCAAAGGTGACACAGCTTCTCGGTGGAGGACCAGCAACAGCTATGAAACCTGGGCTGGGCTGTCCTTGGAATCCCCACCTGGGGTTGTAGAACAAAGAAGCTGTTTTTAGTTTTTATGGCTAGCTGGGGACCAGGGTGTAAGGACAGTAGAGAGACATCCTGGCAAGGGGAGTGGGCTTTTTATCTTTCTGCAGTGGTGACATTTTACCAAGCCCAAGGCAGGGATATAACATTAACGATGGGACTGGGGAGAGACATTTGTCTCTGGGAACTTTTGACTAACAAAGAGTTCTCAGGCAGCATGGAGCAAGAAAATAGTCTACTTTGGTCTCAGGTAGTGGCTTGGACAATCAAAGAGGCTGGTCAGTCACGATACTCTTTACAATTTTTGGAGACAGTAGTTAATTAAGAATAGTGCAAGGAGGAGATGGGAAGATGAGCTGGTCCGTTCAATCCTCATTTCAGGTGTCCAGGTCCATCGGGTTGCAGGTTCTTCTTCTGGGGTTTCCTTCTCTGCTTTTCCAGGATGAGTGTGGCCATCTTTGCTGTGGGAGGTTCAGTTGAGCTCTCTGACGTACCTGAGTGGTGCCCATCGTGGGGAGAATTTATTTTCTGGAAAGACACAAATTTCCCTTGCCCCTTTGTTAGTAAAGGAGCAGGAGTTTGACTCCAGAGATTTGACTCAGGGTCCCTCCAAAGCACCTGTGGCAAGGGTTGTGAGACAGTCAGTCCTTCCCAGTGTTTGGTTATTGAAGACATTCCTTGATCCTTTAGTGTAAAATAATTTAAAGTTACAAAAGACCTGTGTAATAAGAAATGAGGCTTCTGTACTGTTATACCAGGTATGGGTGATTCCCCTGCTTTTATTTATTTGATCTTTGAGGTATTTATATTGTCTCTCTATTATTGCTTGTTCTGTGAGGTTGTAAGGAATGCCAGTGGTACGTGAAATACCCAAGGCTTGGCAGAATTGTTGGAAAATTTTACTAGTATTAGAAGGCCCATTATTTGTTTTTATTTGATTAGGTATTCCTAAAATTGAAAATATTTGAATAAGGTGTTTAATTACGTCCTTTATTTTCTCTCCTGTATGGGCTGTGGCATTTAAAATGAAGGAAAAAGTATCTTCTGTACAGTGAACATATTTAAGTTTTCTAAATTCAGTTATATGAGTTATATCAGTTTGCCAAATCATATTAGGCCATAGGCCACAAGTATTGACTCCACAGATGGGACCTAAAGGAAGAAGTGGAGCACACTGAGGACACTGTTTAACTATAAATTTAGTTCGATCTTTAGTAAGATGAGGATATACATGTTTTAACATTCTGGCTGACTGATGGAGTTGATGACTGCATAAAGAAGTCCTAACATTTATTTGGTTGGTTAGGTTATCTGTTGATTTAAGGAAACTAATGGACCAGGAAGTTCAGTATGGGAGCATACTGAAATTGGTGTTTTCTTTGGCGAATTTTAGTTCTTACAGATAAGAATAACATTCTAATGGGCTCTCTTAGTTTATGTTGTAAAAATGCTGTTTCTAACTTTAAAAGTGGCTGGGTGGCATATTTAGAATTTGTATGACTATTTAGTGGTTGAGAGAACAGCATAAAGCTCTGAAGAAGAGCATGAACTTGGAGTATTGGGCAGAAGCAGGGACAGGTATTTCTCAACTATGAGAAATGTTTTGTTTTGTTTGGAGCTGTTGTAAAATAGTAGCTCTTTTTCTTTGTTAGTTCCATCTGTAAACAGAATGTCTGCCCCTAGGAGAGGAGAATGTGAAGTAATGGTGTGTGTGTGTGTGGGGGGGTAATATCACGTACCTATAGATAGGAAACAAACTGCTTCAGATTCAAACCAAGCTCACCAAAGGAAACTGTTTTCTTTTGGACTGTCTCACCTGGTTACAGAAGGCAGAAACCTAGTTCTTGAGTTAAATTATTTTGTTATGGATAATGGAAAACATTAAAAATAACATTTGTATAACATAGAGAATGATAAAAGGGCATTCTTTAGTAGCTGTGTGTACCTTTAACATTTGTCAGCATTCATTTAATTCCAGACTGTGATTAGGTGTGCAGTACAAGTCAGAGAAGTGGACTGGAAAAGAAATTGGCTGTAACAGAAAATATTATCACGAAAAAAGAACTTTGTATTTCTGTAAACCTACTCAGACCTTTAACAAGCTTGTTTAAACATTTTTATTATTATTTTTTCATTCTGGAAATATCTAGCCATCTTAATCTTACTAACTTTGACCTCTTAACTCTATCTTTTCTTAGACCTTTTTATTATTTCTTTCATTATATTTACAAACCCATTATTTGTTGTGAGAATGCACCAAATAACCAATATTTAGTCCTTCATACCTATGTACTGTTATGGACCCTGGGACCACTGAGGAAAGACCACCATTCAGATCGAGATAAAAGATTTTATTCAAGCTAGCTTGGAGTGCAGTCCCCATATCGGATTAGAGTGCTGTAGTGCGGCAGGAGACAAAAAGGTAAAGGGGCCCTTTTAAAGCTAAAATCTGCAAAAAGGAATGCTGACAAGGTGGTCCCTGGATAACAGAGTAGAGGGGGATCTCAGTCTACATGCCCCAAAACAGCAAAACAAGCAAGTTACAGAAGCCAGAATCAGCAGTTTGTCATGGCATAATAATTTTGTTTTCTATATGTCTAGAGAGTAAGTGACCACAGCAGCATTCTCCTGGGAGAAAAAGGGAGAAAAGCATCAGGGTTTCTGAAAACAGTCCTTGAGCTTGAAATACACTATGGCTAAGCTTCTAAGATGGCTACTTTATCCAAAATGGGCTCAGTTTGGTCAGTACTGAACAACTATTTTAAACATATCAGTACAGTATAAGGTTGGTAACGGACCTTAATGTAACTGTTTATTGGCTATAAAGAGACAATAGTGGTAAAAAGGTTAACTTTTTTTTCTGGAATCAAAGCAATTATTACTTAGAATTTGTATATTTCTAAGCAATAATAACCAAAATATAGAATAAGAATTAAGATAAGTATTAAAGAGAAAACATTTTGACCTGAAAAATTATTTTTAGTTTAACAAATTTAATTTGTATGACACTTTCCTTTTAAATCAAATTTATACTACATAAATTATTTTGAAGGAGTATAAGTTTATGTAGACCACATACAAAGAAAATGGAAATCTTAAAACCTTTTGAGAATAAACCAGAACCAAAAAGGTACTTCACAAACAGGATTTTTACATAACCAGAAACCTAGAGACACTGTTCAATACATTTCAAAATGATTAGGGTGCCAAAAATAAAACCAATAATTTTATACACAATAAAAAGAAAGAGAAATGAAAAAAATCAAAGTGGCCACATTTTAAAATTTTCTTGGCACAAACGACATATAAAGACATTATAGACACATATGACATAATTAGTGATCTCTCAACACAGAAACATAGAAACGTGACATAATTTTAAACAACATAAAAACGATTGTCAGACATATATGACACAATTACATGAAACTAGGTACACCTTAAGTGCATTACTTAATTAGGTTGAATTTGATGAATTTTGTAAGGTCTTCTGAAAGCAGGCAGAGCTGGAGTCACGAAGAAAGCTGATTTTAGAAGACAGCACCTGGAATCTGAGTTAAACATAAAAGATAAGGCAATTAGTTAACATAATCTGTGTTTACATTGAATTTTAGCATCTCGGTGAACTTAAGCTAAAAGTTGGAGGTCCATGGTTTCTCAGAAAACAGAAAACCTGGAAATGAATTTGTAGTGAGTGGAAAAACATAAAACAATTATCTGTCTATCTATCTATCTATTTATCTATCTATCTATCTATCTATCTATCATCTATCTATCATCTATAGCTATCTAAAGCAACCAACAGCTGAATGAAATAAAACTAGCAGAGAGGAATTTAATTGGAAGGGTCAGGAAACGCCAACGAATACCAGGTGTAAGGAATTGAACCTGCGACCTTTGAAAGAGCAAACTGTACTCGTAAACGTTAAGCCATTTCTCCAGCTGGATCTGGAGAGGAAACATCTCCAGATGGACCAAAGAGGAGACAAAAGAGTCACATTGGGGGGCAGTTAGATAAACAGAGTCTTTGTTCTTGACTGAAGTGATTTTTCAGCTTTCTGAGGGAGGGTTAGAGTGGCTTGCCTGTGCTTTGACAGCTTGTAACTTTGTGTTAGAAAAGGCAGAGAACTTTTCTAAAAGAGTAGAATATTAGGGGAACAAAGACTGTATGAGGGGCACGCAGCTGAGAGGCTGCAGTAGCAGCAGGCAACCAGGAATGGAGCTCTGCTAGCCCATTCTGCACCAGTTGTACGGACCCTCTTAAGTGTCTTGCAAGAGGCTTTGAGGGAGTTTGTGGTAAAGTAATTGAGCCTTGGGAGAACAAGGAAGCATGGGGGAGCCAAAGAAGGGGAGGAAGTGAGAGAGTGCTTGGAGATTCTACAGATGGAGACACGGGAGGAGGGGAATCTGAGGAGGAAGAAACTCTTCTTCAGCATGATCAGAGGAAGGCACCAGACCAGTGGGCACTCCCTTGTGACAGCAGCACTGTACTTTTTTTTTCTTTTTTTCCATGTTTCTAAACTAATGGCTCCTTCTTTAAGGAACAAACAGGAGATTACAATCCAACATACTTTCTAAAAAGGCCTTAATTTGAGCTTCCATACACTTAATATCTGTTGATTTCTGCATGCATTTAGAATTATCCATGATTACCCCATACACAGCTGTGTATGAAGATCCAGTAGGTTGAAGGGAAAGAATTGTGCCATCCTCAAAGAAACGGAATTCCAAGAGTCTCCCTGTTCAGGTACCAGTTATAGGGACCCAGGTCTGCTTTGCTTGGTGAGAACCTTGCTTTTGTGACGACAATACCTATAGGTGACACTTGAGGACTCAGGGACTTGCGCTTTCCCTTACAACAAGCTGCTTATTGAAAAATTTAGAAGGTCTTTATACATTACTAGGAACTGGAAGTCACGTGGGGTTTGGCAGTTATGTAAAAAGATTAGGGCACAGTTAGGAAACAGGACATATAGTTTTTTTTTTAGTTAGTGCGAGCTAGAGGCTGTTTGTAATGTGGGATGCTCAAACTTTTACCAGTGTCTATGTGGCAATTTATTGGCCACATGCTTTCTTTCTTAGGGCTAGAAGAATAGTAGACTTTTACATTTTAGCCCAGGAGTAAACCTTTAACCTGGCCTATACTTTTAACCAGTGATAGCTGAGTTATTTGTTCCAGAGAAGGAGATGGACTAAAGGCTGTTGGCCAGGATGGTTTCTCTCATAGCAAGGAGCTTAAACTTTGGGTCTGGCCACCCTTCTCCTGCTAGCCTTGCATTGTTCTGTGAAACAGGGATATTAGAGCCGCTGTTTTCAGCTTCCCTCCTTTTAGCAAAGAACATAGCCTGGACTTAAAAGTTTTAGACACCAACATGGAAGCTAACAACTGTCCATAACTCCAGTTCCAGGAGATCTGTTGGCCTCTGCTCTCCTCCATGGCAGTGAATGACATGGGTGAACTTACCTACATGCAGGCAATACTCTCATACACATGAAATAAAAATAATAAATTAAAAAAATAGTTTTTGGTTCATCTTTCCCTCGGGCATGACTTCCTGGTTTCCTACATCTCTGGCCAACAGCTCAAAGAGGGGCAACCCACCCTTGGTACTGTAATTTTTATTTAACAATTGTACAGTTTGAGGAACTTTTGTTCCGATTCTCATGCAAGATTAGGCTGTTGTCGATTTTTTCCAACCATTCAGGTGGGTATCACCTGTGTCTTACCCAACCATAAAGCTCCCCCAAATCTTATAACAACAACTGGCCTTTATTTCTTCAGGTGTATTTAATATGTCTCAAATGGGTTCTATATCTGTAAAACACTCAGAGGTTAACATTATATTAAATCAAACATAGACAAGGTCTAACACAGCATGGAAAGATTTTATCCATTTGTATTAATTGTTTTCTCAACAGATCTCTGTTGGGTACCATAGCATGGACAAGAGGCATTAACTTGGTTAGTTCATTACAATCTTTAGTTATCCCTTTAGGGTCATTTCACATTCGGGGTATTTTACATGGAGATTCTCTCTATCTTTTAATCCTTGATAAACTCATGGATGCTGGCTTGAGATGACTGATACTGCACCATGCTAAGGAGGAAGAGGGTCCCTCTTGTCCCAGCTGTACTTGTTGGTTCCCTCAGTCAGGTAGGTCCTGGGTCTGCCTCGTGGCTGCAGCCATATCCACCATCTTTCCATTGGCCATACCTGGCTGCTGGGGGAATCCCTGGCAGGAAAACTGTCTCCACCCCTAGCATAGCCTTTCTCAGGAGAGAAATATACCTTGTTGAATCTTTGGGGATACTTTACTACCCCTGGGACATTCTTCATCCTTTGTATGCCTTTTGTGAACTAGTCCTCAGGTTTTAAATCTCCCAGAAACTCCTTAGTACAGAAGTCGCTTTTTTTGTCAATTTTTTCTTTAGGAACTTGGGCTAGACGTAAATCTTGCCATATTTGTCTTCCAGTAACCCAAATGGGCCTCTTTCTCTGCCTTGTCTTTTTTATATCTCTTGTAGGTTGTTCTATTATTTTAGACATGTTTTACATGCTTGTTTGGGTCACATCTGTCAAACCTTCCCTTGCTTTACAAAGATCTTGCCTCATAAAGGGACTTAGGAAAACTATCAAAGCTTCATACCATTCTGGAGGTCGCTGTTGAGTCAAGTTTTTCTTTAAGTCTCTGGTGAACACAGTCCTATCTGGCCCAGTGAACTGGACATTATATATTGCTTCCTTATGCCTGTCCCTCTTCTATGGTCCTCCAGCCCCTGCTAACCATGGGAGTCTCCATTGATGATGACCAATATCTTAAATGGCTCACAAAAGCCATTCCATTAAGGACTGCTCCCACCTGTACTGGCCTAGGTTAAACAGCCTGTCTCAAGGATGGATGGGTGGTTATATAACTCAGTTTTAATGCTTCTGAAAGACTTAAACTAACATCATTTATTCCCATGTCCCATATGCTCATGAGCAACATGGTGAGGTGCTCCTTCATTGCTTGTTTGAAAGTCTCCCCTAGGCCCAACAGTTCCAGTGTGGAGTATTTTCTCCTTGCTACAATGCTGTTACGGTTTTCATCGGTATGTTGGAATATGAATTCTTCCTCTCTTTGTATTAATCGTGGAATCTGAGGGGCATCTCTGTCTATTTTGATTTCTAGGTCATTCCCTTTCCTTAAGGAAGGGCAAGTTAAAATTGTCCATTCCTTCTCTCATACAGCAGGGTTGCAAGTTCTGAGGCCAACAATGAATTTGACAGTAACTGCTTCTCAGCCTTTTCTGTCTCCTCTCCAGCTGTTGTCTCTGCCTGGGACAAGTCTTTCATTATTCAAAGAAGGGGCCAGGCAGCCTCAGCAGTGGCTTTTTTTCTTTAGATTCCCATTCTGTTTCCAAGCTTGTAAAAATATTTCTAGACCTTCCACTGTCCTTAAAAAATTTTCATCAATGTATGGCAGTGATGCCCATCATCCAAGCAACTGTGCTATTTTACCCATTTACAGGCTGGTGGCCACCTTGGGATTTCCCCCATTGAACTATTGTGCATCTGTGTAGGAGGCCTCATTTTAGTTACATATTTCACTGTCCATCGCATAATCCTTGTAACTGCAGCAAACCCCAGTATTCTGCTGGCTACACCAATTGCTAAAGCCAAATTCTTTCCTAGGAGGCCCACACTGTCTGTACTCTCAGCTTCCAGGCTCTCACTGAGTCAAGCTGTAACCTTCTTTCCCCACGTTGTCTTTATGACTGGACCAACAAACTGATACAATGTCCCTCTAAGCTACAGTATAGGAAATAAAGATAGTTATTTGGGTTTGCCAACAAAGCTTATGATGTCTGGAAGGGGTTGCGGCACGGACATAGACATGGATGCCTCTGGGCTCTTTTCCCTGTGTCTCAGCTGGGCTTTCCAGATCCTTACCTTCAAGCCCCAGGATGGTGAAACTCGAGCCACCTCCCTGGCTTCTTCTGTATCTCTCCCTAGGCCCTCCCCAGCAATTCATTCTGACCGATTGAGTGGGAGGGGTGACTGTCTCTCCTGTTTAGAGTCTCTAAGGGCTCAGACATCTGTTGCTGGTTCTCTTAGAGGACATGCCTATCCAACAGTCACCATCATAACTGGTGACCTTAACAAGTGGGAGGCAAGCAGGTGACCTGGTTTCCATCTTGATTGATGACACCAGCACTATGGGGACAGTCACATGGCTTGGTTGCCATCTTGGATAGTAACATTTTCAAAATGGTGGTGACCTGCATGACCTTGCCCCCATCTTAATTCAACTACATGGCATAATTAAAAATGGTGACACCCAGGAATTTCCAGGTCCCACTGAACTCTAGGGGATCACGGTAACCTGAGATTTCCCCAGACTGTAGACATTCAATCATATGTCCTAATCCTCTTGGAATTTTTGTTTTGGTTTTCATCTTGGATTCTTGATTATATGATAGAAAAGAAAGAGATTCCAACAGTTGCTATTGCCTTGTAACAAGAACAATTCATGTGTTATGTCAGACAATGGAGGGAATATCAGACTTCCACAATGGATGTTTAAATTTTAACACTATCTTAACCTGTTTTTAAATGAAATTACTTTGAGTACTATTTAGATTTTTTGTTTAATCTTAACCTAAGTCTTAATGTTTCCTTTGCTGTCTTCCTGTTTCCTCTTATTTATGTTATGCTAATAACTTAGACAAGGGGAACTCAGTTGGGTTAATATCTAAAGGCATTTCCCTCTGTAGGAAACACTAAATATTAGTCTTCTCTTTCAAAAACTGTAAAACTTATAACTTGGTTTATGACAAGAAATTCTAATCTTTTAATACCACCACATCTTGTACAACTTAACCCTGAATCATTCTTGACTCTGATGGCCTGCAGAAGCTGAGCTCATCTGTCTTTAGGCCGATTATTTTAAATTGGTTGCGACTGACCATGCAGTGTACCCTTATTCAACAGTAAAATCTGCCTTGCCAAGTTACTTTTACTTTGTCCACATGTTCTTTGTGAGGCATTGATAGGGTTCTAAAATTGATAATTGTTTTCTATATAACACCCTTCAGGTATTTAACTGTTATAAAGGAGAAGAGATATTACTTCAAACCTCCACAACCAACTTAACCCTTTCCTTTAGACCACTAAACCTTTTTATATATTAGTAGAGATATAAGCTTTCTGCCTTCTCCAATTCTTTGGTGCACCTAGATTTCATGTAATTGTGTTATGTGTATGATCACTGTTTTCATGTATTGTTTGTGCCAAGACAATTTTTGAACTGTGGTCACTAGGTTTTTTCCTTTCTCATTCTTTTATTGTGCATAAGAATTATTGGTTTTATTTTTGGCATGCCTAATCAAAACACACATGTACAAATTTATAAATATAAATCAAAAATTTCAAATGCTAATTGCTTACACGAAGCAGCATCTAAACCATCTAAACATCACAATAGGATTGTGAAAAATTTCCATTTGTTAAAAACCTATTTTTGCTTTTAGTTTTCTTTCGAGGTGTTTTAAGGTATGCATTTTGTTTGTCTGCTTCAAAGCCATTTTGGTCTAAAAATAACAAAAACCATATTCTCAAGAATCATATTTTCAACAAAGATTAATTACCAAATTTTAGTTATTAAAATCTATCTTATATAGTTACATATGTATACACAATCAGCATGAGTTTACATTACTTAAAATTAATTTACTTGGTATCATAGTGACTTATAAGTAAAATTTCAAACACACTAAAACTTAAGTTGACCCAAAAACTTTTTCTTTTCCCATCAAAATGTTATATCCTTAATCCTTATGTACAACTTGGTTCCTATTACTCAAATATGTAAATTTATTTGAGTACATCTCTATTGTCGGGGGTTCAAACCAGCGACCCCCAGGCAGTGATGATTGGGGATGAGTAAGCACACCGTTTGCCAGCCCATGCCACCCCCAGTACCGGGAACACTCAGGCGCAACAGGGAGCCTAGTCAAGCAGGGACTCATTTATTGCAGGTGTTACAGAGCTTATAAAGGCACCTGGAAATCTGCCCCCCACCCAGGGTGTATCTTAAGGATGGTCACATGCTGATCATGCACTCCTCAGCAGTGTGGAAGTATTTTTCAGACTTTCAAAGCAAGTCAGGCCATGCCCCAGTAACTTCCCTTTGGACCTCTGCCTTTAGGTCCCCACACTCTATCTCACATATAAATGTATATGAGGTTAAATACTAATTGTTTGGCAAATTCTCACAACAAATGTTAAAATTGTTTGTGAATGTTATTTAGAAAGATTATTGATGGTCTGAGCAGGATAATAGCACAGTTTTCCTTAAGTGATTATGCTCGAGGTTGTGAACTTCAATTTTTTGCTATGTACCAGTTGCTTCTCTCTACCTAGTGTTTGCACTCCTTTGAAACATAAAACAAGGTTTTGGTAGACCACTCTGAACTACATGAAGTAAAGAAAAATATAGTTTTGTGGTTTCTACAAGGTTTACCTGGGGACTAATAAAACCCAGCATGTATACTGGTAATATTAACTTGTTGTAGTAAAGAAAAATATAGTTTTGTGGTTTCTACAAGGTTTACCTGGGGACTAATAAAACCCAGCATGTATACTGGTAATATTAACTTGTTACATTATCTTATGTGTGTAATTTGGATTTCATGTTCTTTTAATAAGATGCTGCTGCACAGCACTCTTGTGAGTAAAAGAACTGCAATCTTTATGACTTCAGCCATGCCTATTTGCAAAAGTTTATCACAATTCAGCTTGCTGATTGTTGCCTTTCTTCATTAAAGTAGGGATAAGCAGAGTCATTGGACCCTCACCTGAATATCCAACAATTCTTCCCAGCCAGCTGTATGTAATTCTTCCCTAATTGCAAATGGTCTCCTGAATATGGGAAGGACTAAAGCATAGGTAATCTTGGGAAGACTAAAAGAGAGGACTTGACCCATGGAGTTTTTAAAAAGTCAGCATCCATGCTCGGTAAAGGCTTTTCAGTGTAAGACCTCTCAGGTTACCCATATACCTCACTAACCCCTCACCTATCTCTGTAAGTAAAATCAGTAAATAAATTGTTTCCCTAAGGTGAAATTCAATAATCAAACATTAGTCTCATAATAGAACTTTAGAAAGGTGATAAACATTGCTTACTATCCCCAGGAAGAGAATTCACACAACAGATGGATAGATAATCTTAAAATTTCTCAGGTAATAGCTAAGTCAACTAGTTTAAGGAACAAAATATATGTGTAGTCAAGGTTTAAGGATGTACAGTTTCTGCTCAAGTTTTATCTATATATTACATGGTAATAAAAAGTACCGTCCTGGTAACTAATCTTGTTGTGTGTTTAATAATCATACTTTGAGGCCTAAAATAATCTGGTCAGAGAGACTTAAAGGGACAATTTTTTTCTTTTGTCCTCCAAGGTCAACTAAGTTCTAGGGGATTATGGAGCATCTCTCAAAATGTCCTGTATCTGTGGTATGTCACCTGTCCTCTTGTTCACTGAGGCCATGGAGAGCCCACCAGATGAGCTTGAACCAGTGTCCAGTCTACCAAAAGGAGGGTCAACAAAGAGGAAAGTTTTCTCCATGCTTCCAAAAAGCCCTCGTGAAGTAGGTCCTTTGACTTATCCTCATATTGATGGAACTGGTAAAAGAAAGGCCTGGGGAGCCAGAGACTCCTCCAAAGCCCATATGACTCCTGATGAACATTTCCTCAACTGACCTTAAGAATAAAAATAAATTTTTTTATTTGGGCCAACTGCATGGTCTTAAACACCCAACAGGAAAATAGAACCAATAAATAATATATTGGTATATTTCATTAAGAGTCCAAAGGATTGAACTTCTTAGAAATCAGGCTTAAGTTAATAAAAGATGCTATTTAGACAGTTTCTCACTAATGATTTGTTCTTAATAAGAAAATGCTGCTCAGGTGTAAGACTTCAAATCCTGGCCTAATCAATTCTGCAGTGCCTACCTGGAGTCAAAAGGAAAAACCCACTCTTCTTATCTAAAAATTAAAGGATGGCTAAATTTCTTCACTCTCCCTGTTTTGAGGCCCATTGGGAGTGAACTCACATTGTGATTCTAGTCACTCCAACAACTATCAAAGTGCCTGAAAAGCAAACCTGAGTCTAGCCATGACAGCCAAAAAAAAAAAAAAAAAAAATTAGGAGAACCCAGTAGATGGATGCTTTTGGAAACCCTTGTCAAGAAAATGATTGGAAAATTCACCCTGTATTTACTGCTCCTGGTTCCCTGCTTAGAATTTGTGCCCAACTACTCTTGCCTTTACTTCTCATTCCCTTCCTCAGCCCACTGATATCCAACTTACTCATAATTATGATTTTTCCATGTCTTTTAAATTTTTTCAGCAAAGAATCAATGAGATGACCCAATGGTCAATAAACAAGATGCTCTTAACCAAATTCCTTCAGGTCCCCTATCACTGCCTGCCCACCTGATCCCACATTTGAGACTGATGTTCCAGTCTTCTGTGATCATCCCTCTCTGCCAATGTCCTTCTCCAGCAGAAAGAAGCTAAAGAAAAACTACCTTCTCCCCTATCATAAACAAAAAGCTGAAAGGTTAGGTTCCTGGCAGGCTCCTAGAATGGTGCACAGTTCCAAATATTCTAAAGGGTAGGTGTGGGATTAGACCTGAGAAAATCCCTCTTCTTATAGGAAGATCAATTAATCCCTAGCTAAACTGCCCAGCCTACTTCATGGAAAGTTACCCAAATACCTAACCGCCTATAAAAGATGTCTGACTTCCTCTGTTGCTTGCTGTTTCTCTGCTCCCCGAGAGGCAGCCCAGGGGTCTATTTGCTCTAATATAAACTGCTGTCCCCTATGGACCCCCATGGTTGGTCGTCTTCACCACGTCCTTCCATACAGTCATCAGATAGCATCTGAGACCTATAGTAGGTGCCCCCCCACGGTTTGTTACGACCTCCCTACTGAATCTATTCACCAATGTAATGATGAGGAAGATGGAGCCAATGCCAGATAGGATCATCTCTGAGACACCGAGCAGAGTAAAAATGTGAAGTGCTGTGGTCGTTCTGGTCCACAATTCTTTAATGTCTAAATCCTAGAGAGAGGAAAGGAAGGGAATGGAGAAAGGTGGAGGACGAAAGGGTCAGAAAGAGGGTGAGAAAAGGGAGGAAAGAGGAGCATTGACTAAGAAGAAGAAAGAAATCAGTGAGAAGTAGAAACAGTCTACAGCAGCTATCATGGAACGAATTATGCACATAAAAAGAATTTATGTTAAAAGATTAAAATAATGACTAGTTAAAATTTTTTCATAAGGGATTAAGTTAAAAAGATGGCTGAGCTCTTATGAGAACTTGTTGCTTTTGCAGAGGACTGGGTTCAGTTCCTCGCATTCACATGGTGTCCCATTAACCACTCGGAATTCCAGTGCCAGAGGATCAGATGTGGTCTTCTGCCCTCTGTGGGCACTGCTGCACACATATGATACAGATAAACTCATGTTAACAAGCACGAATAGGCTCAAAAAGAGAACAAATAAATAATCCAAAAATTTCATAAAATTACAATTAACCTGGAGTTAACTCTAAATTCTTTGGTGATTGATGATGGATTCAATAGCGAGGTAAACCTGAATGACTCAATCTGACACTCAGAGCCTCTGTTTTCTTACATGTAAATATGAAGGATGGAAATTTATTTTGGACTAAAATGATGCAATGATATGATTAGGTATTAAGCTAGTTAGCTTCATATAATGAATGTATTGCTTTACTTGGTCTGAATTTATCTGTACAATCTGCATTTTTGGTTAATTTCAGTATGAAGAAAGGTTCTACATTCATATCTTAATGAACAATACATTACTCTCCCTGCTGTGTGTCCCAGTTGTGGCGACTTATCCTTTCCCTCATGTCTGTTATCCTCAACACTTTTCTTTTGACTAAAACTAGAAAATCCAAATAACAAACACATCAAGAAATCTCTCAAATTTAAAGTTTCAGCAGCATTATCCTGATGCAGATTGCTTAGATCTTTTTTTACAGATCACAGCAATAGTCCTCAATCCTTGTATCCAGTCATGTGCTTATTCACTACTACAAGATTCAATGAAATCATCAACCCCTTTCCGATTGATTTAGAAAATACTCTAATATTCTTCATTTGCATGGATAGACATGATTGGTGTGTATTCCCATCACACAAATCTCTCTCTCTGTATCTGTCTCTCTGTCTCTGTCTCTGTCTCTCTCTCTCTCTCTCCACTCTCATGGTGTATTCCATTCAAATCTAGTACTCTGAGGCTCTTCCCCTTTTTGATAATTCCTGTTTTTCTCTTTAGATCACCTCTGAAAGGGATATTGCTTAAGTCCACAGAACTCTTCGCTCTATCTTATCTGATGTCTATGTCATAGAAGAACGTGCTTAGACATTCACTCTATAAATGTAGCTAAGATGAAAGGTTTAGCACTTATCTCCATATCACAGGTCTGCCAGTTATTGAACGTGTGTTCCCAAACATAGCACTTTGGAGCTCAGTTTCCTCAGAGTGAGTATAGGGCACAGACATAGACACAAGGCCAGAGATGAGGATTAAATGAGTAGCACATGGGGGTGCTTAGAACAAGGCTTGGCACAGAACCTGCTTCAGTAATGTACTTACCACCCCTGTTATATGTGTTTGGCCATGCATCATGTAGCAATGCTTATCACTCTTTCTGTTCAACACTCATCTAAAAGCTGCTGGCAAACAGACATGGCTTCAGTCTCTCTTCAATCTCTTCATGACACCTACATTCTTCCTAGAGCATAGCATATATGTTGTCTATTTGTGTGAATGTACACATACCAAATTTTGAAATAAATAAAATTATGTCATACAATAAATGATAATAGAAATCATTTAAATTTTTAATTAGTTTTTAGCATCAAAATAGTCTGATATTTTGGAAAGGTAAGAGAATAGAATGAAAAGAGACAAATGGGAAAGGCTAACTTCATAATTACATACTAACACACACATTTACTCATTTGGTGAAAGATAACCCAAAACACGAATTTCTACTTGATGGAACAGCAAGCTCAGAGATTTTCAGTTGTGCTACATAGATGCAGGCTCTGTGCACACCTGTGAACATCTCAGAACTTTAGACTTTTCTAACTATCCACCGATTGAGGATTCCAGCACTGAGTAAAACAAGGTGACTCAAGAATCCCTTAAGAAAAAATGAAGGCTACAAAGTTTCAGTAAAAAGTGTGCTGTGTAACAATTCTCTAGAACAATCAGTTTAATAAGTATTCCTGTAATACGACAAAAGGAATTGGTTAGTGTTAAAAAAAAGAGGTTCTTGGAATAAATCATGTTCATTTCAAAGATATTTATCCAAAATTCATTGAATTGTACCCATGATACATGCAGCTTTGCATATGTTAATAATGACTCAACAAAGTGGTAACAAAATCGAATAGAAATGTTTCATTGAAAGATATACTGGCGGTTGTGTGGGCGTGGGTGCATGCATGCATGTGTGTGTGTGTCTGTCTCTCTGTATACACAGTATAGAATATCATGCTCCTTACTTTGTCATCACAGATGAAGAAATTTCTTTTTTATTGTTTTTATTTTATGTGTATGAGTGTTATGCCTGTATGTAGGTAAGTGCAACCATGTTGTGCAATGCCCACGGAGGACAAAAGAGGCTGCTGGATCACCTGGAACTGGAGTTACAGACAATTTTTAGCTGCTATATGGGTGTTGGGATTGGAACCTGGGTCTTCTGCATGAACACTCAGTGTTCTTAACTGCTGAGCCATCTCTCCAGCCCTGAAGAAATTTCTTAAAAGTCTGCTCATTATTCAAAAGTATTCACATTGCCCAACCTTAGACATACATTATTTTAGGCAGGTGAATTAGCTTTTTAAGAACCGTAACTTCCACCTAATCTCTGCCTTTGACCAACTGGAATAGCTACCCTTCAGGCTGTCATACTTTAATATTCTAAAGCAACTATGGTGGATTCAATAAATTCATACAGTTTTAGTTGTCCCTGAGAGTCACAGAAATTGGGCACATGAAGTTGGGAAGGGAATGCGGTATAGGATGTTTAGGAAGAGTCAGAGGGAGGAGCAGGGGATGACTATGATCAGACTACATTGCATACAAGTATGACATTCCCAGACAATAATTTTTTCTTAAACTTTGTTAAAAACTTACACATTTGAACATCATCTTTTAAGCTAGTGTCATCCTATGTAGCCCAGGCTGATGTTGAACTCAGGATCCTCCTGCTTCCATCTTCTGAGTATTGGGAGTATACATGACTACATCTCACCCAGTACTTTGAATATTTTTAGCAGAATAAATTTAAAAATATCTAAGCATACAGAATTAGAAAAGAATTAATTTTTATTTAATTGAATCTGAAGGTGAGCTAAACTTCTTAATAAAATGGGGATTTTAATAAAATTAAGAAAGCAAAATATGAATTACAGCATGTAAAAGGAAACAGTGCAAAAGACTTAACAGAAATTTTAAGCCATGTACTTATTAAGAACAGTAAGTCTTCCTTGGGAATTGTCTTTCCTAGCTAGGACAAGAATTTTTTTCAATAACCATTTATTCAGCTGTAACTTAAGAGTAGATGAGAACTTAGTAACTTACTCTACATAATGTTGAAATATTGCATTTATTATTTTTATTTTATGTGTATGAGTGTGTTGTCTGCATGTAAGTGCACCTGTGTCATGCAATGCCTGTGGAAACCAGAAGAGGGCGTCGGATCCTGTGGAGCTGGAGTTACAGACTGTCGCTAGCTACCATATAATTGCTGAGAACAGAGCCAGAATCTTCTGCAGGAGCAGCCAGTGTTCTTAACCACTGAGCCATCTCTCCAGGGCCTGCATAACTTTTTATATGGTAAAATTTTGATCTTACAGAAGGTTTGAAAATGGAGAACAAATAAAGACGCTAACTTTTTTAAATGCATGGAGCAGTTTCCATTTTAGCTGAATTCCTTATTGTCTATTTTCATCTTATTAGCCATCCATATCTATCTGTTCATAAATTTATGCTGATCCCTTCTGAGATGACTTAAAAGTAATCTGGAGAGGGCTTCTTTAATGCCTAATACCCCTTGAGTTTACTGTCTATGAAAAGCCAAGTGTTTTACTTAACTTTTGCACAGTTTCTGGATCTGTAATTAAAAGTGAATGTTTGAATTTTTCCACTTGCCTCAGTGATTTTGCTAATAGATATTTTCTCTCAGCCTAGGGTGACAGGTGACAGGTTAATGCATCACATCTCATTGACTTTTTTTTTTTTTTTAATCTGGACCATTTCCTCCATGTTTCTTTTCTTGGTTTGGCCTGGTGATTTGAAAAGCAGTCCAAACATTCCACCTGTATTTGAATTTGCCTCACAAGCCTCCATATTAGAAGTAGGCTTTGTCCTGCAGCAGAACAGCCCTTTTGTGATCCAGTGTCTTTTTCTGATATTCACATCAGACACCACCTCACATTGAGTGGCCCCTAAACTAGAGTTGCTGACCTTCAGCAGGTGTTTATGGTGTTGCCCACCAAATACGTGTACTGTAATTTACTGTTTTTCATTTTCTAATTAGCCAGTAATTTGTCAGCAGTTGTTTTTGACAATGGTGGTATTTTATTTTTCATCCAATATTTAGCCCATAACTACATTTTTCCTTATTCTCTTTCTCCATAATCACTGCTGTATTTATTGATTGGATTGCATATATACGGAAGGATTGTTCTTTACTCCATGACTTACTTTCTTTTAAAAAGTATACTCATGTGCTTGAGGTTTTCACTTTGTTCAGTCTCGTATTATCATAGATTTTCTATAATTATCAAACAGTTCTAGAACTGAACCAAATTAGACCTTAGCAGTTCGGAGTTTTTCATCTGTATTTATAATTCTGGGGTTATTTTGCTTGTTTTATTTTAAGTTACTTTTCCCATAGATAACTGGGAAAAAGGATGATGTAAAAGTTCAATACAAATTCTGAACACTCCTTTATCTTTCTGGGCTTTTCTGAATGGCCTTACCTGGAAGTGGTTCTCTTTGCAGTGACTTTTATATTTTGTTTGATAACACTGACAGCAAAACTATTCATGAACCTTTCATATCTGTACTCCCACCTGCACACTCCCATGTATTTTTCCTCTCAACCTTCTCAGCTCTCAATCTCTGCCACACCACTAGCCCTACCCCACAGCTGCATGCTCCAACTCTACTTAGTCCTTGCACTGAGGACCACAGAGTATGTCCTGTTGGTAGTGGTGTCCTATCATCACTATGCCACTGTCTGCAAACCCTTGCATTACACTGTCCTCATGGATCATATCTTATACCAATTCCTGTTTGCAGCATTCTAGATAAGTGAATTTATAAACTCTGTATAAACTCTATATTTCATTCTCTCCACACATTCAAGGTCACCACGTGTGGATATCATAAAATGGATCACTTCTTTTGTGAAGTTCCTGTCCTGCTCCAAATATCCTATGTTTGATACTTGTGCTAATGAGATGGCTTTGCTGGTCACAAGCTCTATTGTTGTTCTCATCCCTTTCATCCTCATTTTCATGCCCTATAGGACCATCACTTGGGCTGTCTTGATGATGCAACCCACCACAGAACTTCAGAAGGCCTTTGGGATTTGTGGAACCCATCTCATGGCTGTATCCCTCTCTTTCATTCCAATCACGTGCATTTATTTTCAGCCTCCAATGGAACATTATCAAGACCAAGGCTAGTTCATTACCCTCACGTGAAAACAACATTTAAACAAAGTGATATTATTGAGGCTCTCATTTAGTTACTGAGATGCCTACACTTTCACAAGGATGTCCTTTCTATCTGGCTCCCTACCCAGCTCCTACCTCATTGATATGCCAAAGCAAGTGGTCAACATTGGGCCTGACCCACCAGGCTTCAGCATTCAGTTTTGTTAATTACACTGAACATGTTATTAGCGTAGAAAGCCTTGATATTAGTGTTGTCACTGTTCATCAGGTCTTTCCTGAATTATTAACAATACACAGAAAAGTTCTGCTAATGATATAGAAAGTATTTGTAGTCTAGAAAATCTTGACATTAGTGTTGTCACTGTTCATTAGATTGTACTGGATTATTAACACAGAGAAACATATTCTTCATCTATTTTCCCTGAATTAATATGTGCTACTGGAGGAAAGAAGGAAGCCTGGAATGACTCAGGAACCTAAAGAAACTGACACTGCTCAGGAAGCTCAGAGGTATACAGTTCAGGAGGCTCCTCCCCAAGTCTATAAAACCAGCAAATCAGGACTGGAGAGATGGCTCAGGGGTTAAGAGCACTGACTATTCTTGAGGAGGACCGAGGTTCAGTTCAGAGCACCCACATGATGGCTAACAACCACCTGTAACTCCAACTCCCGGGGATCCAATGCCCTTTTGTGACCTCCATAGGCATTGCAAGACATGGGTGCACCTATATACATTTAGGCAATAGATTCACACAAATAAAGTAATGATAACAATTAAAAAACAGCCAAAAATTGTTGGGCAGAAAAGAATTTCCACATCACTGACTGAACTGTATGTTGTCATCCATGTTGGAGTGTGCCTTGGGGTGGTAGAGAAGGCTTTGGGTCATCCATGCTCCTGTACTTAAAACCTCAGACTTCTTTGGTTCATCATCCAGAGTTGTGTGGAATCACTTATTTCTTCTACAACTGATGCCTTTAATGGGGTGGATGGATTTTTTTTTTTCATGTCTACTCTAGTGAGCTGGATAGCTTTAGTGTCAATTTGACATACCTGGGTTGAGGTAGCCTCAGTTGGGGAATTGCCTCTATTTGACTAGCCTATGGCCATGTCTGAAGGGCATCTTCTTGATGAGTGGTGTAGGAGTGCCAAGCCCACTGTGAGTGGTGCCACCCCTGGGCAGGTGGGCCTGTGTTTCATAAGAAAACAGGCTGAACAGGGGCCAAGGGAGCAAGCCAGTAAGTAGAATTTCTCCATGGCCTGTGCCCAAGTTCCTGCCTCCAGGTTCCCACCCTGAGTTCCTACCTTGGGCTCCCTGATGAACTGAGACCTGGGAGTTTTAGGCTGAATAAACCCTTTCCTCCCCAAGTTGGTAGTGGTCAGAATGTTTTGTCACAGCAATGAAGAAACAGACCAGGACACCTAGATCATTCACAAAGGACTTGTTTAAGAATGAGTAGTCATTAAAGAAAATTACAAGGCCATCATTGCCCAAGGAGGAAGTTCTGCCTAGTTCTCTGCTTTTCTCTCAAACCTGACTTCCTGAAGCCCAAAGGTGTGCTTTGAGGTCACCAGTCAAGAATTTGTGGTTATGACACCAAGATCATCACAACAAAGATACTGGCGCAATAAAGGATATTTTACCTTGGGGGTAATCAGCACCTTCCTAGTTGGACTTAGAGCCCACTTTATGGGAGGAAACTCATGTCTGGTACTGTAAACCTTGCCAAATACACATAGATGGAAAAGTCATAGAGCTGAGAGAAAACCCAATGCTCTCATGTCCCTAGACAAATGTGATTTCTCACTATGTGAAAAATATTGATCCTTAAATTTACAGACAAGTATCGCAGTCACCACTGTCAAAGTAGCTTCTTTTTCAGCAGACATAGATTATTACAGAGTTATACCATTGGTCACAAACAGAGATTGTCTGTGAATTGCCAAGCCTACATGGCACATCTAGGATACAACCACTATACCTAAGACTCATGGGAAATAGAACAAGGGATGAAGAGAACACTAATGTGTCTTTCAATTATCATCAATGAAGTTCCTTCATGCAACAGAGGGCCAGGAACATAAAAGGCCACAAATGGCCCAAAAAGCAGAGAATAAGAGTCAGAAGTGTGGGTCCTTGGACAGGTTTCCTATAGTGAGGTCCATCCACCCAGGGCTCAGGGAACATTGTGGAAGAGAGGGCAGAAAGATTGTAATAAGAAGTGTATGACCATATGGAAATAGGCCTGGGACCTTCTCATAAAAACCTACAGCAATGGTGTCAGCATGCACAGGAGACATGTAAACCTAGGCAGACAAAAGCCTGTCTGGAGTTGGGTTTGCTTTGCCCAGTGGGGGACCTACTGCCTTAGGGGCAGAGAGACTTGATCGGTGACAGAGTCTTGGACCCTTGGACTTGTGTCATTTCAATAAGCTGTTTATTTCAACTTTCAGATGGTTTTTATACATCCCAAGGAACTAGCAGTTACATGGGATATGGCAGTCACAGACAAAGATTTAGGGTACAATAAAACAGGACATTTAGTCTGTTAGTTGGCAACAGAAGGATGCTTAAGCTTTTACTCAAAGTTATCAATGCCCATCTGGTAATTTCTTGGCCACAATGTTTTCTTAGAGTTAAAAGCATTGTAAACTTTTAGCTTTTAGCTGAGGAGTAAACCTTTAACTTGGCCTAATCTCTTCTCCAGGGATAGCTGAGTTATTTGTTCAGGACAAGGAGATGAGCTAAGGGTTGTTGACCAAGATGCTTTCCCACAGAGCAGGGAGCCTGCACTTTTATGACCAGGCCGCTTCCTCCTGCCGGTCTAGCAGTGTTCTGCAAGACAGGGATTATCAGAGCTACTGTTTTCAGCGCCCCTCCCTTTAGCAGAAAATGCAGCCTGGACGTAAACTTTTAGGCTCATTTCACCCTAGGGCCTGGCATCCTGGTTTCCTACAAAAACCCAGCACAGAACTGTGGAAGTGTACAGCAAACCCCAATCTTAGTCGAAGAATCATTGGCAGCTGATTACCGCTGGGTGAGGAAGACATGATCTTCTTGAAGAGAGCAACCCTAGATAGGCTGACTAAACCCTGGTGAATGAACTTGCACTGAGGGACATCTTGGGACACTAAGTTTACATAATAGGCCCTAATACAAATGACAGGATGTATGAACTCCAGTAGGGGGGTGTAGAGAGTGTCAAAGGGGAAGGGGGAAGAGGGCATGAAGAAGTTTTTATGTATGAAATACACAAAAATTCAATTAAAAATGTTAAAAAAGAATTTGTGGTTGTGAAGATCCTCCACCCTAAACTCAGGAAATACTAATATATGAAACTTCTGGATCCAAATATGTAGAATCTCATTTCTGTCTCAATGAGTGTATGAGCCCCATGGTATTTTTTATCTGACGTCAGAGAGTTATGGTGGCTTTGCATCATGATATGTTTTGTGGAAGGAATTGTATGTTTCCAAGTTTGGTGTAATTTCTGCTGACCAGAAGAATCATGGCTCTACGAGTGCTGTGGAGGTGATTGTCCACAAATTCCCTGCTGATCTTCAGAGAACGCCCTGGGTTTTGGAGTACAAAGTGCACACCTGAAACTGCCCAGTGCCCCAGACTCCTGTGTGTTTCAGGGTCTTTGCCGTAGGCATGGATGTGCGGTAGATCACAATCATGTCAGGTTAGTCACCCAAAGGAAGCTTAGCTACATAAATTCTCAAAAGATTTATGACATTATTCATAATTCTCAGGGGTTTAGTGTATGTGTACTGAAATGAAAATTACAGGCTAGACTACTCTTCTGTTCTGCGCTGTCAATGCCAATACTAAGGAAGCTTTTAGAAAAGTGAATTTTGATAACACACCCTATATGTAATCCCTGCACTACTGGATATTTTGAGAAACTGGCCACTTCTATGAAAAGAATTTGAAAAGTACAAATTTGAACCAGTTCTAACCAGTTTATCCTATCCTATTGAGTAATATAAAGTTTAGTGTCTTGGCGAGCATTATGTAGATATAAGACATGGTGTTTTCTAATGTGAAGGTCTTGCTATAAATTCTTACTTTTTGAATGACTAAAAGAAAACCTCCAGGCTCTGTAAAGTTTTGGGGATCACCAGGTAATAACTTGAAGTTGAGGCCTTAAAAAAATCTATTTCTTTCCTAATGAATTACAGTTTACTTTGCTTTTGTTGCTGCTTTTCTTTTACTGCATGTTTTTAAAATACTTTTATTTATTCTTTGAGAATTTCATGCTGCATTTTGTATATCCAACCCCCCCTCTCATCTCCACCCCACCTCACTGCTTCCTGCTCCAACTTCATGTGTTCTATTATTATTTTTTTTTTAAATTTATTTATTATTTGGTTTTATGTGTATGAGTGTTTTCTTGCATATATGTAAGTGTACCACGTGTATGCAATGCCCACAGAGGCCAGAGGAGGGTTTCAGATCCCCTGGAATGGGAGTTATGGATAGCTATTTGCAGCCATGTGTGTGCTGGTAATTGAAATAGGGTCCCCTGGAAGAAGAGCAAGTATTCTAAACCACTGTGCCATCTCTCTTATTCCACTATTATTATCAGTGTTCAACCTATTGAGTCTAATTTGTGTCCCCAAATGTTCTTTAGTATGGGCCCATCCTATGAATCCTAGTCAACCAACCCCATGTCATAGCCCTAAAGCAAACTGACTCTCCCTCTCTCAGTAACTATCAGCGAACAATAATTCCTCAGCTACGGTTGGGGCTTGTCCATTCTCCTAGGCTGATATTTCTTTCTTGCTTGAGCTTATAGAAGTTTTATGCATATCATCACAATTGCTGTGAGTTCATATGTGCAACAGCCCTGATGTCCGATAAGCATCATTTCCTTAAATTCAATCACCATCTCTAGCTCTTGGACTCTTTTTAACCCCTTTTCCACAAATAAACTCCAAGCCTGGGGAGGAGAGAGTGTGATATAGCTATCCCATTTAAGGCTGAGCACTCTGCAGTCTCTTATTCTGGGCACATTAACAAGTTGCGTGTCTCTGTTAATCACCATCTTTGGCAAACAAGTGTGGATAGACATACTAGTCTATGGGTGTGGTGATAAAAAGCAAAAGACACCATCATTCAAGTGGAGAGGAAACCAACGTAATGGGAAAAAATCTTTACCAGCTGTAGATCTGACCGAGGGTTCATATCTAGAATACACAAAGAGCTAAAAAAACTAAATATCAAAGAACAACAACTCAATTAACCTTCATTGTTATTGGCATTGATGTTTGGCAAGGAACTAAACAGAGTCCCCAAAACATGAAACAAAAATAGCTAAGAAATACTTTAAAAATGTCCAACATTCTTAGCTGTGGATTGTGTGAAAAGATAAGGCAGTTTTAGTGAGGTGTGTTATTGTGTTTGAGAAAGAACAGGAAAAAGTTCAGATACCTTTTAGATAATATTTTTTTGTTAATAAATGAATTTGATGTAATTACCTAGATCACCCTTCCTTAACTTGACACATAAAAATATTAAATAAAAGTACATGTGAAGATCAAAAGATAAAAACTGTCACATCCCCAAAAAGTTACAAAAAATTTGCAGCAGTATAATCTTAATGAAAATAGATGTTTAAACTTTAGTTTCATGCAAAATAAGTTCTGTGAATTCTCCCTACATGTACAGCATCTATTTTGTGTTTATGGGTACTGTATACATATTTTTTGCTAAGAAAATTTGAGCAGTTGTTCAGAATACACAGTTTTGAGAACACAAAGAAAATAGTTCAGTGTTTGGGTCTCATAAAGACAATGACTTCCTTGTGATTTTCTATTATTCTTTTGTAAAACACAAATGGACTGCCCCCAGTCTCTATAGTCATGCTTTCTAAATAAGTTACATAAAATTCTATTTTAAACCACAAACTGTAAATTTCTCCTTATTCAAGGCTAAGTAATGCAGTGACTACCTTAGGTAATAAAAACTGATGATGGGGCTGGAGACAAAGCTTAGTGATTAAAATGGGTACCTAAGTTTGGTCTCTAGCACCCTCATCAGGTGCCTCATAACCACCTGTAACTCCAACTCCAGGGATTCCTGTGGACTTAAGGGCATCTTTACTCATAAATGTACCTATTCGCCCATCTCCTCACAGATATGCAAATAACTAAAATAAAATCTTTCAAAAAAATGGTAAAAGTATTAGTTTATATCACAGAATCTGTATCTCTCATTTTCTTTCTCTTTGATCTTTTCTACCCTCCCTTTGTCTTTGTGCACATGGTTTGAGTGGTGGTGGTGGGGCTCAGTGTGCATGTGTGTGCTGTGTGTATGTATAAATTTTAAATTAGTTGCCTGGCAGATTTTGAGAAACATGCTCCTTTTTTGTCATTCAGTGTAACTTTATTTACTATTTATTGCACATATAGAGGTCTTTAATTTCTAACCACCATGAGTTCAAAAGACTATTTTCCATGAAGCTGAACATGAGCATTACTGAATTCATTTATTTGTGATGTGTGTGGTTTGTTTTTATTGTAAATATCTGGGTGATTCACATTGCCATATTTCCTGACTCATAAGCATGGAACATGCAGAGGCTGCCAGCAAGCCAGAAGGCCACTCTGCAAGCAAACAGATGCTCTGCATAAGGAGGAACTTCATAGCACAACTTTGAATGTGCAACCTAAGTCATCTCAGAATTATACATGTAGGATCTGGAACTCAAGTGGTTGGTGTTGAGGTTGAGCTGGTCTGGGGAGATTTATTCCTGGAATAATTAAGGACATCTTTCTTCTTAGTTGCTTGTTCCACCACAGCACCTTCATCTTTCTTCTCAGCCTCTTCAGATTCTTTGGTTTCTTCTCCTTCTTCACCCTCACCTCCTTCCTCTTGTTCCTTTGCATCTTCAGATTCATCCTTCACAGCTTTTTCCTCCTCAGCTACCTCCTCTTCTTCCCTTCCTTTTTCTCCCCCTAGTCTTCTACCTCTCCTTCAGGGGAGGGCTCATCCCTGGCCTCCTTAGTTTTGGCACCCTCAATGGTCCCCTCCACCTCGATCTACCCTTCTTGGACATGACTGCTGTAGTAAGCAGTAGAGAAGGAGAAGGCAGATGTCAGATAGGAGCTGCTCTGAAAGTCACCATAGGCAGATCTGCGGAAGAACTGGGAACTGTGAAAGTAGCCACGGGTTATGCTGTCCATGCTGGTGAAACTGAACTGGGTCTCACCTTCCAAGAGTTTCCTGTAAGCTTCCATCTCAATATCCAAGGCTATCTTCACATTGAGGAGATCTTGGAATTCCTTTAGCTACCTGGCCATTTCTCTCTTCGTGATTCTCATTTCATTTTCTAATTTGTTGATTGTGTACTGCATGGCATTGATGTCGGTGTTCTGTTTGTCTCCCAGTACCTGCAGCTGCTTCTCTAGTGCTTTGTTCCTCCCCAGGCGTGCTTCGAAGCTTCCTCCCCCGGCATGTCAAGGAAGGCCTTGGGCAGGCAGCATAGCTCACTAGGAACTGGAACTCAGCTAGAAATCTGTAATAACAATCATCTAGGAGCTGGTCAGGCTCAGTTTGCCAGGAACCAGAACACAGCTAAAAATCTAGAACCTGTGGCCATTCTGGAATTATGAATGGTGAGAACCTGGTTCCTTGGAGGCTACGGGAGCCAGGGTCCATTGTACCCAGCCTGCAGGCTGGTCTGCATGTGTTGATTTGAAACAGGATCTTTCAGGAATATCCTGGGTGTTGGGGTCACCTAACCTGCCCCCGACTTGGGTTCCTCTAGAGAGTTAAATGAACACATCACCGTCTTAAGAGATGATATAGTTTGAAGTACAACCACATTCTGAATTTTAATATCTAAGAGCCATGTTTTAAGTGAATCTGGAGAAAAAGAGTTTACTACAAGGATCTCCCCTGAAGTTATCCAAAAAAATAAGTTATCTTGGTTTTGGAGGGTTATATTTTGTTCTTTTCATTTGTTATCTTTTAAAAATTATTCTATTTAATTTTAGGCTACTTATTATATTAATATTATTCATAAGAAACAGGAAAAGCTATCTTGAGTCCACCCCTGGGAAAAAAAAGAACAAAGTCTGTAAATCTATAGGAACTAAAAGCAGAGGCCTTGGTAACAGGATAGGAAGAATAAATATCATACTTTTCACAATGAGCAAAGATAAATACCTCATTTTTCAAGATTTCATCCACTGAAAGATGTGTTCAAGTCTTAAAAAAAAGAAAAAAAAGAAGAAAAATGATCCAAACAACAGAACAGACAAAATACAAAATAACCCCTCACAACTCAAGATAACAAAATAGAGCAGACCACCAGATAGGGCCAAGTTCTGGCCCCCCTCCAGACTCCCTCTGGGATAGTGGCTGAGAACACAGGGGACTGCCTGAGAGTTCCCGGGTCCTGCCTCTGCAGTGGTAGTGAGCTTCCCTTAATCGTGCCATACCCATTCTTCTCCCTGGGATTTTGGCATTCCCCTCCCAAGGTCCCAGGGAAGATTTGGCTTTGGTAGGCTAAAGCTGAGATCCTAGCAGGCTGCCTGAGTGGTGGCTTTCAACCTCCATCGGTGTGGTGACTCTGATCTCAGCAGACTGCCAGAGAGTACAGAGTTCTGTCCTCCCTCTGACAGAGGGGCTGAGAACACAGGGGAACACCTGATAACACCTCGATCCTACCTCTAAGTGGTTAAGGAAGCATGAGTGTATTTGACTAGGACCTGAATTGGGCTTCTGCGGGTACTTCTGAAGAGCTAGTTTGAAGCCATCAGTTTCCTCCAAATTAAACATGAGAGAACCTGAAACCTGTACCAACCAGCTTTATATAACAAATAAAGGAAGGATTAAGGCACCCTGATACATAAACAGACGCATATGTCAACATAATTCTCATATCAGAATCATAAAGAAAAAAAGAAATTCACATGCCAAAATCACAACGAAAGAATAATAAAATGGAAAGCCAAAATACTATGTCCCCAACAAACACCATCAATTCCTTAAAAGAGTTCTACATGCAGAACCCCCTAGAGATAACCCAGGACACTGAATTTAAAAGAACAATCGTAAACATGATCAAGGAATTCAATGAATTTAAAGAACACATGAACAAACAAATCAAAGAACTAAAAGAAGATAGGGATAAATTTCTGAATGAATTTACAGAAGAGATAGAAACATTGAACAAAACTCAGGTAGAAATGATGAAGGAAGTGCAAAACTCAACAAGTCAAGTTGAAACAACAGGGGAAAGCCTCAACTGTAGAATAAATGAAATGAAAAAAATTTCAAAACTGGAGGATAAAGTTGAAGAACTCGACCACTCAAGCAAAGCTTATGGAAAACTTAAAAAAAAAAAACAAACAGGAATGGAATATTCAAGAGATGTGGGGTACCATGAAAAGACCAAATATATGGATCATAGGAATAGAGGAAGGAGAAGAATTTTAGGTTAATGGTATTGTCCAGATCTTAAACAGGATTGAAGAAGAGAATTTCCCAAAATTAAGGAATGACATCCCCATACAAATACAAAAAGCACATAGAACACCAAATAGAGAGGATCAGAAAAGAAACTCTCTGTGACATATCATAGTAAAAACACTAAATGCAAAGAACAAAGTGAGAATACTGAAAGGAGCAAAAGAAAAATAAGTCACATACAAAGGAAAGCCCATCAGAATTACACCTGTCTTATCAATGCAAATTATGAAAGCCAGAAGAGCCTGGACCAAGGTATTTCCAGTTCTACATGACAATAGATGTCAGCCAAAAATATTTTACCCAGCAAAAAATGTCTATTATAGTTGAGGGGAAAATAAAAATCTTCCATGACACGAATAGCCTGGAAGAATACATGTCCACAAAACCAGCCCTTCAAAGAACACTTAAAGCAATACAGCGAGTGGAGAGAGAAACAACTATACCACAGGGGCAACAAAAGAAAATAAAGGTAAAATCGAGGACAAAATTAGTTAGAGAACACAAACAGCAATTAAAATGACAGCAACCAATACACATCTTTCATAGTAACCATAAGTATCAATGGACTGAACTCCCCAGTCAAAAGACACAGGCTAAGTGAATGGATTAAGAAACAAAATCCATCTTGTTTGCAAGAAACTCACCTCATCTTCAAGGACAGACACTACCTTAAGGTAAAAGGATGGTAAAGAATATTCCAAGCAAATAATGCTAAGAAAGAAGCAGGGGTTATGTGATAGCTAATCCTGGGTGTCAACTTGACTGGATCTGGGATTAACTGAAATGAGAGGGATTTTCTTAATTGGATCATCTGAAGCTGGAAGACACATGGGTGTTACTTTCTGATGGCAGTCCGTATAAAAGGCCATGGCAGAGGAGAACGCCTGGCTTCTTGCTGCTTGTTTTCTCTCTCACTGCTGAGTTCATCTTGCTGCTGTAGACTGATGACTAGCTGATCTTTTGTAATTCATCAGACCTTCAATGCCAGATTGGGACTACTGAGACATCCAGCTTCGTGGATTGAGCAACTGCGGATTCTCAGCCTCTCCAGTGTGGTGCAGCCATTGTTGGACTACTCGGATTTTATCCTGTGAGCTAAGCTGATAAATCTCTACACATATATATTCATTCTACCAGTTATGTTTCTTTGGAGAACGCTGACTAATAAAGGTTACAATTCAAATATCTGACAAAATGGATTTCAAAGTAAAACTAATCAGAAGCGATAAGGAGAGTCACTTCATTTTGATCAAAGGAACAGTTAAACAAGAAGATATTACAATCTTTAACATATATGCATCAAACTGCTGCACCCAAGTTCATAAAAACAACACTACAGGACTTTAAGACACAGATTAACCACAACTCAGTAATAGTAGGGGACTTCAATACCCTATTGTCTCCATTAGACAGGACAACTGGACAAACAATAAAGAGAGAGATGTCTGAATTAAATGATACCATACATCAAATGGACCTAACACACATCTTTCGAATATTCCACCCAAACACCAAAGAATACAGTTTCTACTCAGCACCCTATTTAAGTTTTTCAAAAATTGACCACATACTGGGCCGCAAAACAAACCTCAAGAAATACAAAACAGTTGAAATAATTCCATACATTCCATAGGACCACAATGCACTAAAGCTCAAACTCAACACTGGAAAAAACCCTACTCCCTACACGAACTCATGGCAATTGAACAACAGACTCCTAACCAATGAGTGGGTAAAAGGAGAAATTAAGAAATAATCAAAAGAATTCCTGGAATTCAACAAAAACTACAATACAATACAACACAACCTGTGGTACACTTTAAAAGCAGTCCTAAGAGGGAAGTTTATAGCTCTAAATGCCTACATTAAAAAATTAGAAAGAGCCCAAATAAATGACCTAACACTACATCTCAAGACAATGGAAAGGCAAGAAGAAATGTAACCCAAACCCAGAAGAAGAGAAGAAATAACAAAAATGAGAGCAGAAATTGATGAAATAGAAGCAAAGAAAGCAATACAAAGAATCACTGAATCTAAGTGCTGGTGCTTTGAAAAGCTAAACAAAATAGGCAGAACCTTACCCAGTTATGCAAAAGAAAGAAATCCAAACCAACAAAATCAGAAATGAAAGGGGAAACATCTTAACAGACACTCAAAAGATGCATACAATTATAAGTGAATATTTTAAAAACCTATATACGCTATTAATTTGGAAATCTAAAAGAAATGGATGGATATCCAAAATCATGGGAACCACCAAGTTAAACCTAGATCAACAGTTTAAACAGACCGATAATATACAAGGAAATTGAAACAGTAATACAAAGCTTCCCAACTAATAAAAGCCCAGGCCCACATTGACTTTCAGAAGAATTCTACCAGATATTTAAAGAAGACCTCCAACCAATACTACTTAAATTATTCAAAATGCTAGAAACAGAGGGAGAACTCCCAAGGTACTTCTATCAAGTCAGCATCACTCTAATATCCAAACCGGGTAAAGACAATGAAAAAAGAAAATCATAGACCCATATCCTTAGTGAACATAGATGGAAATATTCTCAACAGAATACTTGCAAATCGCATACAGACACACATCAAGATATCAATCACCATGATCAAGTAGGTTTTATCCTAGAGATGCAGGTGTGGTTCAGTATGTGCAAGTCAACAAGCATCACTAACATATAAAGGGACTCAAAGACAAAAATCACATTGTCATCTCAATAGATGCAGAAAATATATTTGACAAAACTCAGCATGCATTTATGTTCAAAGTCCTAGAGGGAATTGGGCTGGAGGGAACATACCTCAATATAATTAAAGCTAGACACAACAAACCACAGCCAACATCATTCTAAATTGAGAAAAGTGGGAAGCATTTCCATTAAAATCAGGAGTCAGACAAGGATGTCCACTACCTCCACTCCTTTACAACATGGTGCTTGAAACTCTTGCTAGAGCAATAAGACAGCAGAAGGAAATTAAAGGGGTAGTAATTGGAGAAGAAGTCAAACTATCCCTTTTTGAAGATGATATGACACTATACCTAAGAGATCCCAAAAGTTCCACCAGAAAACTCCTAGAACTGATCAACGCTTTCCGTATAGTGGCAGGAAATAAAATCAATTTACAAAAATTAGTAGCTTTTCTATATACCAATAATAAGCAATTGGAAAAAGAATACAGGGAAATGCTCCCATTCACAATTGCTGCAAAAAAAGTATTTTGGAATAAATCTGACCAAAGACATCAAAAATCTCTACAATGAAAATTTTAAACCATTAAAGAAAGAGATTGAGGAAGACACCAGGAGACAGAAGGACCTCCCATGTTCATGGATTGGAAGAATTAATATTGTGAAAATGATAACCTTACCAAAAGCAATATATAGATTCAATGCAAATCCAATCAAAATCCCCATGATGTACTTCACAGAATTAGAAAAAATAATCCTTAAGACCCCAGATAGGCAAAGAAACTCTGTGCACAAAGAGAAATTCTAGGGGGATTACTATACCAGATCTCAAAGTATACTACAGAGCTATAGTCATAAAAGCAGCATGGTACTGACACAAAAATAGACACATAGATCAATGGAACATCATTGAAGATGCAAACCCAAATACATGCAATTTCAGCCACCTGATATTTGACAAAGGTACCAAGAACACACAATGGAGGAAAGACAGCATCTTCAATAAATGGTGCTGGCAAAACTGGATTGCCACCTCTAAAAGAATAAAACTATATCCTTATCTTTTACCTTGCACAAAAGTCAACTCCAAATGAATCAAAGATCTCAATGTGAAACTGGAAACCCTGAAACTATTAGAAGAAAATATTGGCAGTCACTTACAAGATATAGGTGTAGGAATGGGTTTTATAAATCAGACAGCAGTTGCTCAGGAATTAAGGTTAGCAACCAATAAAGGGGGACAGCATTAAACAAAAAAGCTGCTGTACAGCAAAAGAAACAATCAGAAAGTGAAGAGAAAACAGACAGAGTGGGAAAACATCTTCACCAGTGACACATCTGACAGGGGTTTAACATCCAGAATATATAAAGAACTCAAAAAGCAATACTCCCTCACTGGAGTATCTAGCCACTCTTCCCAGACAACTGTATGTAATTTGGCCCTAATCACACATGGTCTCCTAGATTTGGGGAGGGCTAAAGTATACAATCTGGGGAAGGCTAGGAAAAGAAGGAGTGACTCATGCTGGGTTAAGTCTTTCCAGTGTGCATGCCCTCAAGTCCAAATACAGCTCAGTTATCTCAGTAAGTAAGCTCAATAAATTCACTGGTTTCCCAGTAAAAATTTAATCAAACATTGGCTTAACACTAGAATCTTAAAAAGGAATAAGCATTGCTTAGTTCACACAGGAAAAGAATTCTCACCACAGATGGAATTCTGCTTAGTTTACACAGGAAAAGAATTCTCACCACATTTGTTATGTTTCATAATTATTAAAAAAGAGAAAGAAATAAAATTAGAATGTAAAAGATGTTAAAAGATATGGGAATGGAGATAGTTTCCAAAAAAAGACAGAGAAAATGAGAAAGCCTTAGCAAGTGAATGTCCGTGTAGGTTTGTTATGATATATAAAGGATGAGACAAAAATAGTATACACATAATCTTAAAATTTCTAAAGTCATAGATTAGTTGACTTGTTTAAGGAACAAAATATATATCTTGTCAAGGTTTATCTGAGAATATTTGCTTTTTTACTCAAGCCTTATCTACATAGCACATGATAATTAAAAGTACCAGACTGGTGGAACTAACCTTATTGGGTGTTTAACAGCCATAGTTTGAGGCCTATACTAATGAGGTCAGAGTGACTTAAAGGACACTTTTTGCCCTTGCCCTCCAAGGTCAACTGATTTCCTGGGCTCTATGGAACATCTCTGAAAATGTCCTGCAACTGCAGTGAGTAACCTGTCCTCGTGTTCAGGGAGGCCATGGAGACCCAAGATGTGCCAGTGTCCAATCTACAAAGAGTAGGATGAACTCAGAAGAAACATCTCATCCATGCTTCCAAGTGAAGCCAGACATGGTCGAGCAGGACCTTTGACTTATCTTCACATAGATGGAACTGGTAAAAGAAAGGAGCCAGGAGCTCCTCCCAAGCCCATATGACCCCTGAGGAACAGATTTTCAAGTGACCTTAAGTGAAAAATAAATTGATTTATTTGGACCAACTGTATGGTCTTAAACACCCAAAAGGAAAGTATAACAAAAGAGTAAAGTCCTCACTATATTTCTTTAAGAATTCAAGGGATTATGCTTCCCAGACATTAGGCTTAAGTCCATATGAAAAGTTATTTAGAAAATTATTTCTCATTGATGACTTTGTTCCTAATCAGAAAGTGCTGCTCAGTGCTTCAAATCTTGGTCTCCAATACTGTATTGCCCACCTGTTGCTAAGGGAGACAACCCACTATTGTCTCAAAATGATGGATAAATTTGTTTTCTCCCCCTATCTAGAAGACTTTGAGAGGGAACTGACACTGATTCTAACCACTCCAACAGCTATCAAAATACCTGAAAGCAAATCCTGAATCCATCACTCTAGAGTCCAGCCTTGAAAGACAAAAGGAAACTGAGGAGGAACCCAATAGAAGGATGTCTTTGGAAGCCCTTGTCCAGAAATTCCAATGGACTTTCATATGAATATTTGAAAATTGCCCTGTGCTGACTTTTTTCTAGTTCCCTGTCTAGAACTTGTAATGTTAATTACTCTTGCCTTTACTTCTCCTTCACATCTCCTATTCACCAATCAAGGACTTTCTACAGATAAGAGTTATGCAGTTTGGGGGTCTTTTAGATAGAACCACTGAAGGGGTAATCCAATTGCCTCACCCTGCATCTCTGTTCAGCACAGAAGAATCCAGAGTGTTCTGCATCCATATTCCCTACGGCAATTTGGATAATCCCTTCAGAGGATGGCATGCTAAGAATAGGAGGTAGGAATGGGCTAGGCAGTTAGTGTAAAAAGACTGGAAAAAATGTAGCTAGTTTGTGAGCTAAAAGTCAAAATGCCCTTGGGCCTCTTGGCAACATACTCTGTTCCAAAGGCCAAAAATGTCCAAAGTATTGTGGAGCTTGTATCTAATCATTAAAAGATTTTAGGGTTACCTCTTCAAAGGGGGAAATGGTGGCATCGAGGGAGTAGGCATGGATTTGATCAAAAACCTTATATGCATGCATGAAATTCTCAGTAAAGTTTTTGTAAAAGTTAAAAAAAAGAACTTTATAAGCCTTCTTCCAGCAACTTCCTATAAGCTTCCTATAGCAAGGTGACACCATCTCAAACCTCCCTAAACTGTGCCACAAACTTGGAAAAAAAATTTCCAAACACCTGGAGCATATGGAGGACATTTTAATTCAAACAACCTCATTCCACTCCCTGACCTACAGAGGTTCATGACCATACTAAATACACATGCATGTAGTCCATCCTTAAATATAGACATAGTCTTTACCAGTCTCAATATTATTCAAAAGTATACAGTCCAAAATCTTTTCTGTGACTCAAGGCAATTACTTACCTGTAAGCCTCTGTCAAATCAAAAGAAAAATTACATACTCTCAACATGCAATGGAACTGAATACACATTCCCATTTGAAAAGGGAGGAATGGAGGCATACTTAGGAAATATTGGATCAAAATAAAACTGAAAACCAGCATGGCAAGCACTAAATCCAGTAGCTCCATATCTGACTTCTGGGACTTTACATCCAAGAGGCTTAGATGGCTCAGCCACTCCAGCTTTGCTGTGTGCAATATACGTCTCTCTCAAGGGCTGGCACCACTCCCTGTACCCAACTCTCCTTGACAGATATCTCACAGGTCTGGCCTCTTGAACACCTCTTTCTGTGTCTATCCACTGCCAGCAATGCTTGACAATCACAGCTTCATGCATTGGCCTGTTGGGGCATTTTTTTTAATGCTGGGACAGCCATGCTGCACACAATGTGGTTTCAGCGGCTCTCTGAACACACAAAGCAAAAACTGACAACAGCTTCATTGTACCAGTACCACATGACGGACACCGTCAAGTTCAGCTGCCTTCCTGGGGTGGACTCGGGACAGTTTCATTAACATTACCAGCAGGTTTTCGATGCTGTGTCTTTCTAGGAATAGAAAACCTTTCAGACATTTTCCTTTCACAAGTTGAAATTTTAGCTGAATGTGGTCTTTGCTCTGAAGGTGCTGTTTCCATTGTTTAAGTGACAATCTCTAGGGATCTCCTAAGCCCTTCAATCTCATTATCAAAGATGTCCTGTCCTTATCACATGCCTTGGCTCCGACATTAATCTTCCTAATGCTTTTTGTCAATGAAAACTGTGCATTCTGCAATTCTTTATGACCTACTTGCTCTTTTTTTCAAAGTGGATCCTCAAAATATTGACCACTAATGGCCACACAAACATTTCTATGATAGGCTGTCTTGAAATTTCCCCTATCAAATAAATTAGTTCATGACACTTCAAGTTAGCCCCAGGCAAGTTTTTCTGCTGTGGGTATCTTCTAGACAGACTATTTGCCAAAGATTCCCAGTTTCTGCTTAAGTACTTATTTCCCTCAGGAACTGCTTTGCTATCAGCACTATCTTCCAGGGTCTTACTAAAATAGCCCATTAATCTCTGTGTAATAGCCTGAGCTCCTCCATTGTATGTAAGACATCTTGGGGAGCAGTCCCACACCCTACCCTGGCTTGGGGCCAGAAGATCCAACAAGAACTGAGGAACTCACCCATATAATCCTGGGAGGTCCAATTGAGGCTTATCTGGCTTTTGTGACTGCTTGTCTGGCTACTGTAACAAGAGACTTTACCTGTTGGATTTTACCTTTAAAAGCTCCTGTCCCCTCCCAGTTAGTGTGGCATTCTCTAAATGGGTTCAAAAGTGCAGTCACTGGACAGGAAATAGATTTGGCTAATTCGGACCTTTTTGAGTCTGAGTGGTCTTCTCCCAGTTAAGCTGAACACTGTAATATTTGCTTACAGCTATAAACAGATTTTTTAGCCCAGACTTTCAGTCTTCTAGATTCCTCCAATCACAGAGACAGACAGGATATTTAGAGTGAACAGCCCACACACTCGCACTAAATTTCATATTAGTTAAATTCTTATTGCTATGTCGAAACTCTGTGACCAAGGGAACTTATAGGAACAACAGCTTATCTGAACTTACCGTTTCAGTTTCCACAGTGATGAGAGTCCAACACAGAAGAGAGGCAGAGTGAGGGGTCAGAGAAGGACTATAGGGATAAGCACTTACATCTTCAAGCAGGCACAGGAAGCAGAGTGTGACTGGAAATTAGGCCAGGCTGAAGAACTCTCTGCTGAGGGTGGTGTCTCATGCCTTTAATCCAGCACTTGGAAGTAGTAGGCAAGCAGATCTCTGTGACTTTGAGGCCAGCCTGGTCAACAGATGGGGCTACAGAGAGACCCTATCTCAAAAAGATGAAAAATTGTGTGTAGGGGGATTGAGGGATTGCAGAGATGGGGCAGCAGATTACTGCACTGACCTCTCTTGCAGAGGACCTGGTTCGATTCCCAGCACTCACATGGACACTAACATCTGTGTGTAACTCCAGTTTCAGGGAATCTGACACCCTCTTCTGACCTCTGCAGGCATTGCATGACATGAATGCACTTACACACATGTAGGCAATACACTTATACACTTAAAATAAAAATTATAAAATATAGTAAATAAAATATTTTTTAAAAACTCTAAGCCCAGCACCAGTGACATGCTTCTTCCAGCAAGACCAAACCTTCTAAGATTCCCCAAAGCAGTGCCACCAACTGAAAACCAAAAGTCCAAATACTTGGAGCTTGTGGGGGACATTCTCATTCAAACCAAAACTCTGCATGAAGAACTGTCCTTCAAATGCATAAGAGTTGTCTGAACATAACTTCATGGTAAGGCTCATATCCCCAAGTTCTTCAAACATATTCATATAAGGAACTTGCCAAACGTTCAAATCAGGCTCAGGGTCAAATATTAAACATCAAACAATTTAGGGCATGCTGAATCATATGGTGTACATTTCGTGATAGCATGCACATCAGCCTGAAACTCTTGAAGAGCTATTTTCTACTCTTTTAGAAACACTCAAAACTAATTGCTGGGCATGGTGGTGCACACCTTTAATCCCAGAACTTGGGAGGCAGAATCAGGTGGATCTCTGTGAGTTTGAGTCCAGCCTGGTCTACATAGTCAGTTCTAGGCCAGCACGGACTACAGGGAGACCCTGCCTCAAAAAGACAAAAACAACAACAACAACAACAACAAAACAACTAGCCATATTTGCAGTCATTTGGTTTGTGGTTCAAAGTTACATGCCCAAGAGTATTGTGCTGCCTCCAAAATCCAAACAGGTACACTCAGTGCTCTGCCTTTTATTTGGCAGTAGGAGAATACAGGTGTGATGGTTTACCCTAGAAACCAAAAGGAATGTCTTTGTATGTCCCAGATGACTGCATTCCTATAAACTTCCCTGACCTAGAAGGCCATTAAATTTGAATAAGATTGATTTCACATGCTATTACCTGCATATGCTTTAGTGAGTCCATGGTGGTCGTTAACTTCTCCCATCATGATAAGTATAAATATTTCAGTATGAAGGAACAATGCGGTACCTTGTGGAAAATGCTGATCAAAGTCACTGTAATCCATGTTAAGACATAGCAATACAGAACTAGTACACAGTTGATGTGGAACAGGATAGCAATAATGCTGGCCTTGACACTTGAAAGAAAATTTCTCCTAGTGGCCTTTATTAACCTGTAAGGTGATAAAAAAATTTGTATGGAAAACACAAATGATCAAAGTCACTGTAATCCATGTTAAGACATAGCAATACAGAACTAGTACACAGTTGATGTGGAACAGGATAGCAATAATGCTGGCCTTGACACTTGAAAGAAAATTTCTTCTAGTGATCCTTATTAACATGTAAGGTGATAAAGGATTTGCAATACTATTTTTGTGTGTGTATGGTGGGGGGAGACAGGGTCTTCCTGTAGCCCTCAGCTGCCCTGGAGCTCAACCACCTGGCCTTGAACTCACAGAGATCCACCTGCCTCTGCCTCCCAAGTGCTGGGATTAAAGGCCTGTACCACCACACCAGGCATTACAATTGCAATTCTATTAACTTTGCACCAGTTCCTGCTGGCATGTTAAATAGCTCAAGTAAGAACACCAGAGCTGGCACTACAGCTGCAATTAGACTCATGGATTGATTACATATTAAATAAATATATGTCTACATTATCCATCAATATTCTTCACAGACCAACTAGGACTGCTAAAGTGAGAGCTGGATCTCTCCCACCCCCTGCAACCTTCAAATTCTGAATAGTGGCAATGTTCTGTACAATCCCTCCAGGAATGCAACATGCCTTGATCATTTCTATCCCGATTTTCCAACCACAGTAGCCCTCAGTTCACAAGCCATGGAACCAATGTGAGAATTATGCCAAATTCTAAGGAGATTTATGCCAATTATGGACTCTGGAATAGCTACAGAGTGAACTTAGGCACACATTGTTATAGTTGAGAAAGAGAAATGGAAAAATGCTTGACAGTGTAGCATGATACATAAAAACACGCTCTGGGGGCTGGTGAGATGCCTCAATGGTTAAGAACAAGGGCTGTTTTTGCAGACCTGGCTTCAAATCCCAGGATCCACATGGCATCCAGAAACTGTCCATAATTCCAGTTCCAAGGGCTCTGACACCCTCTTCTGACCTCCATGGTCATTGCACAACAAGGATGAACTTACATATATGTAGGTAATACATGCATACACATAAAAGTAATAAAATATTTTAAAAAATGTAAACACACTGTGCTAATTTGTAAGTGTAACTTGAGTGCTTTTTGATTTTAAAACGAAAGGGTTTATCGAAGCCAAAATTTAAAGAGTTACATTTCATCAAGTATATTTACTGGAAGGAGAAATAACAGCCACCCATAGGCCCCACAGTGTGCTTCACATTTATCTGAGTTTATGATATTTATACTATCCAACTGCACTTATTTACGATGGATGGTGACTATATCTTTCTTGTTCTTCCTTCTGAGTTTTTTTTTTTTTGTCTTTTTAGTTTTTTGTGACAGGCTGGCCTTGGCTTTCAACTCACAGAGATTCACCTGCTTCTGTCTCTCAAATGGTGGGATTGAAGGTGTTTGCCACTACACCTAGCACCTCTTCCTTCTGATTTTTACAAATATTTATTTATTCACTATTTTTTCATGTATATAAGCTTATTGCCTGCATGAAAGTGGGTACACCCATGTCATGCAATGCCATAGAAAGTCCGTAAAGGGCCTCGGATCCACTGCAACTGGAGTTACAGATGGTTGGTAGCATCAGTGTGGGTCCTGGGAACTGTACCTCGGTCTTCTGTGAGATCAGTCAGTGCTCTTAACCACTGAGCCATGTCTCCATCCCTGGGGATTTATTTCTTTGATGTTTTTATTATTTTAGAATTTCAAACAAGGTATTTTGATTATATTTAAATGCCTATCCCATTGTTGACCCCACCCTACTACCACCATACTCGATACTATATCCTACATTATTACTATTTTTTAAAGGCATACAAAGTGTAATTTGTGTTCCCCAAATGTTCTCCAGTGTGGGTCTCTCCTTTCCAGCCTTGACAACATGCCCAGCATCTTTCTTCTTGTATTCTTATTTGGAGTTTGAGTAAACATCGCCAAAAAGACAACTGCATATTTTCTTTGCTATATCAATTTTTCAAAACACAAACAATAAGATCAAAATAATTTCATGTCCTAAAACTGTGTGGCTAAGGTATGAATATTTTTGGCCATATAATCTCAATTCTCCTGTTAAAACACTTCCTAATATCCTGTTATCAGTAATTGCAGCTTTATGGAATATGAGTAAGTCTGGAGGGTTCCCAAATCAAGAACACTCTTAGTCCTTTTCAAGAGAAATTGGGGGTGTGTCATTAACCACTCAGCTACGTGGGAATGGAACTAAAAATTGTCCTTGTCACATATCAGTGGACTCAGTATCCAGGTAATTTGCTGGGGACAGCATCTAGTACTTTTCAGTGTCTAGTGCTCTGAGCATAACCAAGACTAAAGTCTGTTATATCAGCCTCAGCAGACTCTGCATCCATTGATCTTTTTCTGAAGGTTTTTTCCTTGGTTCTTATAGTAAGTGGAGCAGTGAACCGAGAGTTACAAAATTGTATAATTCTGGTCCAGAGAGGGTCTTCATTGAGGATCTGGTTGGTTGCAAGAGACTGAGCATGGCTGCTGGTAGCTGGGGCCTTTATGGACCATGGCAGGAAGCAGTTGTCGATCAGCCCATGAAGTTTCATACTCCAGGGCTGCCAAAGGATCCTGCACCATGGAGAATACAGGAGGTGGGAGGTACCCAGGAGGTTGCAGGAACTCTGGACACTGAGAACACACCAGATATAGATCAGCAATGCCATCACTGATTGGACCTGGAACGTAGCTGATTCCAGGACTGTAGCCTAGGATCCTGCGCAGGGCCGCTCCATGTGAAGAAAACCTGGGATCACTATTTGGCCTCTCAATACAAATGATGCAGGACATATCTAGCAAGGTCTGCAGCAGATGGAGACATCGCTTCCACATCTTTTTCATACCCCTCAATCAAGACGCTTGGAAATGGCTTTGGATTACTTGTAGATCTTCCTGGGTGATGGATTTTATATTCCACAATTTCGTACTCCTAGAGAAAGCCCCTGACTTCCCAACCACTCCATGGTGTAGGAATAGGTCCTGAAGGCTGCCCTGCTTCCTGGTTTCCGTTCTCTTCATTTAGTGCCAGAGCATTGGCCAAACTTCCATTCTATGCTGCTGTCACTTTACCTCCTGTGCTGTGTCCTATTTCACAGTGGGGGAGGAACCAGACTGACCCTTTCCCGATGGATAAGCAGAGTCTCAAGTTGAGAGGGTAGAACTGTGTTCACTTCCTGGGCTTCTGGAAGTCTCTCTTTCTCTGAAATTTTAGCTCTTGTTATCAACCAGTTTCTTTTCACCAAACAACCTATCTCACAAGACAAGCCATTCTAATTTATTTGGTTTACCTTGGGAAATCTCATTTGTGTACATGTATATAAAATTTGGTCAGTACTCACACAGCTCTATTTCCTCATATCTGTATATGAAAAAATTAAATTTTAAGTTTTATCAAAAATATTTTAAAATCAATGCATGGATTCACTTTTGAAGCTTTTACGTTGAAATATATGCATATATTACACATTAAGTATATGAATGTATAAATACAAATATACACACAAATATATATATATATATGTATTTGTATGTATTTGTATGTATAGTCAGAGCACAAAGGAGTAACAATGGTGCTGTTTTGCAAGATGTAGGACAGGGATGTGTGATGGTTACAAACAGGAAAGTATAGTGATGTAAATACATAAAATATGACAGTCACAATAGTTTGTGTTGTTAGTAAAAGTGATTCATCTAAAATTCCTTCATACCCTGATTTTTTAAACACAGATAAAGTGAAAACAAAGGCAATAATCCCTGTAAGGAAAAATAGAAATACCCTGGTTGGCAAATGATTCCAGCAAGCTCAGTGCTCCTATGGACTCCTAGTGAATACAGCACAGACACAAGCATACGTTGATTTTATA
>NW_008357492.1:196524-199805 GCF_000622305.1 Nannospalax galili
TGCATGCTATATTTTAGTGTCAGAAATATGGAATTGGAGAGCAATATCTGATATTAGATGAGTGTCAGTTAATACAACTGAAAAAATTATATTTGATATCCCTGAAGTCTCAGTAAAGGGCTAGTAAGGGCTGTTAAATTTCCATGTGCTGACATGACAAGACTTCCAAATCAAAATCTGCATGGAATATTTAGTGATACATATTTGTCTGGGACCAAGTCATACTTTAGTAACTTCTCAGGTACCACTATAGAGCTTTAATGAAGCTGTTCAGGGGGGTTCAAAAGTCAGAGAAGTGTCCACTGGGAAGATTGGAGGGAGAGAGCTCCCTGTCGCCATGGGTTTTACTATCTATAGCACACCAAAGCTCATAGGATTAAGTGTTGGTGTGAGAATGCAGCACAGGCTTTGTGGATCTTGCGAAGACAGTCTCTCAGAGCTTTTTAAAAAATCTCTACATGTATTCTGCTAACATGACATTTAGGGGTATGACCGTATGTACTCCTCAAACAAGAATCACGTCTCGGACTAATAGTAACAGAAAAATACAACCTAAGTCGTTCAACCGGGCCTGCTCAGTACTACTGCCTAGTGATAACTGAGTTCTGCTGTCAGAGTTTCATTTCTCAGAGCTTCAGGACCTGAAGACAGTCTCCAAACACCACGTTTACCTGTATCACATTTACCCTTCTCTTGAAATTCCCTATATTTTTCCAGAATAACTGCATGTTAATGAGAATTCAATTCCTATTATATCCTCTCAATGCAAATACAGTCCACAGAGTTTCATACAATATGTGTTGGGAAAAGCACTGTGACAGGGGATTATATACTGCCATTTTTCTAAGGATTTAACTTCTGTTAATTCACTGTTACATTTAATCAGATTCAAAATATGTCAGTGACATGTTCAGCGTGTGGAATTCATAAGATGTGAGTGGCCACTTCAAAGTATTCAAGAGCAACTGAGATGATTAATACATGCAATCCTAAACAAATAAATGCAGAGAAAGAAAGGACCATGATGCCTGTGTAGCTAGTGGCAAAAATGAAGAAAGAAAACCCATAGAAAGTTGGGAATTGAAAGGGTCATTACTCAAATATATTGCCCTGTAAAAATCAAACCATTTCATGATATCCTTTAAAAACAAAACTAAAGAAAAAAATTGGGTTTTTTCACATTTAGGAATACTGAGTTCAAGGCCAGCCTGGTCTCCATAGTGAGTTCCAGGATAGTAGCTGGGGCAACAGACAGACCCTTTCTGAAAAAGACCAACAACAACAACAAAAAAAAGGGTTACTGAGCTTCTATTAAAGCATGTTTACATTAGCAGATTCTAGTTTGTATTTTCAGGTTCAATCCTAAGAACTGTTATGATATGTGAAATCATCCAAAATCACATATATTTTCATGGAAATATATCATTTTCTAATGCAAACTATGTACTATTATTCACATGTATAATATGCAAGTAAATTACATAAATTACATAGGGAGATTCAGGATCCTTGGGATATTGTTGTGTTTTTTTTTTTTTTTTTTTTTTTTTGGTCTTTTTGAAGCAGGGTCTCCCAGTAGTCCCAATTGTCCTGGAACTCACTATGTAGACCAGACTGACCTTGAACTCAGAGATGATACACTTCCCTCTGCCTCCCAAGTGCTGGGAATACAGACATGTGCCATGACGCCCGGCTGAGATATGTAACCTTTTAAATACTGTGCTGAATCAAACTCAGAGCCGAGCCACTTATCCTAGGATCTAACACTACCTAAAATCACAGTGTGATGTATGGAGCATTTGAGAAGATCCTGCATGTATAGCAGAGCAAATAAGCTACCTTTCATGATTTCCACTCTTTTTTTGGCTACTAAGTAATGAACATTTCATTACACTTACAAAATCAACTCTCAGAGTCTCAAGTGTTAAATATTTGGGCTCTGGACATCAAAATTCAGAAAATTATTTATGGAAAGGCAATTGGATCATGTCCATGACTTCATAGCTGTTCCTCGATTCAACCATGATAGGGAGAGAGTAGGCCACTGCTGTACATTGAAACACATATTTTGCCTTTGCCCTCGGAGAGAACTTCTCTATCTCTATCTCAATCTTTGTTCCTCTGCGTCTCTCCTTCCTTCAAGATGAGAACTGTCCCCTCTGCCACATGGTTACCAAACTCCTACATTTTGTTTCTCTCTAACCCATGTCAATACAAACAGACAGATATGTATCAAAAACTGTGTGTTAAAAACAAAACAAAACAAAACAAAACAAAAAAACCTTTTCACTTTACTTCATGTTTCAGGTCTTTTGTCACAGCAAAGGAGTTTCAATCACACATAACCATTGTGAATTTCTGTCTGTAGTCATCTGTTTTTGTACATATTGTAGAAAGTGCACATACATGTAAGCACTCCTTTAGGTTGTCTTAGTCTTAAAAGAACTTTATCCAGAATCCCACATGCTTACACCTTTCTTTCACTGTAAAGGAAAATCCAAATCCATGTGTTCAGTTGTCCCACAAAGAGGTGGGAGGGTAGACGCAAAGAAAAATACTGGCAATTTTTAAATACATCAGTAGTCATAAATTAGGATTAAAATGACAAGGCCAAGTAATCTTCATTATATTTATCATGATGTCTCTAATAAATAGATCATGCAAATTACTTGAGAGTAAGTCCCAAAGAAAAAGATCCCTGGGAAAAAACAATCCACATATTTACCCAAATTTGAAAGATTATCCTTTGTTTATCATCCATTGAAAGATGTGAGAGTTTCTATTTGGAAAGAAGACAGTATTTTTTTTTTAAAGAATTTCTTTGTTATTGAAATAAATTATCACATCATCCTTAGAAAGCAAGAGAGATTGAATTTATTTCCATATTAAACTAAAAAATAGTGTACTGTCTTCAGAAAGCCACAGTACTGGGAACACAACTACGTTTCCTGTAGATATGATTTTATCTAAACATGTATGAATATGTATCAATATACATTTTTGTGAATTTATATTTTTGTGTAAATATAATAATTTATAATCCTATCTTACATAATATCTTTATTTCCATCATTAATATTCTGACTTGGAATAAAATGTCTTTAATTTTTTTTTTTTTTTTTGAGACAGGGTCTCCCTGTAATGCCAGCTGTCCTGGAACTTTTTATATAGACATGGCTGGCATTGAAATCACAGAGATCCACATGCATCTGCTTCCTGAGTACTGGAACTAAAGGCAACAGTGTCTTCAATTTTCATCATTATCTGTAATTTTTAAAGGC
>NW_008357492.1:200033-203346 GCF_000622305.1 Nannospalax galili
CTCACCTGTAAGTCATTGGAAATGATTGCTTTCGGATACTCAGGATTCTCATTTTCTTTTCCTATGGTAGAAATATGCCAAACATACATCACACTAAAATGCATTATCACTCATCAAAAAGAAATACATCTCCTCTGATGAATTTTCCTTCTCCATGAATTATTCATGGAACAATTGGCATCAATGAAGCATTGCTAACGCACTGAACAAAAACACATCCCTTCAACTCTGAGTCAACAATTGGCATAAATTTTCATGATATCCTTTATAAATTAGAAAATATGAATTTTGGGGGGTCTTTTTTGAGACAGGGTCTCCCTGTAGCCCCAGGTGACCTCAAACTCACAAGGTACACTGGCCTGGCATTGAACTCACAGAAATCTGGCTGCCTCTACCTGTGAGTACTGGGATTACAGACATGAGTCACCACAATTAGTGAAAATATGAATTTAGTTGAAGGTCAACCTAGCCTGTGGTACCAGTTCTGGCAACAGAAATGTTTCTAAATAAAATTGTATTGTCTATCAAAATATCATATACCATTTGATGAAAATATAGAAATAATTGACATATTTTTAAAACTTATTCTAGATTGTCATATTATAAGGACTGTACTGTGTCCTGGTCTTTTTATTACAGAGTTTACACCTTTAAAAAGATATTTGCATAAATCTTTTCCCCCTTCATGTGCAAATTAAGATACAAGGTCTTTGCACACTTTAGAATTGTCCAAGTTGCATATATGTATATTAAGATTTTCACATATTCACATATTTAGAGAGTATGTGGCAACCCAATGATACTTAAGTTCTTGTTCTAGTTTGTTTCTCCATTGCTGTGACAAAACACTCTGACCAATACCAAAGTGGGGAGGAAAGGGTTTATTTGTCTTACATCTCCCAGGGTTCATCAGGGAGGCCAAGGTAGAAACTCAGGGCAGGAACCTGGAGGCAGAGGCTGGAGCACTGGTGGAATGTTGGAGGAATGTGGCTTACTAGCTTGCTCCCTGGACCCTGCTCACACTGCTTTCTTATACAATGCAGGATCATCTGTCCAGGAATGTCTCCACCCACAATGGGCTTGGTCCTCCCACATCACTCAACAACAAGAAAATTACTCCACAGATATGTCCACAGGCCAGTCAAATGGAGCCAATTCTCCAGTGGAGGCTCCCTATTCCTGTTTCAAGTTGACACTAAAGCCATCCAGCACACTGCTCTTTTCACACTATGTTTTATTTGACTGTAAATAATGAGGTAATAATCTTCGAATGTTGTGAAGTTTCTGTTCATGAAGAAATCTCTGATGTTTCCTAAGACAGAAGCAATTTGTGAATTGTGGCTGACATGTTTTGTTTTTCTTTATGTTTCCATGACAATAAAGATTCTGTGATATTCAACAAGATTGGATGGGAAAGTAAAGGCTTTCTCACAGTAATTATGTTTCTAGTTTCTCACACTTAAGAATTAAAAATAAATTTGCATTAGAGATTTTGAAATTTTATGATTAATTCTTTTTCATTCAGTACACTTGAAGTTTTGTAATATACAAATATAAGCATTTGAGCATTTCCCAGACTTTTAGATATATCCCTTTCATATGGGTTCTGCTCTGCTTTCTAAGGATTGGGCCACGGGCAAAGGGTGTACCACATTCTGTGCAATTTAAACTATCTCTTTCATATGTGTTTTTGAGAACTGCCACCAATTGACACATTATTAAAGGAACTGTCACTTTCCTTATATCTGCAGTGCCTCCCTTTACTGGAAATTCTTGGATGTTCTCTAAGAGTTGAAATACAAGTACAGGACTTCTCAAACCCTTTATAGTTATGGGGTCTCTCTCTAGTATTAAATCTCTCAAGTCTTCTATGTGGTGAGCTTTCTATTTTTCACATTCTTCTTATCCAAATGTTTACTTTCCAGTATGAAATCTCTGGTTAAACATTAAATCTGACTAAAGGACTTGTCACATGCTTCACATTTCTAGGGATTCTCTCAAGTACAAATTGCATGATGTGCTCTAATCTACTAAACATTAAATCTCACTAAAGGACTTGTCACGTGCTTCACATTTCTAGGGTTCCTCTCAAGTACAAATTGCATGATGTGCTCTAATCTAACACATCTCTTCTTTTTTTTTTTTGGTCTTTCAGAGACAGGGTCTCCTTATAGCCCCAGCTACTCTGGAACTCACTATGTAGACCAGGCTGGCTTTGAACTCACAGAGATACATTTTTTTTTTTTTTGGTCTTTCCGAGACCTATAGCCCCAGCTACCGTGGAACTCACTATGTAGAGCAGGCTGGCTTTAAACTCACAGGGATACACCTGCCTCTGCCTCCTGAATGCTGGGATTAAATTTGTGCCTAACACATCTTTTTACAGGACTTCTTACATTCCTCATATTTCTTGGAATTCTCTCCAATAGGAATTTTCTTATGCTTCTTATAAATTCAGCACATCATAAATGATTTGCCACATTCTTCACATCTGTAGTGTTTCTCTCATTATACAGGACTTCTTACATTCCTCATATTTCTTGGAATTCTGTTCAATAGGAATTTTCTTATGTTTCTTATAAATTGAGCACATCATAAATGATTTGCCACATTCTTCACATCTGTAGTATTTCTCTCAAGTATGTATCTGCTGATGTGCTCTCAGAGGTGACATTTGACTAAAGGACTTGCCACATTCTGAACATCTGTAGGGTTTCTCTCCAGTGTGTATGTGCTGATGTGCTCTCAGATGTGATATTTGACAAAAGGACTTGCCACATTCTTCACATCTGTAGGGTTTCTCTCCAGTATGTAAATGCTGATGTGCTCTAAGATATGATATACATCTAAAGGACTTGCCACATTCTTCACATCTGTAGGGTTTCTCTCCACTATGTAATTGCTGATGTGCTCTCAGATGTGATATTTGACAAAAGGACTTGCCACATTCTTCTTGACATTCGAAAAAAGGACTTGCCGCATTCTTCACATCTGTAGGGTTTCTCTCCAGTATGTATTCTCTGATGTGCTCCAAGTTCTGACATGTATCTAAAGAACTTGCCACATTCTTCACATCTGTAGGGTTTCTTTCCAGATGAATATATTCATGCTTTCTAAGATTTGAGACATGAGTATTGGACTTGTCACATTCTTCACATTTCAGGGTTTCTCTACGTTATACACCCTCTGATGTCTTCTAAGAGTTGAGTTCTCCATGAAAAGCAAAAGAGAAGAAAACATTTCAATATGGAGAATAAGGCTGAGAAAATCACACACTCACAGATCCATAAAGAATATTTAATATGCATGGATA
>NW_008357492.1:203787-206934 GCF_000622305.1 Nannospalax galili
ATTGTGGGAAGCAAACAAGATACACAAAGGATCAAGACTCTCATTCATGGGAACAGATGTCAGAATTCAATTGTAAAGAGTAATTGATGAATTTGTCATGTTCCAGAAGGAATCCACTAGCCACACAGAAAACAAAGTAGAACTCAATATTAATACTAATAAAGACTAATACTAATCGATGATTCTAACAGCCAGAACACCAGCAAAATCATCTTGAATTTAAAAAATTCTCCCACAATAATATAAAATGAAAATTGCCTCAGGTCACCAATTAACAGTTAGAGTCAAGAAGAGTGGATTCAAAGTTAGTTTCAAGTATCTCTTCTGTCCAAGAAACACACTATACTGACAATGACATTCAGAAACCTAGAACTAATTATGGAAAACAAGCAAACAGCTAAAAGAATATACAAACAAGATGGAATATCAATTCCCATAGATCATAAAACATACTGCAAGCAAAGATGGGTACAAGAGATAAAATGATCCATACATAGAAAGAAATTTTTATAAGAATACTATGTAAATTTTTTATACATAATATTATGATTCTTAATTTTATAACACAAAAACACTAAGTTGAAAAAAGCTTAAAATTGATTCTGATATAATAACAATTAATAACGTCAGTCCACCATGTTAAACTATAGTAGATTTTCCCAAATTTTGGGGGACAAAATCCTCAAGATCTGAATTGTTTCGTAGATAAACAGGATTTCAATGAGTGTTAGATGAAGTAAGAATGAAAAATTTTCATATTATTCTACAAAAGATCACATTATGGGTTGCAGAGCCAACATAATCTAAAACAAGTGTTTTTAAAAATTGATTTAATTGCTTGCTTGCCCACCTACAAGAACAAACATGTGACTGCTTGTCTTTGAGTGAATTTTGTCAAGGACTTTACCTTTGGCACTTAATCTTTAAAGCTCCCATCCCTTCCCACTTAGTGCAGTAATATCTAAATTTGTTCAGACACATGCAGTTGCTGGCAAGCCACATGAAGTCAGCTGATTCAGAAAAAAATAAAAAAATAAAATATGATCGTGTATTTTTAAATAATAGTGGAAGAAAATTACAAATAAACTAGAGAAGTAATGAAAGTCTGTGGAAACATTTGTTGAGAAAATTTCATTTGACTGAATTTTGGGTCATTGTTATACCCAAGATGGGAATTTTCCAACTCCTACAAATTTCTTCTTTGAAGACAAAAACATTATCGATAAAAATTATGAACTCAAACGTAGGCTTGAAAAGAAAACATAGAAATCCAATTCATTTTCCCCTGAATGAAGAAGATAAACACTGTACATTAGATGGTGAGAAATCACCAACAGAAAAGAAAAAAATCAAAACACAGAATATAAAGCATTACATGAAATCTATCCCTCTATCCACTGGAAAAACCTGACCAAATACTGGACAAGGGACCCAAAAATGTGCTAGTAAAACCAAATTAAGAAAAATGCAGGTGAGATGTGGTTAAAAGAGACTTCAATGAAATACAAGTTGTCATTAAAGAATAACTGATACATGTTCAAAAACCTAAAAGAAATGGATATAGAAGAAATACAAGAATTCCTAAAGGTGTTGGTCATGTCAATATTAAATATAAAAGAACAAAAATTAAGCTGCATTCCAATATCTCCAAGGAATGACAGCCTGAGTCTAGATGGGGTCATTGCCGTTATCTCACAATTTTTTTTTCATTTACTTAACAGTATATTTGGAAAACAAATGAAGAAAAAATAGAGCTACATAGAAAGTTAGATATTACCCATGTATCTATATATATTTTTTAATTGATATATTATAGTTGTGAGCATTTAAATAGAAGAGGACTGTTAATGGCATGTGATGTACATCTTTTTATTTTTATGACACGTTTTATTGGTTCTATGAGAATTTCAAAGAATGTGTCTTTATCAAATTGCCCTTCACTCCTAGAAGTCCTTAGAAGTCCATCCCTTCACGACCTTCCCATTATTTTCTTCTCAGATTTTGTTCTTCGGGTTTTTTTTTTTTTTTTTTTCTCCATTCTGGGATTAAAGGTGTGTCTCACCACACCCAGCTTCTTGTTTGGTTTTTGGATGTGACCCATGGTGAATGGATTAATAAATCATAAAGTGGTTTAAATTACATTTCCCTTATGACTACTGATGTACAACATTTTAAAAGATGATCTTAGACATTTCTCTTCGGTCCTTGGAGATCCGCCTCTCCAGATCCTTGCACCACATACAATGAGTTGTATATTTTTTGATGTTTAGTATTTTGAGTTTATCATACATTCTAGATACTAATCCGGAATTTGATGGAAAGATCCAGAATTTGATGACAAGATGCAGCTGGTGAAGACACTACACTCATGAGCTATAGAACAAAAATGGAGAAATCAAGTTGGTACTGACTTCAAAGTTTCATCTCTATTGACTAGTCTTCATAGTGCTGGAAGGAGCTTTGTATGCTACCATGGAGAAAACTGATCATCAGCGTAACAGAGATGTGAATCCTGCGAGCTACAACAAAACTGTCAGTAAAGGTTCTCTCTGCAGCACATGGTGAATCACACAAAGATCCACAAGTGGCTAATGTACAGAAAATTAGACTACATAGTACCTATCTCCAATAGATACCTGTGTCAAAATTCTGCCTGTGAAGCCACAAGGATGATTGCAGAAAAGAAAACAAAAATATTTTAAGAGTCACCTATGGTGGAATAACACAAAGAAATAGATATTTATCAATAATTGGGAAGTAACTCATGAAATCACAGCATAGGCCACAGCATGTACAAATCCCACATAAGTTCAAGACAGGCAAAATCTCAGCATAGACAAGGAGAGGTTGGTGAGAAACACCATTGATACTTGAGGAAGAATTGGCCATGACAGGCTTCAGGGAGAGGAAAAAGTTTTCCTTTCATCGATGGAATGCCTTCATAAGTTGACTGAGATCCAGTGAATGTCTGAATATATATATGGAGAAAGAAAGATAGAGAGAGAGACAGAGAGAATATGAAATTGGGTAGGGGTAGCAAGTGGAGTACGGATAGAGGACAGTATCTAAATACAATCAACATATGCTGTATGAAATTTTTTTGGGTCTTTTTGAGACAGGGTCTCCTTGTAGCCCCAGGTGGCCTAC
>NW_008357492.1:207033-212058 GCF_000622305.1 Nannospalax galili
AAAGCATGAAATTGGGTAGGGGTAGTAATCAGGGTACAGATAGGGGAGTGTATCTAAATACAATCAACATATACTATATGAAATATTTTTTAATGTAATAAAAATGAAAATAAATTGAACCCAAGAATATTAAGCACATGAAAATAAAATCTACTATTTTGTGAAAAGATACATTGGTTGCTCACATGAAATATTCAAATAATTAATACAAAGGTAATTGAAAATTTTTTTACTTATTATTTTTATTTTATGTGTATGAGTGTATTGCCTGCACATACGTAAGTGCACACATGTTGTGCAATGCTGTGGAGGTCAGAAGAGGGCTCTGAATTCCCCTGTAACTGGAGTTAAGGATGGTTTGTAGCCACCATATGGGTGCTAGGAGTCATCCCAGGTCCTTTGCAAGAGTAGTCTGTGCTCTTAACGCCTAAGCCATCCTTCCAGCCCCATGGTTATGGTTATATTTTTTATTGATTGTGTGTGTGTGTGTGTGTGTGTGTGTGTATGTGTTTGTATTTCATACAGAACAACCCAAATAATCTTATTCATCTTTATACCCATGTTCCAAGTGCACCTTACCAAAGCTCCTGCCCTCTGGAGCCCATATGCTCTTTCATTCTTGTTATTGCCCACTGTCATCAGTGTCCTCAGCGAATCACCAAGTGCAAGTCCATCCACTAAGTTTAATCAGCTTATCTAGAGTCCCTTCTTTTAGGAAGATCAGCACCAGCAGCAATCAGTTGCCAACGGTCCTTTATATTGGAGTCTGTTGTTCATATTCCTAGTTCTCTGCTGGTTTAATCTCTGTTTGATGCTCGGACTTGTGTATGCTGACATCTTTGCCATAGAATCATTAAAGCAGGCTCCCAGGAGCTCCTAGGACCCTGTTTCCATAGGGTCATGCCCATCATCCTTGGCTCTTACAGTCCCTCTTCTCCCTCTTGAATGATGGCCCCTGAACCTTGGGTGGATGAAGTTTAATAAAGGGATCCTCTCCAAGGACCACTGTATAGCAGGCTCTTGCTCTCTACACTTTGGCCATCTGTGACTGTCTCTTCCTGGCCCTCCACTGCATGAAGGAGCTTCATTATTGAGAACTGACTCCTTAGTGTCCTCTTCTTTATCCCTGATCTATGTTCCATGTTCCATGAGTGTACAGGTTGCATTGCAACCTTAAGCCTCGGCAATTAATAGACGATGTCTGTAGGAACAGTTGTGGTACTTGGTATTAGGCTCTGATTGCTGCAAAATGAGCTTCTTTGATGAGTGGTGACTGGGATATTTGTCTGCAAATATAAGGATACATATTTTGCACATAGTAAGAAATCACATTAGTGAAGGGAGTGTTTTGGGGTTCTCTCTAAGTTCTATGACCCTGTCAGTCATGTGTATTAGGTTATGTTACAGTACCATACTTGAGTTTCCTCCCTTTGAGTGGGCATTTAGTCAAATCAGGTAATTGTTAATTGCCCAAAAGAAAATACGTGACATTACTGTGCCAATGGAGTATGCTGTAATGGCCATTGATATGGTTATTTGGTCTTGAACCTGGTGCTGGATCATCCATTGCTGTTTTCCTGTGGCATTTTCATACTGTTCTCCAAAGCTGTGAGAGCTTGCCTTCAGGGGAAGTGGATTCCATGTCAGTTGCATCTCTATTTCTCCAAATCTTGTTTCTGAGGAATATTCTGTCTTTGGCAATAGGGTCTTAACTTCAAGTTCTGGGAGGCTATAATGGGCTGTGACAAAAGCCTGAGTAATGTTGGGAGTCTCATGGGCCACCATGGCCAACATCTCAAAGGAAAATATCTCCTGTCTAGCACTGCTTCCTGTTATGTAGCATTTAGCTATACACATGGATTCTTAAAGAAATATACTGATCAACTTAATCTTTGGTTATACATTCCTTTCGGGTGTTTAAGACCTAGATTTGGCCCAAATAAACCAATATATTTTTACTCTTAAGTCTTTTGAGGAGCTGTTCCTCAGGGGTCACATGGGGTTGGGAGGAGACCCTGGCTTCTTTCTTCTAACAGTTCCATATATATGAAGATAACTCAGAGGTCCTACTCGACCATGGCTGGCTTCACTTGGAAGCATGGAGGAAATTTTCCCTCTGAGTTGACCTTCCTCTTTGTAAATTGGACACTGGTTCAAATCTATCTGGTGGGGTTTCCATGGCCTCCCTCAATAAGAGAACAGGTGACTCACCACAATTACAGGACATTTTGAGAGATGCTCCATAGTCCCCTGGTACTTAGTAGACCATGAAGGGCAAGGAGAAAAAATTGCCTTTTAAGTCCCTTGACCAGATTAGTATAGGACTCGAAGTGTGTCTGTTCAACATCCAAGAAGGTTGGTTTATCCACTCTGATACATTTAATTACCATATGCTATGTAGGTAAAGCTTGGGCAAAAACCAAATCTTCTCAAACAAGCCTTGACTAGACATATATTTTGTTCCTTGAACTAGTTGCATGTATAATGTGTCAGTAGGTTGTTGGACTAACATGGTTCCCTCTGGCTTTTTAAAACTTGCTATGCATTATTTATCTTTCTCACCATCTTACACTTCCACCATGGTTTCCACATTTAAAGTGCCCTCATTTTCCCTATTTCTCCATTGATAATACCCTTCTGCCATGCTCCCACCTCTCTTGAGCAGACCTAAACTCAACAAAGGAAGCCTTGAGTCTTATACAAGACTCAGAAATTACAAAAGAAATAAAAAAATAGCATGAAAAACCCAAATGATATACCCCCACCAAGTACCAACAGTCCTGGAGAGGAATACATTGAGAACCCCTTAGAGAAAACACAGGTCATGGAATTCAAAAGAACACTTACTCACATGGGCATTTAATGAAGTTACAGACACACAAAGAAATCAAAGAACTGAAAGAAGATAGGAATAAACTTCTGAATAAATTCAGAAAAGAATTAGAAATATTGAAGAATATTCAGGCTGAAAAGAAGGAGGTGAAACACTCAAAGAGCCAATTAGAAATGACAGGAGAAAGCCCCATCAATAGGATGAATGAAATAGAAAACAGAATATCAAGACTAGATAAGAAAGTGGACAAATTAAATGACTCCAGCAAAGATTATGAAAAATTTAAAAAAACCACAAGATTGGAATATGCAAGAATTTTGTGACACCATAAAAAGACCAAACTTACACATCATAGGTATAGAGGAAGGACAAGAAACTGAGGATAATGGTATGGACCAGATCTTTACAGGATTGTAGAAGAAAAATTCACAAAATTAAAGGAAGACAAGCAGATACAAATACAAGAAGCACATAGAACACCAGATAGACAGGACCATAAAAGAAACTCTCCACAGCACATCATAGTAGAAACACTAAATGTACAAAACAAAGAGAGAATACTGGAAGCTGAACTAGAAAAACAATAAGTCCCATATAAAAGAAAGCCTTTCAGAATTACAGCTGACTTTTCAGTTCAAACTACGAAATCGAGAAGAACCTGGACCAAAGTATTCCTGGATCTAAATGACCACAGATGCCAACCCAGATTACTTTACCCAGCCAAAATGTATATTATAGTTGAAGGGGAAAGAAAAATCTTCCATGACCTAAGTAGGTTGAACGAATTCATGTCCACAAAACCAGCCCTTCAGAAAGTTGTTGAAGCAATACAAGGAGCTGAAGAAAGGAACATCTATACTGAAGGGGTAACAGAAAGAAATTTAATGAAGGTATAGCAGTGCAAACGTATAGGGATACCAAGAATGTGAACAAAACAAGAGGACTCAATACACATTTTTCATTAATAACTTTCAATACCAATGGACTGAACTCATCAGTCAAAAGACACAGATTAGTTGAATGGATAAATAAACAAAACCCATTTTTCATTTTCAGCAGGAAACACACCTCACTTTCAATTACAGGATGTACTTTAAGGTTGAAAGGACAGAAAAAATACTCCAAGCAAATGCTGATGAGCAAAAAGCAGGAGTTGCACTTGTAATATCTGACAAAATAGACTTCAAGCTAAAACTAATCAGATGAGATAAAGTGGGCCACTTCATTGTGATCAAAAGAACACTTGACCAAGAAGATATTACAATCATGAACATATATTCAGCAAACTCTGGGGCACCCAACTTCATAAAAACAGTACTACAGTACATTAAGACCCAGATTAATCCCGACTCACTAAAAGTAGGGGACTTCAAAATGCCATCACCTCCATTACGTAGGTCAACAGGACAGAGAATTAAAAGGGAGACATCTGAATTAAACAATACCATACATCAAATGGACCTAACAGACATCCTGGATAGCACTTGTGCTTCACAGAGGAATTTTAGCAACATCCTCAGATAATAGTTCCACTACTGGACCAATAGAAGTAGTTTGCTGTACTGGTCATTATGGTTATTAGGCTTTAGGACTGGGTGGGACCATTGATTGTTTGTATCCATTGGCAATTTGCAGATTATCATCTAGCATTATGATAGCTAAACTTCAGGTAGAAGACTTCCAGGTCAGTTCCAACTCCATTACTTTAAGTCCTGAATCCAAAGTATGTCCTATCTTCAGCCATAGGTCTGCAATTTCAGCCACCTGATAAAGGTTCTGAATACCTTGACAAAGGTGCCAAGAGCACACAATGGAGGAAGGACAGTATCTTCAACAAATGGTGCTGAAAAAACTGGATCTCCACTTATGGAAGAATGAAATTGGACCCTTATCTTTCACTCTCAAAAAGGTCAACTGCAAATGGATCAAAGACCTCAATGTGAAGCCTGAAACATGAAACCGTTAGAAGAAAACTTTGGCAATAACTTACTAGATATAGGTGTAAGAAAGGATGTTTTTGAGCTGCATATCAATTGTGCAGGAAATAAGGTCAAGAATCAACAAATGGGAACTCATTAAACTAAAAAGCTTCTGTAAATCAAAGGAGGCAACAAGGGAAGTGAACAGAAAACCCACAGAATGGGAGAAAATCTTCACCAGTGATACATCTGACAGAGGTTTAACATCCAGAA
>NW_008357492.1:212495-228235 GCF_000622305.1 Nannospalax galili
TACTCGTACATCCATATTTGTTGCTGCTTTTTTCACAATAGCTAAGAGATGGAAGCAACCTAAGTGTCCTTCAACTTGTGAGTGGATAATGAAAATGTGGTGGATTTACACAATGGAGTTCTACTTAGCAGTAAAGAAAGATGAAATCATGAAAGTTTCAGGAAAATGGATGGAACTAGAAACTGTTATACTAGGTGAAATAATACAGACTCAGACAAACAAATGACCCATGTTGTGCCTCATATGTGGATCCTAGCACCAAATCCTTATAAGTGAGTATGTATCCAGATATAATGACAGGAACCAGGATATTGAAAAGAAACAGGGAGGTAAAGAAAATGAAGAACCTAAGAGATGAGAACAGTAGAAAACAGGTGTTACTAAGGGAGATATGGATAAAAATGGGGTATTGTTTAATTCAGCTGTCTGTCTGTTAACTCTCCGCCATGAGATCGTGAAATTATTTAAATGGGAGGAGGACAAGGAACCTTGGGGTTAAAGGGAAATAACTGTAATATTTTTAAAAGAAAAACACCGAATATATTGAATCATCTGCTACAGGCACTCAGAAGTGGCACATGACATAAAATATGTGTAAAATTACACATAAATATGTGTAAAATTATTTCAGTGGTAAACATAAAAAATATACCTATAATAAGCTCGGCATGTTGGCTCAGACCTTTAGTCCCAGCACTCGGAGGCAGAGGAAGGCAGATTTCTATGAGGTCAAGGCCAGGCTGGTCTACAGGTCTACATAGCGAGTTGCAAGCCAGCTTGGGCTACAGAGAGACCCTGTCTGAAAAAGGCGGGAAAAAAAAAATAAAAATACAAAAATAAAACAAACCAAAAAAATTATAATCATTTTGAAACTCTTTATAGGAACAATATAGGAAATAATGTGGAGACACCCACTTTCCCAAAGCATACTGAAAGGCTGAATTTCAGGAACCGAGAGATGGTTCAAGTATTGAATGGTGTTGGGGACTCCTGCTGTGTAAAGTAGCAGTTTCTCCATGTCCAGAAAGCCCACGGGCTCGGTTTCATATGCAGAGACTCCTTTTATCAGCAGGGTGCCTTCCCAGCATCTTCCTGACCCATCTTTGAAGTAGCCGTCACAGAAACATGGCCTCCGGCTCTGAAACTGCCAGGTTTTCCTGTGTGATTTTTCAATAATGTCTGGCAGCCTGGCAGGAGCCCACCTCCACATGTAAATAGGGCATCCTACAAAGTTCAGCTAAGGCTTTTACTACTACCCCCATAGTATAAAATATCCTGGTTTCCCCTCAATAATTGGAGCTGGATCACTAAGACTTGGAGCCGAGCTGAGTCACTGAATAAAGGGGCTGTACCACTGACTGAGCTGAGTTCCGTGTCTTACTGCCTATGACCCAGCCTCCCCGAGAGGGCTGTTTCTTCGTAAATCACGACTCACGGAGACCCAGCTTTCGCTGTCCTGCACTGCCCCTCGTGATCCGGCAGCTGACGGATCTCGTATCTAGAGGGAAGTGCATGGTGGAGATTGGGACGGAACCCGACCAGGGCTGCCAGTGGTCCTTCAGAGTTGCTAGCCCCAGTAGCAGAGAGCTTCAGCAACACGGAGAAGCAGGGACCCGCCAGCAGCGGAGAGCCAGGACCCAAATGGCAGATGTGGTGCACGACCTGCACCAGGTTCCCCCCGGCAGCGCGAGGGAGACCGGTACCACGCCCAGCAGCTGGCGCTCCGTGAAATCCTGCATGCCCATAGAATGGGAAGAGACATGCAGGACATTTACAGTCTCCTGTGTATTCCTTTTTTTTTTTTTGGATTTTTTTGAGATGGTCTCTCTCTGTAGCACCAGCTGGACTGGATCTATCTATATAGGTAGACCAGGCTGTTTTCAATTTCATGTAGATCTGTGTGCCCCTGCTTCCCTAGTGCTGGGAATAAAGGCATGCACCAACACAACTCTCGATTTCTAATCTTAACAATGATGCACAATGAATAACTGAATAGCCTTCAAAAACTCATTGGTAGCCAAGCGTGGTGGCGCATGCCTTTAATCCCAGCACTCAGAGGCAGAGGCAAGTGGTTCTCTGTGGGTTCAAGGACAGCCTGGTCTACATAGTGAGTTCCTGGACACCTGGGGCTACAGGGAAACACTATCTGAAAAAGACCAAAAAACAAAAAACAAACAAACAAACAAACAAAACCTCATTGTTTGGTAACATTAATATCAGTGTAATCAACTATATGGAAAATTTTCTAAGAAAATTATAAAAAATATAGCTTTAATAAGTTAAAAGGTAAAAGAACTGTTCAATTAAAAGAAACCCTCTAACTTCAGTAATCCACTTGAGTTCCTGAAATAGTTGAATACATTTGAACAAATTTTCCCCCCTTCTGCAGATACTATTTCATTTACAGGGTGAACATGAGGAAAGAAGACAATATTATTGAATAATATCTCTAGAACTCTCATTCCTGGGTCACTGAGTGACAGGACTGATTGATTCATCACATAAAGAAAGACAAGAGGGGCCTGCAGACATGGTTGAGTGGTTCAGATACTGGCTACTGTTACAGAGCACCCAGGTTCAGTTCCCAACACTCAGGGGGTGGGTAACAATGTCCTTAACTACAGTTTCACTTCCAGTGGATTCCATACCCTCTTCTGACCTCCATGGGCAGTGCAGGACATGGAAGCACTTACATATATGCAAGCATCACCCTCATACACTATTGTAGTTTGTTTCTCAATGGCTGTGATAAAATACTCTGACCAAAACCAACTTGAGGGGGAATGGTTTATTTAGCTAACATCTCCAAAGTCACAGCTCATCAGGGAGTCCAAGGTAGGAACTCAGAGCAGGAAACTGGAGGTAGGAGCAGGAGTACAGGCTTTAGAGGACTGTTACTTACTTGCTTGCTCCCCTGGCCCTTGATCAACTGCATTCTTATACAATACAGGCTCACCTCCCTAGGGATGTCAGCATCCAGAATGGGCTGGACCCTCCCCCCTCACTCAGTAATCAAGAAGATGCCCACAGACATGTTCACAGGCAAGTCCAAAGGAGAAAATCCCCCAATTGAGGCTCCCTCAACCCAGATATATCAAGTTGACACTGAAGCTATCCAGCATAACTGAACCCTTGTCAAGTTGACACAAATACATCACTATTAAACCACAACTTATTGATTTCTTGTCCCACAAATATGATGTTTACATTAATATCACAGTACAAGACAGTACAAACATTACAGTGTCAAGTCTCTGCTGCTCTCTGGGATCCCTTCAAGCTTTCAACACCAGAAGCATTCAGGAGACTTTTACATATTACCAAGTTTGCTTCCAGCATGAGTTGGAGCCTCATACCCCTACTGGATCCCAGGTCCTGTGCTGACCCTGAGGAATACTTTCCAGAAGATTTTGCCAAAGTGATGCTGGTCTCTTTTTAATTGCAGCTTACTGTTCAGCTCCAGCTAACCAGCATCAATTGTCCCCATAAAGCAAAGGCTTAACTTCAGTCGCTTAATCACAGCAGATTCTTCAGTCCCAGATGAACAAAACCAAAGGGTCTCAATTCAAGAGATCACACAAATGGCCCTTATAGTCTCTGCTTCCTTTTGAAGTTTCACAAGCCAGGCCTCTATTGTGCACAACTCTTTCAGCATATGACAGTTCCAAGATCTAGAGCAATAGTCTAAGCACTAGATGGCTTTTCCAGCATTAAATTTCTGAACACTTCCATAATCCTCCTAAAAACACCAAGGTCAGGACTGTCAAAGCAATGTCCCACTGTATGGTACCAATTTCGTTTTATTTTGTTTCTCTAATTCAGTAACGAAATACTTTGGCTAATACAAAATTGGGGAGGAAAAGTTTTATTTTCTCTTAGTTATTCTGGGACACAGTTCATCAGGGTGCCCAAGGTAGGAACTCAGACAGGAAACTGGAGGTAGGGAAGAGGCACAGGCCATGGAGGAGCATTGCTTACTGGCTTGCTACCCTGGCCTCTGATCAGCCTGTATTCTTATACAACACAGGCCCACCTTCCCAGTGGTGGCAGCACCTCGAGTGGGTGGGACACTGGAACCCTCCCACATCACTCAATAATCAAGATGATGCCCCACAAACAAGGCCACAGCCCACTCCAAAGGATAAAATTCCCCAAGTGATGTTCCCACATCCCAGGCTGTCAACTGGACACTAAAGCTATCCAGCAATTCTAAAAATAGTTAGGAGTCAAGATTATGAGTTCTCAAACATTAGTATGTAAAATCTTTTTCTACAATCACAAGCTCAGTGTAGGAAATACCTTAGGAATGGTGGGATTAGTTCAAAATTTTTCCGCCACTCTCATGTCATGTTTATCAATGTGAAGAGTTCCTAGATAAAGATAGTTCACACCTTGATTATGATAACATTTATTTTGTGAAATGCGCTATGAATTTTTGCTGCACATCATGACATGTGAAGAACACACTGTACATGACTCATGCTCTATAGTGAACATGCGCCCTCCTTCATGTTATTAGTGTTCTTCAATCAGAGCATATTAAATCCATTCTCTGGTTATTTTCCAAGGAGAACGTATAGTGATAACTAAGGTACTCCCTCTTTTTTTTAAAAAAAAAAAAACTTTTTGAAACAGAGTCTCCCTGTAGCCCCAGCTGTCCTGGAACTTACTAGTGAGATGAGGCTGGCTCACAGGCATCAACCTGCCTTTGATTCTGAAGTGCTGGGATTAAAGGTATGTACCTCCATGCTTGAAACTAAGGTAGTCTCTATGTTTTGAGCTTATTTCAAATTTGAAACTAAATTTCAAATTTGAAGCTCTGTTTTCTCTCATATTACCACACAGTCCATTGTAGATTGTTTTCATCTGATCTACAATTGAAAAAAATTATTCAGCAGATTAATATTAAACTTTGGTTCCATCTTTAGAGGTTTCAGTCCAGTATCCCCGGGGCTCAGAGACTAACACATAATGGCAAGACTGAACCAAGAGATGGAAGGTCATGATGTAAGAAATTTCATCTCATTGGTGCCAAGAATTGTCAGAATCTCTTCCCCGTGAAATAGACTATGGCAAAACCATATAGAGGTCTTTTTCCTTCTTTACTTATGTCCTCTCACCTAGGCCCCTTATTCATCCACTTAAACTTACCTGGTTGGCTACAGCCTCCCCTTTCTTCACATTCCAGGGCTCTTTGCTTTGCTCCAGGCAGGAGACCAGAACAGGCTTACACACAGCAAGACCTGCATATAAGAAAGAGGCACATGATGCTTGCTGAACGCTTTTGAATGTACCAGATTTGTAACACAGCACTATGCTCCACTGATAATACTCAGAAAAACAAGAATCTCCAAATACTTCCAAATTTTTATTTTCTGACAGTCTCATTAGAATACGTAGGGCTTTTTTCAGTTTTCGTATTGTGAGTTCCAGCACTGATTCACAACTCAGCTATGGCAACAGAACTTTAAAATTCTGGCTACAGGGACTGGAGAGATAGCTCAGTGGTTAAGGGCACTGACTACTCTTTCAGAGGATTCACGTTCAATTCCCAACACCCACATAGCAGCTACAATCGATCCTTGACTCCAGTTCCAGGGAAATCTGATACTGGTGCACTCACATACATGCAGGCAGAACACTCAGACACATAAAAGAAAAGTAAAATATATATTTAAAAACAGATTCTGGCTACAGGGCTAAAGTATCATCATGTACCAGTGTGTAGCTGAAATTAACACCAAAAATAATGAAAATGGATAACTCTCTAATACGTGGAAATGGAAAGAAATGATTAAACATAAACATGTTTTTCACGATGCCCAGACAGTCCCATGAACTAATTTTTAAAGAATCCAAGACTTAATTAGCAAAACTAACATATGCACAAAGTAGGTTATAATTTGTCAAATGCTGCAGGATAGTGAAAAAATTCTCCAAGAAAAAATCTCGCCTATAGACAACATATTGCAGTTTCTCCAACATCACCTCCCTGTACAAAGCCCCCTGAGCAGAATCTAGGCATTCCCACTCCTCCTGGGAGAGGTCTATGGAAACATCCTTGAATGTCAATGGATGCTAAAATGAAAAGTGACAATTATAACAAGTGCACTTAAACAGGGTACTGGACCCAAGAAAGAAAAAAAATAATTAATAAGTGACCTCTGAATTAAATGAGAAATCTGAATTAATAAAAAGGATATTTTTTACTGGAGTAACTATCTATAATCTACTCACAAACTCTGTGCAAAAGTTACACTACAAATTTTTATGAAGATTATGATGTTAATGAGCATAGCACAAATACTAAGCCATTAGCATAGGAATTGCATTTCACTCCTATATTAGTAGCATACAAGACCAGTCGTATATATTTATCTGATGTAAAGTTACACTGATTATAAGTCTGCTGCATAAATTCGAATGTTTATATACATACACTTTAGTCCTAGCTGAATCACAGGTTTTCACCTTAACATGATCTTTGGCTGGACCTGACTTAACCCTTTACCTTACAGACTTTGCAGTGAGGCCAATGCCCCAGGTATGAAAGACATGTTCTCCAACAGCACTGAGTAGAAGATTGCAGGAAATAAAGAGCTGTGTGTCTTCTCCTCCACAGCAAGAAGACACAACCCTTATAAAGAAAATCCTACACCCTGCATGTAATATAGAAATTATAGAAACATCAGGGCATCATTATTCTCACAATACTTTTATTATGATCTCTTCTATTATCATTTACATACCTAAAATTTACCTAGAAGGAGCACACTGGCTGACATATGCACACCACAGTAAGAGGATCTGAGAAAGGGCTCCTCACCAAAGAGTAACGAAATCATGAATACAAGATCCAATGCCTGCTGAACAATGTTGACGCTGCGTACACAAATGCTTCCAAAATCAGACAACTGCATGTGTGTAACATTTGATAAAGGGAGCTCTTTTCTGAGGATGAAACAACCAGTAAAGGAGGCAGTGCTGTGATTAAGCCAACAGAGAGAAAGAGAGCCTGCCTCAGAATCTCCACTTCAAGAACTCAGCATTTAGCAAACAAATGAGAAAGTTTTCTTCATGTCTTTGGAGAAAGAAACCTAACAGTGATGAAAGGAGAGAGTCTGCATTAAATGTCGAATTTCATGTGCTTCATCCTGTAAACTACCAGAGGGAAACTTATTCCTAACAAATTAAAAACAATGGTGTCAATGTCTGATATTTGGTGATGAGCAGTTCAACTCTCAGGAGACAAAGGAGTACAGGTGTCAACAAACCCAGCAGCACATTCCATCAGCACTGTGATGTTGGTGGGATTAAATCTTGAGCAAAGTAATACAATATCCACATAAAATAAAATAAAAATGTCAGTTTTATGTATAGTTCAAACAATACAATGGCCTGTGAGGACCCAAGTCCATCCTCCTTAGGAACTGAAGATGGACATATGTGAATTTTCACCTATCACCTCAGTAACACTTTTGAGATGCCTGGTCATGAATTCACTGGATTAGTCTGGAAAGCATAAGCATTGGAGACAAAATGGAGAGGTGGATATGCTACATAGGTGATACATATGAAGTGTGGCCCGGGTATGGTGGTGCAGGCCTTTACTCCAAGGATTCCAGAGGAAGGGGCACAAGGATCTCTGTGAGATCCAGGCTAGCCTGGTCTACATAGCTAGTTTTGGGATGAGTAAAGATTACAAGTTTAAACTACCAAGCATTTAAAGAAATTAAGTGTATGCAGTCCAGACCTTGGATGTATTTACCTGAAAAGAAGCCATCTCTCTCCTCTTTCTGGGAAACTTCCTTTCAGCTCACTGAAAATTCACTTCACCTGCAAACAGAACAAGAGGAAGAAGCACCTCAGGAAGCAAAATAGGCCGTTATACTGTCTGCTGTCACAGTAGATGCGCATGAAGAAAGCTCCACATGGAGACCCCATAGAAGTTTCTGATTTTCTGCCTTTGGGTGGCCGCCCTGCCAGCAAGATCAGGAATTTCTATTACAACAGGGGACTGTAGCTGCCTCACCTCCTTACCTAAAAAAGGCAGAGTAAGATGGTTTTCATCCATGGCAATAGAGGCTAAACTAAGCTCTCTTTCAGAAGCACTGGCAGCTGTCTCCCACCCTCACTCTCTTCTGCCTACAACTGTTCTTTGAAACAGCGCTGATGCTTCCACTTAGCTTCATGGACAGAATCTGGGGGGCAGGGGGAAAGCATGAGTAGGAGTTTTTCTTTTAAAAGCTGTAGTTTATTGGGAGTTTTAAAAGTCTATTCTTGGGACTTGAGAGATGGCTCGGAGGTCAAGAATACTGGTTGCTTTTGCAGAGGACGTTGGTTCAACTTGTAGTACCCACATGGTTCTAACAACTGTACTGAACACCTGTTTTGGGGGTTCTCACACTATCTTCCTGCCTCCACAGACATTGCTCACATGGCTGTACTCACATACACACAAGCACAACACTCTTACACATTAAAATAAATAAATAATAACATTTAATAAAAATGAAAACATTTTTGTTTGATAACATCACATTTTGCATACTTGTGACATTACCTTGATATTTTGTTATACACATACACTGTGTATTCATCTAGTCAGTCATTAGTATATCCACATATAAAATTTTATCCTTTCTTATGGTGATTGTATTCAAACTGATATTTCCTAACAACTTTAGTATACAAAATGAAATTTGGATTATTTTATTTACCTTGTTGTGGCATGGAACAGGAGAACTTAGTAAAGTCATGAAGCCATGACAATGTTTTTCTTATTTACCACACATCCTCCCCCTCACTGCAACTGCTATTGTACCCTCATCATCTATCATCTATCTTCTCTTTTTCTACTTCTCTTATGACAAATCATGTAGTGTTTGTGTTTCAACTTCTTTGCCTGATACAGTATCTACCAGATCAATCCTGTTCTCAAGTATGAGAAGATCCCACTCTTTTCCATGCATTTTGATGTATTCTTCAGAAATATCACATTTCAGTAAATCTTTCATTTGTCAATGGACATTTTATTAGATTACCAATTCTTCAAATAGTGCTGCAACATTTAGTGAGCGCACATATCTCTAGCCCATACAGAATTCACTTCCTTTGAGAATCTATTCAAGACTTGGCAGTAGAAGCCACAATTGGGAGAACACCTGAAGCTCACTTAGTACAGCCATGTTTACTTCCATCCATTGAGCTACAAATTACTTGATTTCCTTTTCCTTTACCACAAAGGAGAACTCCAGTGTAAATGTAGGAAATGTACAGGATCCACTAATAGACTGAGGGACATTTAGGTTCTGCAAATGAATTTCAAATAGAATACAAGAAAAACTTTTTTTCTTTGAAGTCTAATTTATTATATACCTACTGAGATCTTAAATTTGTCTCTTCTTTTGATGTGGGAAGACTTTGATTGAAATTAAGACTCTCAAATTTTTGACATTTCACGGCCAATATTGAAAGAGCAGTCACTTTATAAATATTGCGTTTATAAGCCAGTTTTCAGTCTCAAAAATACATTGTGACATTTCTTTGAGTATATATATTTTAATAGGAAAATTCACAAAGTGCTAATTATGTTCATTTAATAGTCACTTTCAAAAATGTATGTAGAGAACAAAATACACTGCACCTCTTAAATACATGTAGTTCTTCTTTGTCAAAAATTAATGTTGGAGAGTGTGGATTTGGACCTCCATCAGGGTAGCAGCTTGAGGCTCAGCAGACCACCAGAGAGTGCCAGGTTCTGGTGTCCCTCTGGCCTCCAACTACCAGAGGGCCTGAGAATCAAGGGGACTGTGTTACAGCCCCCAGAACCTGCCTCCACCTAGTGGTGAGCTTCCCTTAATTGTGCCATACCATCCCCCTTCCTGGGATTTTTGTGTGGCTCTTTTCAAGGCTGCAGGGCAGATCTGGCTTTGGTAGGCTAAGGCTGAGATCCTAGCAGACAGCCTGAGAGGGTGTCTTTGGACCGCCATTGGTGAGATTTCAGCAGACTGCCATAGAGTGCCGAATTCTGGTCCCCTTCTGGCCTTCCTCTACCATAGGGTTAACAATGTGAGGGACTGCTTGGAGAGCCTGGATCCTGCCTCCACGTGGTGAAGGAAGCCTGAGTGTACCCGACTGGAACCTGAATTGGGCTTTTGTGGGTACACCTGAATAGCTGATCTGAAGCAATCAGTTCCCTCCAAAATAAACCTGAGAGAACCCAAACCCTGTACCAACTAGCTTTACATATCCAAAAAAGAAAGGATCTAGACACCCAGATAATACAAAGAGAAGGATACTTCAACTTAATTCTCATCTGAGAATCATAAATAAAAAAAGAAATTCAAATGCCAAAAACACAATGAACGAATAATAAAATGGAAAGCCGGAACACTATGTCCCCACCAAACACCACCAATCCTGTAGAAGAGTTCCACAAGGAGAACCCCCTAGAAATAACTCAAGACACTGAATTTAAAAGAATAACCATAAACATGATCAAGGAATTCAACGAATTTAAATAACACACAAACAAATCAAAGAGCTCAATGAAGATAGAGATAAACTTCTGGATCAATTTACAAAAGAGATAGAAACATTGAACAAAACTCAGGCAGAAATGGGAAGGAAGTGAAAAACTCACTAAGCCAACTTGAAACAACAGGGGAAACACTCACCTCTAGAATGAACAAACTGGAAAACAGAATATCAACACTGGAGGATAAAGTGGAAGAATTGGATCACTCAAGCAAAGAATATGGAAAATTTAAAAAAAAGAAAACACAAAAACAAAACATAGGAATGGAATATGCAAGAGATGTGGGAAACCATGAAAAGACCAAATCGACAGATCATAGGAATAGAAGAAGGAAAAGAATTTCAGGTTAATGACGTTGACCAGATCTTGAGCAGGATTGTCGAAGATATTTTCCTGAAATTAAAGAAAGACATCCCCATACAAATACAGAAAGCACAGAGAACACCAAATAGATAGGATCTGAAAAGAAACTCCCCTCGACATATCATAGTAAAAGCACTGAATGTACAGAACTAAGAGAGAATACTGAAAGCAGCAAAAGAAAAACAACAAGTCACATACAAAGGAAAGCCCATCAGAATTACAGATGACTTATCATAGCAAACTATGAAAGCCAGAAGAGCCTAGACCAAGGTATTTCCAGTTCTACATGACAATAGATGCCAGCCCAGAATACTATACCCAGCAAAAATGTCTATTGTAGTTGAGGGGGAAAGAAAAATCTTCCATGACATGAATAGCCTGAAAGAATTCATGTTCATGAAACCAGCCCTTCAAAGAATACTTGAGGCTTGAAGCAATACAAAGAGCAGAAAGAGAAACAACTATACCCTAGGGAATAATCTTTTAAGGAAAGATATAATCTAGGAAACACAAAATTACACACAGAACGTAAACAACAATGAAAATGACAGCAATGAATACAAACCTTTCAATAATAACCTTAAACATCAATGGACTGAACTCCTCAGTCAAAAGACATAGGCTATATGAATGGATTAAGAAACAAAACCCATCTTTTTGCTGTCTGCAAGAAACTCATCTCACTTTCAAGGACAGACACTATCTCAAAGTGAAAGGATGGAACAAAATATACCAAGCAAATGGCACTAAGAAAAAAGCAGGCGTAGCAATCCTAATATCGGACAAAATAGACTTTAAACTGAAACTAAACAGAAAAGACAAAGAGGGCTATTTCATTAGAGGGTCACTTCATTCTGATCAAAGGAACAGTTATCCAAAAAGATATTACAATCCTTAACATATATGCACCAAATTCTGGTGCACCCAAATTCATACAAACAACACTGCAGGATTTTAAGACACACACTAACCCCAAGTCAGTTATAGTAGAAGACTTCAATACCCCAATATCTCCATGAGACAGGTCAACTGGACAAAGTATAAATAGAGAGATGTCTGAATTAAATGATATCATATATCAAATGAACCTAATAGACATATTTCGATTATTCCCTCAAACAACAAAGAATACACTTTTTACTCAGCACCTCATGGAAATTTTTAAAAATTGACCACATACTGGGCTTCTGGTACTCAGGATTGCTTTGCTTAGTTGGGGACCTACTAGCTTCAGGGAAGAGGGTCTGATCCATGACAGTCATAAACTCTGGGACCTGTGTCTTCCAAACAGGCCAATTTATTTTAAAATTCAGATTTTTTTTTTTTTTTTTGTCTTTTTGAAGCAGGGCCTCCCTGTAGTTCCCCAGCCGTCCTGGAACTAACTATGTAGACCAGGCTGGCCTAGAACTCACAGAGATCTGCCTGCCTCTGCCACCCTAGTCCTGGGACTACGGGCGTGCACCACCATGCCCGGCTTTTATACATCCCAAGGAACTAGCAGTCACATGAGATATGGCAGTAACATACAAAGATTTAGAGTACAAAGAAGCAAGACATTTAGTCTGTTAGTTGATGCCAGAAGGATTCTTAAACTTTTAGTCAAGGTTATCAATGCCCATCTGGTAATTTATTGGCCACAATGTTTTCTTTCTTACAGATAAAACTATGGTGAGCTTTTAGGTTTTAGCTCAGGAGTAAACCTTTAACTTGGCCTCATCTCTTCGCCAGGGATAGCTGAGTTATTTGTTCAGGACAAGGAGATGAGCTAAGGGTTGTTGACCAAGATGCTTTCCCACAGAGCAGGGAGCCTGCACTTTTATGACCAGGCTGCTTCCTCCTGGTAGTCCAACAGTGTTCTGCAAGACAGGGATTATCAGAGCCACTGGTTTCAGTGTCCCTCCATTTAGCAGAGAATAAACCTTGACTTAAATGTTTTAGGCTCACCTCACCCTAGGGCCTGGCATCCTGGTTTCCTACAGTGGGCCAAAAAACAATCCTCAATAAATACAAAAATATTGAAATAATCCCATGCATTCTATCAAAACACAAAGCAATAAAGCTCAAAATCAACAGTGGACGAAGCCATAAGTTACTACACAAACTTGTGGCGGTTGAACAACACACTCCTAAACAATGATTGGGTCAAAGGAGAAATTAAGAATTAAATAAAAGAATTCCTGGAATTGAATGAAAAGGACAATACAACACAATACAACCTCTAGGACACATTAAAAACAGTCCTAAGAGCAACGTTTATAGGTCTAAGTGCATACATTAAAAAATTAGAAAGAGCCCATATAAATAACCTAACACTACAATTCAAGGCATTGGAGAGGCAAGTACAAATGAAACCCAAACCCAGCAGGAGAAAAGACATAACAAAAATTAGAGCAGAAATTACTGAAATAGAAACAAAGAAAACAATAAAAAAGCAATGAATCTAAGAGCTGTTTCTTTGAAAAGCTAAACAAGATAGACCCTTAGCCCAGTTAACCAAAAGAAAGAACAAATCCAAATCAACAAAATCAGAGATGAAAGGGGAAAGAACACAACAGATACCCAAAAGATCCAGACCATTATAAGGGGATATTTTAAAAACCTATACACTACTAAATCTGAATATCTAAAAGAAATGGATTCATATCTGAAATCATGTGAACCTCCAAAGTTAAACCAAGAAGAGATCAACAATTTAAACAGACCCATAACATATAAGGAAATTGAAGCAGTAATACAAAGCCTCCCAACTAAGAAAAGCCCAGGCCCAGATGGATTTACAGCAGAATTCTACCAGACATTTAAAGAAGCCAATACTACTTAAATTACTCAAAACAATAGAAACAGAAGGAGAACTCCCAAATTCCTTCTATGAAGCCAGCATCACTCTAATACCAAAACTGGGTAAAGACACAACCAAAAAAGAAAACAATAGACCCATATCCTTAATGAACATAGATGCAAAAAATTGCAAACCATATATAGATGTACATCAAAAAGATTATTCACCATGATCAAGTAGGCTTTATTCCAGAGATGCAGGGATGTTTCAATATATGCAAGTCAATAAATGTCATTAATCACATAAATGGACTCAAAGACAAAAACCACATTGTTATCTCAGTAGATGCAGAAAAGGCTTTTTGACAAAATTCAGCATGTGTTTATGTTCAAAGCCCTAGATGGAATTGGGCTGGAGGGAACATGCCTCAACATAATTAAAGCTACATATAACAAACCCACAACCAATATCATTGTAAATGGAGAAAAACTGGAACCATTCCCATTAAACTCAGGAACCAGACAAGGATATCCACTATCTTCACTCCTTTTCAATATAGTGCTTGAAACTCTTGCTAGAGCAATAAGACAGGAGAAGGAAATTAAAGGAGTACTAATTAGAAAAGAAGCTGAACTATTACTTTTCAGAGATAATATTATACTATACCTGAGAGATCCCCAAAGTTCCACCAGAAAACTCCTAGAAATGATAAATACTTTCAGTATAGTGGCCGGATATAAAATCAATTTGCAAAAATCAGTAGCCTTTCTATATACCAATAATAAGCAATTAGAGAAAGAATATAGGGAAATGCTCCCATTCACAATTGCTGCAAAAATAATTAAAATATCTTGGACTAAATCTGACCAAGACACCAAGATCTCTACAATGAAAATTTTAAATTGCAAAAGAAAGAGATTGAGGAAGACACCAGGAGTGGAAGGATCTCCAATGTTCATGGACTGGAAGAATTAATATTGTTAAAATGACCATTCTACCAAAATCAATATATAGATTCAATGCAATCCCAATCAAAATCCCCATGACATACTTCACAGAATTAGAAAAATCCATCCTTAAATTCATATGGAGACAAAAAAGACCCTGGATAGCCAAAGCAACCCTGAACATAAAAAGCAACCCTCGTGGGATTACTATACCAGATCTCAAAGTATATTACAGAGCCATAGTCATAAAAAAAAATCATGTACTGGCACAAAAACAGACACTTAGATCAATGGAACATTATTGAAGACCCAAACCTGAGTACATGCAATTTCAGCCACATGATATTTGACAAAGGTGCCAAGAACACACAATGGAGGAAAGACAGCATCTTCAACAAATGGTGCTGGCAATACTGGATCTCCACCTGTAGAAAAATGAAACTACAGCCTTATCTTTTGCCTTGCACAAATGTCAATTCCAAATAGATCAAAGACCTCAATGTGAAACTGGAAACCCTGAAACTATTAAAAAAATATATTGGCAGTAACTTACATGATATAGGTGTAGGAAAGGATTTTCCAAATCAGACAGAAGTTGCACCAGAATTAAGGTCAGCAATCAATAAGTGAGACCTCAGTAAACTAAAAAGCTTCTGTACAGCAAAAGCAATAATCAAAAAAGTGAAGAGAAAACCCACAGAATGGGAAAAAAATCTTCACCAGTGACACATCTGACAGAGGTTTAATATTCCGAATATATAAAGGACTCAAAAAACAAAGAATTGTAAAACCAAATGACACAATGAGAAGATGGGGTAAACATCTAAACAGAGTTCTCAAAGGAAGAAATAAAAATGGCTAAGGAACATCTCAACTTGTTCAACATCGTTAGTAATTAGGGAAATGGAAATTAAAACAACCCTAAGGTATCGTCTTACCCCAATCAGGCTGGGTAGGATCAAGAGAACAAATGATACCAAATGCTGTTGAGGATGTGGAGAAAGGGGGATGCTCATTCACTGCTGGTGGGATTGCAAACTCGTGCAGCCTCTATGCAAAACAGTCTGGAGAACTCCTTAAAAAGAACCTATCATATGAACCGGTTACACGA
>NW_008357492.1:228301-235934 GCF_000622305.1 Nannospalax galili
GCTCTTTTCACAATAGCTAAGAGATGGAAGCAACCTAAGTGTCCCTCAATTGACGAGTGGATAATGAAAACGTGGTGCATTTACACAATGGAGTTCTATTCAGTGGTAAGGAAAGGTAAAATCGTAAAGTTTGCAGGTAAATGCATGGATCTAGAAACTATTATTCTAAGTGAAGTAGCACAGACTCAGAAAAACAAATGACATATGTTCTCCCTCATATGTGGATCCTAGCATCAAATCCTTATAAGTGAGTGTGTATTCAGACATAACTACGGGAACCAGGATAATGAAAAAGAGCCAGGAAGATAAAGGAAAAGAAAGCATCTGAATGAGAAGAACAGTAGGATACAGGTATTCATAAGGGAGATATGGATAAAAATGGGGTTATTTTAAGGGGAGGGGGTTTCACTGGAAGCTCACCTGAGTATCCATCCACTCTTCCCACCCAACTAGTCCAGCCTTGGAAGAAAAAAGAAAAATGAGGAAGAACCCAACAGAGGGATACTTTTGGAAGCCCTTGTCAAAAAACGCCAGTGGACTCTCATATGAACATTTGAAAATTGCCCTGTTCTGACTTTTTTCTAGTTCCCTGTATAGAATTTGTAATGCTAATTACTGTTACCTTTACTCCTCCTTCACATCACCTATTCATGATTCAAGGACTTCCTTTACCCCTTAGAGACAAGAGATATGCAATTTGGGAGTCTTTTAGATAGTCCCAATTAAGGAGAACTCCAATTGCCTCACCCTACTTCCCTGTTCAGCATAGCCATGCATCCCTATTCCGTATTGGCAGTTTGGATAACCCCTTCAGAGGATGGAAGAATAGTAGGGGGTAGTGATTGGCTAGTCATTTCGGGTAATAAGACTCCAAATAAATGTAGCCAGTTTCTTGGCTAAAAGTCAAAATGTCCTTGGGCCTGTTAACAACATACTCTGTTCCAAAGGCAAAAATCTCAAAACTATTTGGGAGCTTGCATCTAACCCTTAAAAGATTTTAGGGTTACCTCTTCAGATCGGCTAATGTTGGAGGGGAGGGAGTGGGCATGGATTTGAACAAAAAAACCTTATATGCATGTATGAAATTCTCATTAAATGTTTAAAGAAAAAAGCCTAAAAATTAGTGTTAAGGGTCAGGAAAGATGACTCAGACATTAAGAGCATGGGCTTCTCTTGCAATAGACCTGGGATTGATTCCCAGCACCCACATGGCAGCTATCTGTAATTTCAGTTCCAGGGGATCCAATTCCCTCTTCTGACCTCAATGGGCACTGCAGACATGGGTGCACTTATATGAATGCAGGCAATACACTCATACCCACAAAATAAAAATGATAATAAAATATTTCTTAAAAATTAATATTAAGAAGTAGAGTCAGATAATATTGTCTTTCAACTTATGGACATCTGACTCCATGTCTTACAAACGTAATTTATAATTCATGATAATTTGTTTCCACATGAACAAAGTGTACAGCAGTGTGTCCCATGTACAGGAGTGTGTCCCTCAGGACTACCTGCTACTTCAGTGTGTTTCAGGACACCACCACCACCCCCAGGACCCCAGGTGATCACAGCTTAATGCACAAGACACCAGGTGCTCTTTCACCTTTGTAAGCCTGTACTGGGTGGTTCATGATTTGAGTCTTTAAAAGTACCTGATTTTCTAAACAGCAGTGCACTTAATATGTAAAGAGAGAACATAACAGGGAATTCTACCAGTGTCTTTTCAATTGCAATATTCTGTCAGAACACTGATATTTACAGAGTTCTCAGATCGCGTAACTAGTGTTTCACCTCTAATTACAGCTCGGCCCAAATTCCAGGTTGGAAATGGAACTTTATGAATTTATCATGGAGCAAAAATGAAAGAAGCATAACCCCTCCCAAAAGACAAACATGAGAACAGACAAAAGTCATTACAGTGTTCTTTTCTCCTCTGAGAATTTCACTTTATGAGATGTGAGACTCATTCACACAGTTAACACACACACAGACATAGTAGTTCCCCAAGGAACTCTGCGTGTGAGCAAGAAATTCTGCAAGAAAAATATTCTCACCAACAAAAACAAGACAGCCATAATTCTCCAGTACCAGGTCTCTGTGCAAAGCCTGCTGATCAGGATCTAGGAATTCCCTCTTCTCCTGTTACAAGTCCACAGCCATGTCACTGGATGTCAACACACCCTGAAATGAACAACAGTTTGACCACAAATCCACAGGCAGATTGATTTCCTTGAGTCTAGGAAACCAAAGAGATTAGCAGATAAGGAGGCATTCTCTGATGTACATGGTGATCACAACTGTTCTGTTTTGTTTTGTTTTTGATTTTTGATTTTGGGTTCTTTTGTTTGGTTTTGTTTTGTTTTCTTTTCTTTTTTTTGGTTTTCTTCAAATAGGTTCTTTCTGTAACCTCAGCTGCCCTGGACCCCACCAAGTCAACCTGCCTGTGCCTCCAGAGTACTGTGATTAAAGGTGTGTGCCCCCATGCTCATACCATGCTGTCGTGGACTACAGGATCGAAATTAAGAACTTAACATAACTATACCCATTTTAATGCTGGATTTATATCATAAATTATGTATTTCCGATGGAATATTAATGCTGAATTGAAAGTGTATTTCTTAAGCGTTAATGCTTCCAACTATAACTGTGAATGTCCTCTAAAACATGTCTTCTGATTCAATACAATCTAGAATCATTCCTTGTGTGACTAATTCCAACAAGCTCTCCATGTCTCCATGTCCAGATGCCGCTCACTTAGACACAGAGAAGTAAAACAGCAAGTCAGAATGCAGGAATGAATTTACACTGGAAGAGCTTTGTTTTTTCCACAACAGCACTGGGAGAAACAATTGACTTGAAGTAGTTCCTGTACACTTGAGATCACTCTGCCATATTTGCACATTAATTAAAATAGTGTACGCGATATTTTATAAGAATATTTTGGAAACCATAAAATTGTGGATGAAAGTCAGGATTAGTCTTAGTTCATATGGTCTTATATTTACCTTTAATAATCTAAAGCTAAGAGAATGCACAGGTGTACATACCCAAATATATGCAACTGAGTTTTGAGACCTGTGATCTTTGCTGTAGAGTAAGCGTAAATAATATTTAACTCCCACGTGAGTTTCAGGGACCTGCCTCTGCTCCCATCCCCCAAATCTGATTGCAAAATGTTCTGGGCCACTCCGATCATGTGGACAGGAGTCTTTCCTAAGGTCTCAGATTCTGTTCACACTCTTCTCCAACCTGAGGGTCCCTCCCAGACTCGCGCCTCGTCCATTCTGCACCAACCTCTCTGTGGGGTTCCTATGACTTCCGTGAAGTGTCGCATGCAGCTTAGACCCAGTCTCCCTAGGTCTCAGTGGAATTTTCCAAGCCCTAAAGCCTCCAGGGTCCCGCCAGACTTTGGCCTCTCTGCACCTCTGCTCTGGTCCCGCCCACTCCGACACAGGTTCCTGTTACCTCACACTTCCAACCCTGCCCATGCCACATCCCTTCTCAAATCACTTTGAATTTGCTCCACCTCCATTCTTTGGGTCACTCCTCTGACCCAGGTGACTGTCCCTGACCCACACAGACCTGCCCCTGGCACAGATCCCTAGATTCCAAACAGTGGCTCCAGCTTTCATTCTAGCCCTGGGCTCTGTACACAGCCTCTACACAGAGTTGGTGTGAGATTAGACCACACCTGGACCTAGAAAGAAAGCCTTCACCTCTACCTTGCCCTTCCAGCCTGGTTCTGTCCTCTTGAGACACCCCTAAAGAAACCCATGCTGAAACGTCACCTTGGGATTCCATCTTCCTGCACTAAAAAATTCTCAGGATAAGAAAATGAACAGATTAATACAGATGCCTAGAGCCCATCCCCAAAATAGTAAAAATATGATAAACCAAGAAAATGACCCCTCCCCAAGAAGCACCATTCCAAAGCAATGTTCCCTAAGAGAGTAAATTGGTCTCTAAGATACTATTCTCAAAAAGAACACATAAATATGAACAAGGAGTTCAAAGCAAAATTACCAGGAGACTACCTGGACAGGGGACAAAAAAAATCACACAATACTCATGAAGTGGAGGAAGTTTACCCTTGGCTATATGCTGACCAGAAACACAGTTGTTTATAGGATTTCTCACATCAATCATTGGCAGTAATCTTCTGGTGGATTTCAGACTTCAAGCACCAAAGTATAGGAGCCCCTTAGGTTATTATAGGAAACTTAAACTGTCAGAATTTCTAGAAAAGCAGGTATTTGGGGCAAGTGTGGGTGTTGGGATTTGAACCCATTTCTTCTGCAAGTATAGCCAGTACTCTTAACCACTGAGTCACATCTCCAGCCCCTATTAGTACTTTTTTTTGAAGGCCTTTTGAGTCTGATTCATATTCTCCAAATGTTCTTGGGTGCAGGTCTGTCACCGACAGCCTTGTCAACTTTCACATCATCTGTCACGTAGAACTGCTTGGTATATTTTCAGTAAAAGGTACAAAAAAATCATTCATATTTTTATATTTATAAAATGAATATTCCACAGGATAAATACTGATATCAAAATAATTAAATACCCTCAAATTATTTTGCTAAGGTATGAATATTTGTGCCCAAATAACCTTTATTCTTTGGTCGAAAATTCTTTGGTCGAAATTCATCCATAATATTATGTTATCAGTAAGTGTGGTTTATGTGATACGAGTAAGTCAGGATGTTCTACTATCAAGAATGTATGTATGTGTGGTTTATGTGATAGGAGTAAGTCAGGATGTTCTACCATCAAGAGTGTAGTTAGCCATTTTTAAGGGAATTGGAAAGCATGTTCTTGCCACTTAAGCCATGTGTGAATGGAAAAAATAATTACCAGGAAACTCAAAAGACAGGGAATTTACTGCTGACTTTATCTAGTACTTTCCAGACTATAAGCCTGCAACATAACCCAGTCTACTGTTATATCAGACCTCAGCAGATTCTTGTGTTCACTGATCTTTTTCAGGAATTTTAGCCCCATTGATCTGCCAGGTTTGATTTTTTCCTTTTCACGGATCAGCTTGTGTCACAGATAAGCCATCCTCATTTCTTTGGTTTACTTTACAAGTCTCATCTGTGTATGCATTTCTGAAATTTGTTCAACACTCACACAGTTCAAATTTCTCACATCTGTATAAAAAAGTTGATATTAGTAAGTTACATCAATATTAAACATTCTAAAATCAATGTATGGTCTCACTTTTGCAGAGATTATATTTAACCATGTATATATGAACATATATATGTCATTAGCAAAAATGGGGCCAATGGTAGTATTTGGAGTAACGTGAGGCAAAGGAGTGTGATGGTGCAAATAGGAAAATACAGTTAAATATATCAGCATGTATATATAATATATATTTTATATATGAAATATGCTGATCTCAACATTTGGATGCATATGAAGAAGGAATTAAAATAAAAATTTTGTATGTCCTGATTTTTTACATAGAGATGATGGAAACTAAATGAAGTACTATCAGGAACTGGAATGGAATGTACTCTGAGAGACATATGACTCTAGTAACTCTGTGCTCCTAGGTATTCACAGTGAAAGTGAATTCCTACACATGAGATGCATGTTATACTTCAGTGTCAACAATATTGCATCTGAGAGCAAAATCTGTTCTTAGATGTGTGTCACTTACTACTACTGAGAAAATGTATTTGCTAATCCCTGAAGTATTAGTAAAGGGCTAGTAAGGACAGTTGAATTACTCATGTATTATTATGATCAAGATTTCCAAATTAAAATCTGGGTGGAACACCAGTGAAACATACATGTCTCGGACCAGCTATGTGGTTTTGTAGCACCTTTGTCATTTCTACTACAGAAAACAAATAGTGTGATTCAGGCAGCCAATAGGATAAGCAGTGGAGTGAGATCTCCTGTCTCCTGTGGACATGTGTCCAAGGGGAAGAGCAAAAAGGAGAGAGCTCCCTGTGACCCGTGGGTCCCACTATCTAGAGCACATCAAACATAACTCAGGGGTGGTTGTGTTCAGCTCAGGACTCTGATTGTGTTAGAACATAGCATAGGCTTGACCTTTTGAAGCTTATCTCTTCTTTTAAAACCTCTACATGTATTCTGCTGAGATAACATCTAGTGCTGTGACCTTATAAATGCCTCAAACAGGAATCGTGTCTTCTAATAGTAATAGAAAAATACAGTATAAGTCTTTGAGCTGGGCCTGTTTGTGCACTCCTGCCTCGGGATAACTGAGTGTCCTGAGTGGGGAAGTTACTTGACAGTAACTGTCCTGAGTGTAAGATCCAGAGTGTGTCACTGCTTCTCAGGAGAGCTTAGGACAAGCGCGTAGGGAACAGAAGAGATTCTTCACACGACTGACTGGTTGCAATATGTATTTATCACATAGTTAAAGCATAACAATACACATCAACACAAACACTCAAGGGGAAACCCGGTCCTCTAGCAATTCAGAATCCCAAAGTCTCATGGGAATACCTTCCAGAGGTTAGTCCCTCCAGTACTCCGTGTGGAGTCACTCAGCGTCCACCGTGATCACTGCACTCTCCCAGCTGGAGCTGTCAATTCACAGGCTCTGATCACGTCTGGTCGTAGCAAGCTCTCTCCAATCCTAGAGCAGACCAAGATTCTACCGGAGTTCTCGATCTGGTCTCAAACAGAATTTCGGCCTGGCCTTGGGCAAAATTTCGGTCTCTCGGGCAATGCGTCAGGATGAGGCTCACAGAGTCAGCGTCTCGTGTAGCCAAGCATTGATTAAGTTAGTTCATATTTCCAAGTTCAATCCTAAACACTGTTCCACTACATGAAGTCAAGGAGCTACGTAATTTTCTAATGAAAATATGTCCTATTTCTCACATGTATAATATGTAAGTAAAACACATAAGAACTGCATAGGGGGATTCAGAAACACTGAGATATGTGACATTTTAGGTACCGTGCAGAATCAATAAAAGGGGCTTGAACTCTAAGAATCTACCACTAAAATCAGAGCCTGATGTATGGAACATCTGAGATGGTATTCCATGGATAGTAGACCAAACAATTCACTTTTCATCATTCCAAAGTTTTTGTTGTCTAGTAAGACATGATCTTCGGGTATGTGTACAAAAAGGACTCCCAGAGTCTCACGTGTTCAATATTTGTGATATGGACATCAGGATTCAGAAAAGTATTTATGGAAAGATGATTGGATCATACGGGATGGAGCCATGGCTTCATGGCTGTTCTTCCATTTAGCCATGATTGGAGGAAGTGGGTCACTAATGTATGACATTGAAGCACATAATGTTTCTGCCCTAGGAAAGGCCTTCTTTATCTCTGTCTCAATCTTGTTCCTCCCTCTCTCTCTTTCCTTCTGGATGAGAACCCTCCCATCTGCCACATCATTATCAGAACTGCACAATTGTTTCTCTAGAAGCCATATCAGATAGAAACAAATATCTGTGGCTCAAAAACATGGAATAGTGAGAGAAGGAGCCTATTCACTTTACTTCATATTTCGGGTATTTTGTCCTAGCAGAGGAATTTCTGTCACAAAATCTTTGTGAATTCATGTCTGTGATCGTCTGCTTTATTACATGTTTTAGAAGGGACGTATACATGCAAGTACGCAATTATT
>NW_008357492.1:237098-251287 GCF_000622305.1 Nannospalax galili
TGATTAACTCAAAATCTATTTCATTTCAGGTATTCAGGACTCAGTGTTTTGACTTAGCAGAGGAATGAAGACCAGAAATCCTACTTTACACTGAAGGACACTCTTAGTGTTACTCAGCAAATTAGCTAAAGAACCATTTGATGTCATCCATGAATTTGGGATGAGACGTTAATAATTCGTAGTGCAACTAATACTAATGGTGCCTTGAGAACATACCATGAATTCATCAACTCTCTTGAAGCAAATATTACAACCAAATGTCACTTGATCCCTTGAAAGCAAAATAGAATGAATTTATTTCCATATTAATTACTCAGCAAATTAGCTAAAGAACCATTTGATGTCATCCATGAATTTGGGATGAGACGTTAATAATTCGTAGTGCAACTAATACTAATGGTGCCTTGAGAACATACCATGAATTCATCAACTCTCTTGAAGCAAATATTACAACCAAATGTCACTTGATCCCTTGAAAGCAAAATAGAATGAATTTATTTCCATATTAAACTAACAAATAGTGTAGTCTTCAGAAAGATACATTACTGGGACTACAACTAAGTTTCATGAAGATATGATTCTACCTACCCATATCATATATATATTTGAGTATATATAATAATGTATAATAATCTCTCACATAGTAGCTCATTTCTTTTTCATCATTAATACTCAGGTTTGGCACAGAATGTCTTCAATCTTTGTCATTATCTGCCATTTTCAAAGACCTAGGCTACAATGTAACAGGATACTGCAATGTTAAATTCACAAATCTTGTAAGATTAATTTTAATTTTTTTCTAATATTTACTGTTTTTAATATAACGTGTATTACTGAAAACATCTATCCATTGTGTATATTCAGCATGAAATTAATGTACTTGATAGATTAGTTTCCTCTCTGAGCCGTTGCAAATGTTAGGCTTCTAATATTCAAAATTCTCCCTTTCCTTAACTGTAGTAGAAATTTGCCAAACAATACAGCACATTAAAATGCATTCCTACAGGCAGGGCGTGGTGGTGCATGCATGCCCTTACACCCAGCACTCATGAGGCAGAGGCAGGTGGCCTTCTATGAGATCAACTCCAGGCTATTTTACATAGCTAGTTCCAGGCCAATTGAGGCTTCAGGGAGACCTTGTCTCGAAAAGAACAAACAAACAAATAAAAAAACATTTTTACTCCTCAAAAAGAAAATCTACTGTGAGGAATGTTCCTGTGTTCATGAATTATTCATGGAAAAATATTCATGGAACAATTGGTGCTAGTGAAGCATTGCTAACGGACAATACATTCCTTCAACTCTGGGTCAATATTTGCTGTAAATTATCATAATAATCTTTATAAATCAGAAAATACTAATTTAGCTTAGGGTCAGACTAGCCTAGAGAGTCAGTCCTTCAGAAACTCCAATTTTGGGGATAGAAATGTTTCTAAACAGATGTTGTCTATCAAAATATCATATACCATTACAATGAATTATAGAAATAATTGATATTTTTTTGTATGATACTCTAGCATATTAGCAAGACTGTACATTCTCCTTGACTTTTTAGTACAGATTTTCCATGGTTAAAAAGATTTGATATTTGGATATTGGTCCCCTTTAGTTATATAAATTGAGAAACTTCTACTTTATACACTTTAGGGTTTTTCAAGTTGCATACATGCTTGAACACTTTCACATATTCACCTGTTATTTACAGAATATATGGAAATTCCTTGATAATTCTGTGTTTTATTCACCCTATCTGTTTTTTGATACTAAATAAAGAGAAATTGATCATGGAATTTTGGGATGCTCCTGTTCACTTTGAAATTTCTGAGGCTTCCTAAGACAGGAGTCATTTCTTAATGGTGGCTGACATTTTGTTTCAGCATTACCATTTTTCTTAAATGAGGATTCTGGGATTTTCCACAAGATTAGATGGAAAACCAACGACGTCCTTATATTTTTGTTTCTACTTTATCCCAACTGTAAACTGTTTTCTTATTAAACTAGAATAAATTTTTATTAGGGATTTCAAAATTTTGTATTCTGTTTTTCTTCAGTATACTATGGAGTTTTGTAATATATAAATATAAACGCATCACCTGTCCCTCTAGGACAGATTGTTTGTTTTCTAAGGCTTGAGAGCTGAGTAAAGGGTTTACAACATTCAATCTATATTAGGTGCCTTTGCATTAGGAATATTTGATAACAGCTAACGTTTCACATATGATTAAAAGAATTTCCAAATCATACATATGTGTTGTTAGGGAAAGAAGAATTTACTGCTTGGTTGAATTTACTGCTTGTAACCAATTAACTCAATTGGAGACACAGGCATCCAGAGATAGGGGCAAGTGCTGCAGCCCCCGGAGCCTGACCTTTCTGATCTGTGTTGTGTCATGTAGGCATGTCTGCTTACACAAGATAACAGGGAAGGGTCGCGCCAGGCACATACCACCCATCCTGACCCGATTGAGACACCTGAAGGGAGTTGTAACATTTTTCTTGTTTTGAAGTTATTGGTTTGTGAAATGCTTGCTTTGAAACTATTGGTTGTATAAGCATGGGCTTTTGTGTAACGGTTGTGGGAGCCTATATAATCTTTACCTGAAATTGCCTCGGGGTTGATCACTCCAACCAGACATGTATGTCTTGGAAGGACGGTCGGCCCCAGCTAGCTGACCTAATAAAACTCTGCTTGATTTTTGCATCTCCATACTCGTGCATTTGTTCTCCTGAAGAGACCCACTGAATCACGGACCCTAACAGTGTATAATACATATATGTACCTCCTTTTATTATAAATTCATTAATGTCCCTAAGAGTTGCTAGATGAATAAAGGACTTCTCACACCCTTTTCATTTGTAGCCTGTCTTAATATGTTTCTTCATTGCTGTGACAAAATACTCTGACCACTACCAACTTGGGGAGGAAAGGGTTTATTTGCCTTACATCTCCCAGGTCACAGTTCATCAGGGAGCCCAAGGCAGGAACTCAGGGCAGAAACCTGGAGGCAGGAGCTGGAGCACAGGCCATGGAGGAACACTGCCTACTGGCTTACTCCCCTGGACCATGCTCAGCCTGATTTCTTATGTAACACAAGCCCACCTGCCCAGGGCTGGCACCACCCACAGTGGGCTGGGGCCTCCCACATCACTCATCAAGAAGATGCTCCTAAGGCATGGCCACAGGCCAGTCCAAAAGAGGAAATTCCCTAATTGAGGCTCCCTCAACCCAGGTGTGTCAAGTTGACACTAAAGATATCCAGCACATAGCGTTTCTCTCCAATATGAATTCTCTGATGTTCCCCATGTGCTGAGCTTGCAGTAAAAGAAATGTCACATCCTTCCTAGCAGTAAGATTTCTCTCATGGCATGAATTCTTTAATATTTCTTACCTTCCATACCCTAAAGCCCCCATATATAAAGTCCCAGCTCACAACCCGTGGGCAGACACCTTTCCCTGACATCTTTCCCTTCCCCGAGGGAAAGGTGCCCCGTGTGAAATAAAGCTGTATCCCACTGAGAATTCCATCTGTGCCTTGGTGCTTCCTCCATCTGCTCGCTCCCGCCAGCTCTCTGACTATCAAGAAGTATAGTCCCTGTCACATTCTTCATATTTGTAGGGTTCTCTCAAGTATGATTTCGCTGATATAATCTGTCTTGATATTCTCTTAAATGACTTGTCACATTTTTTACATTTGGAGGGGTTCTCCCCAATATGATTTCGATGATGTAATCTTAATGCTGATATTTTCCTAAAGGCATTCTCACACTTTTCACAACTGTAGGGTTTCTCACCAGTATGTATTCACTGATGTAATTGAAAACTTAAAATCCATGCAAAGGACTTGTCACATTTTTCACATTTCTAGAGTTTCTGTCCAATATGTTTTCACTGATGTGCTCTAAGTCTTGACATTTCCTTAAATGATTTTCCCATTTTTCACATTTGTAGGGTGTCTCTCCAGTATGAATTGTCTCATGTAGTCTAAGATGTGCAATTTGACTAAAGGACTTGCCACATTCTTCACATTTGTAGGGGTTCTCTCCAGTATGTATTTACAGAGGTAATCGAAAACTTGGCAACTGTGTAAAGGACTTGTCACATTCTTCAGATCTGTAGGGTGTCTCCCAAGTATGCATTGTCTGATGTCTCCTAAGACTTAATATCTAAATAAAGGATTTATCACTATCTTCACATTTGTAGGGGTTCTCCCCACTATAATTTTCCAGATGTCATCGTAATGTTGATTTTTGCCTAAAGGCATTATCACGTTCTTCATAACTGTAGGGTTTCTCTCCAGTATGTATTTACAGAGGTAATCGAAAACTTGGCAACTGTGTAAAGGACTTGTCATAGTTTTCATATTTGCAGGGTTTCTGTCCAGTATGTTTTCGTTCATGTATTCTAAGTCTTGATTTTTCCTTAAAGGATTGTTCACATTCTTCTCACTTATAGGGTTTCTCTCCAATATGATTTCTCTCTAGTATAATGCTTTTATGTAGTCTAAGATCATCCATCTGACTGAAGGACTTGTCACACTCCTCACATTTGTAGGTTGTTTCTCCAGTATGCATTATCTGACGTCTCCTAAGACTTGATATGTGAATAAAGGATTTATCACATTTTCCATTTTTGTAGGATGTTTCTGCATTATAAACTCTCTGGTCTTTCCTATGAATGGAGGTCTCCAGTTTAAAAATAAAAGATCACCTTTCAATATGGAGAATAAGGTTGAGACAATCACACATCTGTACACATATAAAGAACATGCAATTAGCATGAATAAAAATTCTGACATCATTGAGAAACATTCACGTGATCAAAAATAAAAATCTATGGAGCAAAATAAGATGCTGAAATAAAATCTGAAGTGAGAAAATTTATTCAATAAAATAAAGTAGAAAATATGTGTCCAGAGAAATGTGTGGATATACAGTCACAAGAACATCATTTAGCAATCCAAAATAAATATTAACAGAACTCTGCTTTCCAAATCATAGGCAACATTAGAAAAATAATAAGCAAAAAATCAATAATCCTGTTAGGTAAAAATAGCAACTAATTACAAAGGCAGATAATTTGCCATAAAAACAGATCACTTGTCAATAAATACCAGAGCCAGAACATAAAATTGATGAAGAAGGGTATGTGAAGAATTGCATCAATTCAAGGAAAGAAAGACATCACTTGAGAATTTATGGAATCAAACAGGATCCACAAAGGAGAAACACATTATCATTCATGGAATAGATGTCAGAATACAAATGTAAAGAACTGATGAACACACAATGTCCAGAAGATATCCACCCTTATCAACACAGAAAAAAAAATGAGGCCAATATTACTACTAGTAAAGGAGGAAATAATTATACATGATTCCAAGAACCAGAATACAACCAAATTATACTGAGTAAAAAACATCCTCTCACAGTAATATTATAGTCTCATGTCACCAACTAAATGACAAATCTAGAATAATGGGTTCAAAGTGAGAGTCAAGTATCACTTGGGTCCAAGAAACACTTTGCTTATGATGACATCCAGCAAGAGTATTATTTTTGGCAACCAAATCTCCACAAGTGGGGATAGTAATTCCTGTATACCAATGTATAAATGTAGGTAAGAGGAGACAAAATGAAAAGTAAATATTAGTAAAAAGAAATTTATAGAGAGAGAACAATTGTGAATATTTCTGCATTTAATTTGAAATTTTCAAGTACAGACGAATGTGAAGGTGGATTCTGGTATGACAATAGTGAGCAATTTCAGCACACCACCTTAAATTCTACATAAATTTTTCCAAAACTTGGGGAAAAAACCACCTCAGAACCAGAACTATTTCACAGATTAACAGGATTTCAATTATATCAACAGATTATTATTGAGTGGATGTAAGAAAGAAAAATAATCAGATTTACATAGAAATTATTCTAGAAATGATCACATTGTGGGTTACAAAACCAGTATCATCTAAAGTCAATGGTTTAAAAATAGATCATGTGTTTTTAAATAATATTGGAACAAAACAGAATACGCAGGTAACAAAATCAAAGAACTTAAAATCATGCGTGTTTATGCAGCAAATTTCATTTGAATGAGTTTTAGGTCACCATTATAACCAACAGGGAAATTACATAACCTATACATTTCTTCCTAAAGACAAAACATAATGGCTAACAATCATGACTTCAAACACAGGTGTAAAACAAAATAAATAGCATAGAAATGGAATTCAAATTTCTCCTTAAAGAAAAAGGCAAGCACAGTGCATTAGAGGATGAGAAATAACCAATAGAAAAGAAAGAAAATAAAACACAGAATATGAAACATTTCATTACATCAATCACTATCACAAAACACTGGACATGATAACCAACAAAGTGATAGAAAAAGTAAATTATTAAAAATCCAGGTGAGAAGGGGCTGCTAAAGGAGACATCAATGAAATACAAAGTGTCATTAAAGAATACACGACGACACGTTCAAAAAGCTAGAGGTGGATCTAGAAGAAATGATCCTAGAAGACATGCATAAATCCATAGACTTTTGATCTGCCAACTTTAAATGTGAAACAAAGAAACTGAAGCAACATTTCAATGTCTCCAAGGAATGAAAGCCCAAGTCTAAATCGGTTCATATCGGATATCTCACAAATATTTTCTTATTCACTTAGCTCTGTATTTGGTCAACAAACAAATAAAACATACAGCCATATACAAAGTCAGCTATTACCCATATAGCCATATTTAGGTTAGAAGTTGTGAGCATTTAAAAGAGGAGAACTCATGAGGGTGTGTGATGTACATTTTTTATTTCTTCCCATACTTTTTATTATTCTATGGGAATTTCATGTAATGCATTTTGATCCTATTTCCCATGCCTCCCTCTAGTGGAAGCAAATTCATCCCCTTTCCCTATCCACCCAACATTTTGTCCTTTGTTTCTTTTTGTTTATTTTTCAATGAACAGATAAAATCTTCACCAAACATACACACTTAGACATCCACTCAGAGACGCTGATAGAACTGGGGCTACATGCATGAAAATCAGTGACTTTTGATGAACAGTAGCTCCTGGCCAAGGGGTGGAATTTGTGCCCACTTGCCACTTTCCATTTTCGAATTTTGTCTAGTTTGAGCTTCTGCAGAAATTACATGTGATGCTACAACCACTGTGATTTCATATGTGTAGTTTCCCTGGTACTCCTAGAAAACATTTTCCTTGTATTCAAGCACAGCCTCTGAATGCAAGTCTTTCTCCTTATGCAACAATCCATGGCCTTGGGGGAAAGGTTGTGATATAGAGGTCCCATCTTTGGCTGAGCACTCACTCCACAGACTCTTATTATTAGCTTGAGGTCAAGTTCGGTGTCTCTATGTTAAGCATCATCTACAACAGAAATAATCTCTAATGAGGCTTGAGAGATTAACTAATCTGTTGATATCAATGTGAAGTCACAAGGATTAAGTTTAATAGCACATCTACTTATCAGTATAATAGGAGGTTGACTCAGGCCTAAGAACTAGGTAGCCACAAGTCGCTGGTCCAAATAATGGTGCCAGATAGGAGTTTTCTCTAGTAAAACAGGCTTTAAAACCAACCAGGAAATGCTTGCTTACTTCCATAACATTCATGCCACAATCTTCCTGGACCAGTCACCCCTATATCTTACAGGGACCAAATAACTGATGATTATTTTTCTCCTCCAGTGCCAAGCATAGCATCTTGCAGTACTTTGTAATACAGCCTGTAGTGAAGACGCTTCTAGGAAAGACTGACTTGATTTGCAATTTTCTCTGAATCAAGTTTGTATTTTCTTCAGCAATAGGGTCTTACCAAAAGATCTGGAGGGTAACAAACAGCATTGGAAATAGCTTACAATGTCTGTTGGTCTATGGAACCTGGCCAACAACTCCAAAAAGCTGCCACCATTCCTGTAACTTGGCTTTCTGTTTGTTAATCATGGTGTCAACATGGGGGTATTGTCTCCCTGTTGTAGGGTAACTCCATTGAAACCCTTTTATATATGTGCCTGTATATATTTTAGGATATATCTGTTTTATGTAGTAGGTTTCCATATGACTTTTACAAAAGACCTTTAGTGTTAGTTCTCCTTGCCTACATTCCCTCATGACTCACCACATTCAGACCTTTGTGTCGCGAGTGGAGTTATTAAGGCTTAGTTGAGCATTACCTCATTATGTGAGGGAGGATAAATATTTCTAGGGCCAATGTCCTTAAATGCATTTATTTGGGGAATCATAAACAAATTTCATACATAACAAAATGACAGATAAGAGTACCAGTCTTGGGGCCAATGCCCGAGTGACGTTGTCTCAGTCGAATGTGGTGATGGTAGTCTCAGCTCAGTTTGGTTGTCTCGCAGTCTAGGGTCGAGTCAGGTCCGGATGTTCGAGACGTGAAGTTCCTCTTTTTTCTCACCGTCCAGAGACGGGATCAGTCAGAAGATGGGGCCACACAGCTGACTGGCGTTCAGCTCATATGTGTGCCCACAAACTGATCTTCCTCTGGGTTTTTATAGTCATTATGCATGACTTGGCAAACACATGTTTATCAGTTTCTTACGTCATTTGGCTAATCACACAGTTACACTCAGTTCGCTAGGTTACATTCTAGGGCTACTAAGTGATGCTCTTATTTTTAATGTACACACATTAGATATGTTTACATTCTTTTGCTAGAGTTCTTTTTTGATTCTTAGTTTCTTAATTCTAGTACATTCAATACAATTCTTAATTCTTAATCCCCTATTCTAATACATTCAGTACATATTGTTTCTATTTGAACCTTTATACCTCTGTGTGGCATTTTTCCTCTTTTGAAAGCTGCTATCTCTGCTGGCCCTTACTAATTTATACACTTCTATGTATGCCAAATGAACCATTCAATTTGAATATTCAATTGAAATACGCCAAAGTGAGAGAAAACATGAAATTTGTTCTTGGTCAGAAGTATCTCACTGTGAATGTTTGCCACTTACTTTCCCTCTCCTGTGGTAATATACATCAACCAAAAGCAAAGTTCCATCTTCCACACTGCTCAGAAAATATGGTCAGTATCTTCACAGCAACATCTAATGCTCTGGTTCCAAATCTGCCTTATTTTTCTTTTACTGTGATAAACTACCATGACCAATTCAAGGATGGAAACTGTTTTTGGTTTATGATTCCAAAGGCAAAGTTAAAAATGGCAAGGAAGGGAAGATAATCAGACAGGTATGTTGCCAGAAGCCAAAAGTGGAAATATTACATCTTCCATTACATGCAGAGAGAGAAAAGTTCATGTGGGGTCAAGAGTATAAACTCTCAAATCATAACCAGAGTGACAAAGAACACCATCAAGGAGGGACTGAGTTTTCAAATACATGAGCCTAAGGGGAACCTTCCTCATTCAAACCACATTCCCTGCCTGGCACCCACAGGATTGTAACCACATCATAATGTTAAGTATATTTAGTCCAACTTAAACAGACTCCAAAATCATTAACAATCTCAGCACTGTTCAACATTCCAAAAAGTACTATGAGACTCAGGCAATCTCTTTACTGTTATTTCCTATAAAATCAAAAAAGACAAATTATATACTTCAAATCTACAGTGGCACAGAATATCGGTTACCATTCCAAAAGGGAGGAAGGCAGGTATAGGGAGGAAAAAATGAAAATAAATTATTACCAAAATAATAGGGAAAACAGTCAAACAAACACACACACACACACACACACACACACACACACACACACACAAAGAAGAAAAAAAACTATATAACTCCATACTCGATGTCTAGCACTTTAGTCTCAAAGGGAGGCATTGCAGGTCTCCTTGGCAGATGCATCATGGCTCTAGAATCACTACCATCAAGGGGTTCCACATACCTAAGACGTAACTTTCACAGCATCACACAATGGTCTTTCAGGGCTTCTAGTCCTGACCGGTCCTTCTTCATGCAGGGACTCTCATGCTACAGCAGCTCTGATGGAAAATTAAAAATCATGAACACCTCACCATTGTATCTTTTGTGACTCCAAAACCAGCATATGAACTTTTGATTCTTTTTATCTTCATCATGCTCACTGCCTTAAGATGAAATCTCAGTGTAGTTTTACTTTCCATTTCCCCGAGAGCTTAGGATTCTGCATATTTTTAAATCATTTCTTACAGCAGTGTTATCTTTACATTTTTTCCATCCCCTAGAGTCCAACAGCAACTCTTCCCATTCCCTCTCAGTTTCTTGTCCTCTTCTTTAAATATTATTGAAATATATTGCTATATTATTGCACTAAGTCCATGTATAGGTGTTCATGTGTACCTGTGTTTAGGACTGCCCACTTGCTATTAAGTAACCTCTTAGGGAGCTAGTCCCTAGAGAAAGCTGATTCTTTCTCCTTCAACATCCATTAATTTCCTAAAGCTTTTTGTCATTTCACAGGCTAAAATGTCTTCATCTTTTGAGAGTTGTCTCCTTAGTTCCACAACTCATTTTTTTAAACTGGTCTCTTCAGATTCTTAATATTTTTTTGAGTTCCTTGTATATTCCAGGTAGGAACCTTCTGTCAGATAGACATGTGGTAAAGTTTTTTTACCATGCTCTAGGCTGCCGCTATACTAAATAGAGAGCGTCTTTTGCTGTACTAAAGGTTTCTATATTCATGAGGTCTGAATGATCACCTGTTCTTATATACTACTTGATATATGTACCAAGAAAGAAATCAAAGAGAAAATACAATTTACACATGCACTAAAAATATATATATCATGGAAGTAAGTCAAATGGAGGGAGTGAAAATAAATCTTTGGTAATGGATTTTTTAAGACACTGGAGAAAATATTTAAAATGGATACAAAAAGACTTAAAGAACTCTCATGCTCATGAATTGGTAGGATTAGTAATTTGGAAATGGCTATCCTCCAAAACGCAATCTACAAATTCAATGAAACACCTATCAAACTCCCAACACAATTACAGACAAAAATATAAAGTTTGTAATGAACCACAAGGGACCCGGTATTACCAGAATAATTAAGAATATGGAAAAACCTTTCTGGTACCTTCATCCCTCATTTCAATTTATACAACAGAGCTCTTTTGATAAATACAGCATAGTACCAGTATGAAAAGAGACACATGCATCTGTGGACTGTCGAACAAAAATGATGACTGGAACACCAAGTCCATGCACATATAGCCATGTGATTTTTGACAAAGAGGCTAAAAATAAACATTGGAGAAACAACAGCACCTAAACCAAATGGGGATATTCAAAGTGGGTGGCTACATGTAGAAGATGAAAATGACACCCTTATCGCTCAACCTTCCAAAAACTCAACTGCAAAAGGATCAAGGAACTCGAATTAAAATGTGATGCCTTGAATCTGACAGAAGAGAAAGTAGTGAATATACTGGATCTTATTGCAGAAGAGGGGACTTTCTGAAAAGAACCCAGTAGTGATGACATTAAAACCTCACACATGTTCAGGAAAGACCTAACCTGGAAGTACTCATACAGGAAAGGTCAGGAGCACTGCCCTACTCAATCCACAGAGCGAGCACCACCTTGAAACAAAAATTTGATTAGAATACAGTAACTTCAACAAAAACTGCACATCAGTTCCTTTGGGGAACAAAGTTGCATAATTCCCAAAGAAATATTTGGGAATTAATTCAATAATATGTTAAGAGGATCACATCTGATAACCAACCAACTTTAATTTCAGGAATGCAAAGTGGATCAACAGACAGAAAACAAGAAATGGAATACAGAATATGAATACCGATAAGGACAGAAATGACAAGATCAGCCTAGAAAATGCAAAAATGAATTTGTAAAGATCAAATAGTGATACATGTAAACATGTTGAAGAAATTTGTAAAAAAATAAAGACACATTGAAAATGAAGAGACATGTATGACAAATGGAGAGCAATAGAATGAAATAAAAACTGCATTCCCTGTAAAATCTGGAATGAGATGGGGGTGCTCACCCTCCCTACCACTATTCAGTGGGGTACTCCTTGTTTTAGAGCAGCAAGATAGTGTGGAACAAAATGAATTAGAATAGGAAAAGAAGAACTCAGAAAAGTCTCTATTTGAGTGACATGAGGCTATATGTAAAAGATCCTTAAGACCCATTAACATGTTTTAGATGTGACAAATTCATTTTGTCACTATTGCTGGGCAGAAAAATCAGTATAGGTATAAAGATGTTTAATGTGTTTGTTATGAAATGCTCAAAAATTCAATAAAAAACATACATTGAAAAAATGTTGTTAAAGAAAAACACATGGGAAAAAATCCGTTATTACCTTGTATTGGAAGAAATGTGACATGGGAAATATGGAAAATTTAAATAAATAATTAAGTGTAGTGCGATTTGCTTACTAGGAATTTCCACAAAATTCATCTGCAAGGACAGAAAAGTCATTTGACACTGACCACAGGACAGAGCTTAATGAAATTCCTATAAATTAAGTGATCAGAATCTCTTTCTAGAGAGACAGACTCTGGAAAAACCATTTTCAGGTCTTTTACCCTCTTTACTTAGGTCCTCTCACATGGGCCCCTCTTTCATCCACTCAAACCTTCCTGATTGGCTACAGTCTCCCCTCTCTTCACAGTCTGTGGCTCTTTGCTTTGATATAGACAGGGGAGCAGAACAGGCTTATTTATATATAGCAAGACTTGTGTATGAGGAAGAGGCCTACATTTTGCCTACATTATTATCTACTAATGGGTGACTGAAATTAACACCAAACATAATCAAGATGTATGCAAACATGTAGAAATAGAAAGAAAATAAAAAGTGCAAACATGCTCTTCATGATGCCCATGTAGCCCCAATACAATACTTTTACAAGAATAGAAGACTTATTCAACATATCTAACATGTACAAAGTAGACTTTTATCTGTCAAAGGATGCCGAATATTTTAAAATTCTGCAAGAAAAATCTCCTCAACTAGAGACACAAAATCACTGTAGTTCTCTAATACCACCTCCTTGGACAAAACACTCTGAGCAGAGTCTATGTATTTCCACTCCTTCTGGGAGAAGTCCATGGACATATTCTTGAATGTCTATAGAAAAATTGTTTGGAGCCTGAGTCTCAGCATTTTAGGAGACGTCTCAGAATGTTGGTAGACTGAGTCTCAGCTACTTCTCAAAACTGCTGGCAGGCCCGAGTTGGCAGCTCTCCATTCTGCCTGCAGCTTTGGCCTGGAAACCCTGGCAGGCAGCCGGGGCCCATGGCTTTGGCTTGCAGTCGGGGCTCAAAACCTTGGCCCAAAACCTTGGCTTAAGGCCGGGGCCAGATAGCCTTGCTAGATATCCCTAGCCCACGGTCTTGCTCTCCTTTCCAGCATACGGTTCTATTCTTCTATAATCAGAGATTCCTCCCTTAATGTGTGTCGGGGCCCTCATGCTCTGACTGATGTATTGGTTTGCAGTCTGTGTTCCTTTCTTCTCATTCTTTACAAAAACTCTTGCTTGTGCTTCAATAAACGAGACTTGATCAGAATCCTGTCTTGTCTCCATTTCTCTTGTCCTTGCCTCATTTCCATCCCCACCCCCCAATCCAGGTACCCCGTTGCAGACCCTGCGGGCCGGGTCTGGGTGGTGCCCAACGTGGGGCTGGATACTGGGGGACAATGTAAGGGACACGATGGAGTAAAGAAGGGGTGCGCACCCGATCAAACAATAGTTCGGAGACATCGCGGTAGCCTGCTGTGACCGAGCCGACAGGTAAGTTTGTCGTGCACTTTAAATTATGGGGCAAGCATTGAGTCAGCATCAGAAATATGTGATACAGTTAAGAGAAGCATTACAGGCAAGAGGAGTAAAGGTTACAACTGAGGATTTATTTCATTTCTTTGATTTTGTGAAAGACATCTGCCCATGGTTTCCCCAAGAGGGGGTTATAGATGTAAAAAGATGGAGAGCTATAGCGCAGCCCTCCACGCCGGGACTCCCTAAGCCACATTCACCCTTCCATCCCCCCCCCGCCGTACTATACTCCTAGTTTGGGCCCTGCGACATTCCTAGTTTGGGGGCCCCAGACACCTGGGGAACCAATACTGCTTCCTGATCCTTCTCACTCAGACCAACTCAGTCCCTTTCTTGGGCTCCAGGAGGACCGCTTCTGGTCGCGACCCGGCCCTCACCTCTCTCTGCTCCCC
>NW_008357492.1:251338-266316 GCF_000622305.1 Nannospalax galili
AAAATTTTACTTCTTTTAAAAAAATATTACTTTTTCTTTGAGAATTTCATACCATATATATATATAAATATATATATATATATTCATATTTATCCTCTTTTGGCAAAAGCTGCCTGTCCAGCCTCAGATACAGATAGCTCAGAGCCTGAGAGGGAGGAATTGATTTATAAAACTGAGGCTGAGTTGCCAAAAGACCATAAAAAACAAGAAGGTGACCGCCCTCCTTCTTACAATGTACCATCTGTTCCAATGGTTATGGCAGCAGTAGATCCTAGATCAAAATCAAGGGGACAGATAGAGCAGTTACAGGAGAAAATTAAGTTGGAGGAGATACATCAGTCATTGATACTCAAACGCATTAAGCAGGAGGAGATGCATCAGGCGCTGATGCTTAAGTTACAAAAGCTTAGCTTAGATAATGGTAATGAGGCTGTTATGAATAAAGGAAGAGTGGATGGGAACAGAGCTCACCCTGTTCCTGGGGGGCCTGGCCTTCATTTGTATAAGGAAAATTTTGATGGCCTTGATAGGTTTTCCTCTCTTATGGAGGTTTTTCCTGTAACGGAAACAGTAGATGATCAGCAGCAGCCATGGCGACATCATAAAGGATTTCAGTTCACATTGATCAAAGAGTTAAAGCTTGCTGTGTCGCAGTATGGTGCTACAGCTCTGTTTACTGTGGCTATTATAGAAGGTGAATCTGAAAATTGGCTAACTCCTAATGATTGGAATCAACTGGTTAAGGCAGTCCTTAATGGAGGTGATGATTTGTTATGGAAATCAGAATATTATGACAATCGTAAGGAGGCAGCTAGAAGGAATCAACAATCTGGAAATGCATGGGGTTTTGATATGTTGATAGGTGGAGGTGAATATGAGACTAATGAAAAACAGATGCAGTATGATGCAGGTCTTTTGCGCAAATTCGAGCTGCTGCTCTAAAGGCATGGAGGAAGCTTCCAGTTAAAGGGGACCTGGGAACTTCTCTCACTTCTGTTAAGCAAGGGTCCGATGAGCAATTTTCAGACTTTGTTCATCAGTTGATGCCCACAGCAGAAAGGATATTTGGAAGTATGGATGCAGGACTAGAGTATGTGAAACAGTTGGCATATGAAAATGCTAATCCTGCCTGCCAGGAAGCCATCAGACCTTATAGGAAAAAGACAGATTTGACTGGCTATATTCGCCTGTGTTCAGACATAGGGCCGTCTTATCAGCAAGGGCTTGCTGTGGCAGCAGCTTTTACTGGACAACCTATAAAAGATTTTCTGGCTGAAAGGCAAAAGGCTAAGAGCAAGGGGTGTTTCAAGTGTGGTAAAAGTGGGCACTTTGCCCAGGACTGCAAAGCTGATAATGCTCAGCATAAGACTGATGATGGAAAAGTTCCTGGAGTGTGTCCCAGATGTAGAAGGGGAAAGCATTGGCTTAATGAGTGCAGGTCTAGAACTGATATTGATGGGAGACCTCTACCTCCTCCTCCCCATCAGGGAAACTGGTGGAGGGGCCAGCCCCAGGCCCCAAAACAAGCATTTAATCCTCTGCTAGCCAAACAAGAAGGGCTGACAATTCTGATAGGCCCTCGGGACTCTGCCCTAGATGTAAGCGTGAAAAACATTGGGCTAAAGAACGTAGAGCTAAAACTGACTTTCAGGGTAATGCTTTGCCTCCCCGTCAGGGAAACGGGCAGAGGGGCCTCCCTCAGGCCCCGACACAAACAATTGGGGCAGTCAACTTTATCCCAGCAAGCGACAGCAATCCATTTCTGACCTCTGCAGAGCCACCCCAGGAAGCACAGGACTGGACCTCAGTTCCTCCTCCCACACAGTATTGACTCCAGAGATGGGAATTCAGACCATAGGGACTGGAATTTATGGACTGCTCCCCAACAATACTTGTGGGCTGATACTAGGGTGAGGTAGCGCTGCCCTAAAAGGCTTATCTGTTGTGCCTGGGATAATTGATGCAGATTATACCGGAGAAATTAGAATCATAGCCCGAGCTGTTGGCAATATAGTCACTATTCCCCAGGGAGAGCGCTTTGCTCAAATAATTTTGGTACCTCTGGTTAAATCTGGTCATCCTGTTCAAAGTAAAAGTAGAGGTAATAAAAATTTTGGTTCTTCTGATGCTTATTGGGTTTAGGCCATTACTCATAAAAAACCTACATTAACTTTATGGCTTGATTAAAAAAAATTAATGGTCTTATTGATACTGGAGCTAATGTCACTATTATTTCTGCTGAGGCCTGGCCTGCAGCCTGACCCACGGTGGAGACTCTGACTAACTTAAAAGGTATAGGGCAGAGTCAAAATCCAAGACAGAGTTCTAAATGTCTCACTTGGAAGGATTCTATGAATAATTCTGGCTTGATTAATCCTTTTGTGATTCCTTACTTACCAGTAAACCTGTGGGGAAGGGATTTGCTTTCACAAATGGGAGTTGTGATGTGTAGTCCCAATGATATTGTTACTGCGCAGATGCTTGCTCAAGGATATGCCCCTGGCAAGGGGCTAGGAAAGAAAGAGGATGGACAATTGTTTCCAATACCAATCCAAGGACAGAATGATAAGCGAGGTTTGGGAAATTTATGATGGCGGCCATTGAGAGTCCTGCACCCTCAAACTGTGTGGATCGAAAAACGTGGTGATCAGACAATCCTGTTTGGGTAGATCAATGGCTGCTCACAGCAGAGAAGTTGGCAGCGGCCACTCATTTGGTGCAGGAACAATTTGAGGCAGGGCGCATTGAAGAGACTTGTTCTCCGTGGAACACGCCCATATTTGTTGTTAAAAGGAAGTCAGGAAAATGGAGGTTACTGCTAGATTTAAGAGCAATCAATTCTACTATGGTCCTTATGGGGTCGTTACAGCCAGGTTTGCCCTTGCCAGTTGCTGTTCCGCAAGGATATTTTAAAATAATATTAGATCTTAAGGATTGTTTCTTCACTATTCCCTTATATCCCGATGATCGCAAACGCTTTGCTTTTAGCCTTCCTTCTATTAATTTTAGAGAGCCTATGAAAAGATATCAGTGGAAGGTTTTGCCTCAAGGGATGGCCAATAGCCCTACTCTTTGTCAGAAATTTGTAGCTGCCGCTCTTCAGAATACTAGGAATATTTGGCCTTCCATGTACATAATTCATTATATGGATGATATCCTGATAGCAGGAGCGTCAGGAGAAGAGGTGTTACAATGCTATGCTCAGTTAAAATCTGACTTATTGGATGTGGGTTTGCAAATTGCTCCTGAGAAGGTGCAAATGCAAGATCCTTATTCTTATTTAGGTTTTCAGATCAATGGACAAAAGATAACTACTCAAAAGGCTATTCTTAGACTTGATAACTTGCAGACCTTGAATGATTTCCAGAAGCTATTGGGTGATATCAATTGGCTATGTCTTTACTTAAAATTGACTACTGGCGACTTGAAGCCCCTCTTTGATATCCTTAAAGGGGACACAAAGCCAACTTCATCCAGGGAACTTACTGAGGAGGCTAGAGTTGCTATACATTGAGTTGAGGAAGCAATTGCTAATCAATTTGTTACTAATGTAGATTATTGCAAATCTTTATGGCTCATGATTTTTAATACTCAGCTGTCACCCATGGGTCTTCTTTGGTAAGAGCCTGCTCATCCTCTTATGTGGGTACATTTACCTGCCTCCCCTAAACGGGTGTTGCTTCCATGCTATGATGCAGTAGCTGATTTAATAATTAGTGGTCGGGACTACAGCCGTAGATATTTTGGTGTGGACCCTCTTCATATTGTGCAGCCTTATACTAAAGATCATGTTAACTGGTTACTACAAAATTCGGACACTTGGCTAATAGCTTGTGCTGCCTTTTCCAGAGTTATAGATAATCATTACCCACCTGACAAGCTCATTCAATTTTGTAATTTGCATACTTTCATTTTTCCACGCATTACTAGCCCTCAATCTTTATCTACTGCTTTGTTAGTTTTTACGGATGGTTCCTCTAATGGGATGGCAGCCTATGCTTGGAATGATCAGGTTGTGCGACTTCAAACTAATAAAACTTCTGCACAACTCGTAGAATTGTCTGCCATTATATCAGTTTTCTCTGCATTCCCTGATATGCCTCTTAATGTATATACTGACAGTGCATACATAGCTCGTTCTGTACCTCTTTTAGAAATGGTTCCTATAATTGGGCATATTTCTGAAGCTGCAGAGCTTTTTCATCAGTGTCGGCATCTTATTCGCCAGAGAACAGCCCCATTCTTTTTAGGACATATTCAAGCACATTCTAATCTTCCAGGGCCCTTAATGGCAGGCAATCAGATTGCTGTTATGGCCACCAGGCTTGTTGCTCTTGCTACTACTTCTAATATTGCACAAGCTCAACAGGCTCATGAATTGCATCATCTCAATGCAGCTTCTTTGCGATTGATGTATAATCTTACCAGAGAACAGGCTAGACAAATTGTTAAAGGATGTCAGACTTGTGCTTCTTTCCTTCCTGTTCCCCACTTAGGAGTCAATCCTAGGGGATTTGTTCCTAATATGCTTTGGCAAATGGATGTCTCTCATTATAGTGAATTTGGCAAACTTAAATATGTTCATGTTTGCATTGATACTTTCAGTGGTTTTCTCTGCGCTTCCTTGCAAACAGGGGAAGCTACTAAACATGTTATTGCTCATTTTCTTCACTGTTTTTCTATATTGGGTACTCCTAAAAGTATTAAAATGGACAATGGTCCTGGATATGTTTCACATGCTTTTCGGAAATTTTGCAATAATTTGCAAATACAGCATACCACTGGTGTTCCTTATAATCCACAGGGACAAGGCATAGTTGAAAGAGCTCATTTGCTTATCAAAACCACATTGCATAAAATAAAAAAGGGGGAGTGGTATCCCAGTAGGGGATCCCCCAGGAATTTATTGAATCATGTACTTTTTATTTTGAATTTTTTAAAATTGGACGCTCATGGTAAATCAGCTGCAGATCACTTTTGGCATCCAGAAACAAAATGACATTATGCCATGGTCAAATGGAAAGACCCTCTGGATAATTCATGGCATGGCCCAGATCCAGTGTTAATATGAGGCAGAGGAACTTTCTGCGTTTATTCACAGCAACATGACACATCCCGTTGGTGGCCTGAATGCTTAGTAAAGCAAGTTCTCCATCTATCTTATCCTCTACATCGAGGTCTAACACATGTTTCACTTATGATACCGGACGTAAGTGTATTACAGATAGCAATGATAAGGGTCCATTCATAATACACATAAGTGACCCTTGGGATGCCAGGTGGGAGAAGGAAGTTCGAGAAAGAATTTTTAAAATAATGGATTTGCCTGGCTCCCGGCAGGGACTTTCTCAATTTCTCATCAGTGGGTCCCTGCAGCCATTGATAAACAAGTAAAATAGGTCATTATCATGAGTGAAACTAAGCTTCAGTCTGCCATTCAGTCTAACTCAAATTCTACCCTTAATCTTGCTCTTTGGCCTAATTATCTAAACTTTGCTTTGCGGTTGATGAATCTTTCTCATATTAATGCTTCATCACGTATGTTGTGTGCTTCCTTGGTTCGGCCTTTGCTGGCCGCAGTTCCTGTTAATGATTCTTCTGCACGGTTCCTGTTGATGATTCTTCTGCACTTAGTACTGCTGTTGCTGGTATTGTACCTTCTCCTCCTATGTCATCAATTCCGCTACTTCGTAATCCTGCTCAAAATATTTCTCTCTGTTATATTACCACTGTTTATGTTTCTTCCTCTTTTATATGTCGTAACAATCGTTATGTTAGTTCACCTCTATATGCTCCTCCCCTTATGTCTTTCTGGTGCAACGAATCTCTGTATCAACAGATCACTGTTTCCTCTCCAGGACCTTGTGTATTAATTACTATTGTACCCCAGCTAAATATGTATACACCAGAAGAGTTTGCTTGGCTACTTCGCCCCCGCATTAAGAGAGGGGTGTTTATTCCCTTTGCAATCGGAATAGGACTTATTGTTTCTGCTGGTCTTTCTGCAGGAGCCTTGGGGCATGCTCTTTATACTGCAAAAGAGTTTAATTCCAAATTACAGCAAGTTATAGATTCTACAGCCAGTAGCCTTGCATCCTTGCAACGCCAATTAACTTCTTTGGCTCAAGTTGCCCTTCAAAATCGTAGAGCCCTTGATCTTATTACTGCGGAAAAGGGGGGTACTTGTCTTTTCTTACAGGAGGAATGCTGTTTCTACATCAATGAATCGGGATTGGTGGAACAGAATATACAGACCCTGAAGACCATCAGCTACAAGCTGCATAATTTCTATCAGAGCCCTTCTAGATGGCTGGATTCCCCTTTTCTTTCTTGGATTCCTTCTATGACATCCCTTATTATTATCCTGCTTCTTCTCACACTTGGGCCGCTTTTAGTGAAAAGGCTGTTAGTTTTTATTGAACATTGGATGGAGGAGCTCCATTTGGCTGAACCCATACAGGCCTATTACCATTGCTGTTAGTCTTTATTAAAAAGCAGATAGAGGAACTCCATGTGGCTAAACCAATACAGGTCCATTACCATTGCCTTGATCTTGTGGAGCAAGAGCAGATTGGGACACATTGCTATGATGGCGCTACTAGCCATCTCCCTTGAGAGATGAACTGGACAGTCAAAGATGGGTACGTGAGAATCTCCCCTTGTAGCAACCTAAGAAAGGAGGGTAGCCTATTGCTGCTGCCTTATCCCATGATGGGTAAGCACTTGGGGAAGGATACTCCAACCTAAGACAGGCTCAGTTCCCTAAAGGTATAGCAATCCTTGATCCCTAAGCTCTATAAAAAAAGGGGGACCTGTTGGGAGCCTGAGTCTCAGCATGTTGGGAGATGTCTCAGCATGTTGGTAGACTGAGTCTCAGCCACTTCTCAAAACTACTGGCAGGCCAGAGTTGGAAGCTCTCCATTCTACCCGCAGCCTTGGCCTGGAAACCCTGGCAGGCAGCCGGGGCCCACGGCTTTGGCTTGCAGCCGGGACCCACAACCTTGGCCCAACACCTTGGCTTGAAGTCGGGGCCAGATAGCCTTGCTAGACAGCCTTGGCCCACGGCCTTGCTCTCCTTTCCAGCATATGGTTCTATTCTTCTATAATCAGAGATGCATTCCACACCTGCCACTGTCCTTGGTGGTCGCCCCATGGTCCCGGCATTTCCAAAACTCTGGGGTCGCCACTGAAACTGAGGCTACACCTTCACCAATGGCCTCTTCTACGAGACTTGATCAGAATCCTGTCTTGTCTCCATTTCTCTTGTCCTTGCCTCATTTCCATCCCCACCCCCCAATCCAGGTACCCCGTTGCAGACCCTGCGGGCCCGGGCAAAAAATGACTATTTAACCATGTGCTTTGGAACAGGGTAGTGGACCCAAGGAAAAGAAGAGATAATTAGGAAACAAGTTCTGAACTAGATAAGCAAACTGAAGTATTCAAAAGCTATTTCCTTTCATACAATGGTTCTTAATCAAATTAAGACCCTCTTCCATGTTTCATGCCCTCCCAAGTCTCATGTATTCTGCCATACATATTAAGTCCCATCCACTCAAGCACGTCACCCTTTGTCCTTCAGTGCAAGTTCACTGAAGTCTATTCAGCCTATCTAGAGATCATAAAGAACGTCTACTCTTTCTCAAACATCATTATTCAGGCTCCAAGAGTTCTCAGGCTAGGGCTGGCCTTCTGTCCATATCTCTCTCACCACTCTCAGCCCTTGTTTGATTGAGTTGGCATGGTACTTGGGCTCATTGTCACCATTGCCACAAGTTCACATGAGCATGCTTCCAGTGGTTTGAAAACTGTTTCCCTCTGATCACGGACCAACACTGCTCTTGCAATCTTTCCACATCCTCTTCCATAATGGTCCCTGAGAAGGTGGTGGGTGAATTTTAATATAGGAGTCCTATCCCAGGACACATTCTCTGCAGTCTCTTATTTTCTCAAACTTAGCTAGTTGTGGTTTTCTCTGTGCATTGCACTCTGTTCTATAAAGAAGCATGCTGCTGAGATTTGAAGGATGCACTAGTATTCCCTCCACCTCCTATTTCAATATGTTCCAGGAGCTTAAGGTGTAGACGTTCCACTGTAGATGTCACCTAGGGGTGAACCTCTCTCTGATGTACATGCATTTTGTGTGACCAGTTGTGAAACTCTAAAGAACCCTCCATTTGTTTCATAAAGAAGCTTCTTTGATGAGTGGTGTACTGTGTACATGTCTGGAAATATAAGGATCCATATCTATGATATGGTAAGAAATTTAATTTCTCTAGAGGTATGACAGAGATAGGGTTTCCTCTAGGATCTATGACATCTTCAACTATGCATATTTGGCAATAATTACAGTGCCACCCATGAGATAATTCCTATTGTTTGGGCTTTGGGTCCAATTAGACAGCTGTTGATTACCCCCCCCCAGATAAAAGTGTCACTACTGCACCAACAGAAGGAGTTTTCTATGCCAATTATTATGGTTATTCGGCAGGACAGCTGGTGCAGCTGTTAAAGGCCCATGCTCACAACTACAAAGACAAAAGGATGTTTCTTAATGTAATAACTTTCTATAATCAACTCAGGAAATCCATGCTAAAACCAATAGCATAATGCCCTCCAAAAGTTCATGTAGATTATGACTTTAGGGAGTACAGCACATAAATTAAGACCTAAATGTAAGAAAAAAATTTCCTCCACTATTTGCAGTACACGAAATCAGCTGTATATATTTATCCACTGTAAAATCACACTGAGTTATAAGTCTTCATCACAAATTCAAATGTTTATAACTATGCACTGTAGTTTTAGGTCAACATAGGTTTTTAATTTACTACAATCTGTGCCTGTACTGACTTAATTCTCTTCTAACAGGTTTTGCAGTGAGGTCAGTTCCTCAGGTACAAAAGACACTTTGTCTAGCAGCACAGATCAGGACATGGTGGAAGAATAAAGGAGGAGTTTAAATGATGAGTGCCATGGACTCTGTGTGCTCCCCCTCAACAGCAAGAGACACAATCTTGAGATGTTTATCCTGGAATCTGAATGCAATGAAAAAATTATAGAAACAGCACAAAAAATATTATAACACTGTTTTAAATAATATTCTCTCTCTCTCTTTCTCTCTCTCTCATTTTTGAGCCAGGGTCTCCCTGTAGCTCCAGCTGTCCTGGAACTCACTATGTAGACCAGGCTAGCCTCAAACTCACAGAGATCTGCCTGACTCTACCTTCCAAGTGCTGGGATTAAAGGCGTGTGCACCCAAGCTGGCCTAGTATATTTTCTTTTTTAATCCTCCTTTTCTCTCTAAAATATGTCTCAAAGGAACACACTGGCCAATTTATGCGTCCAAAAAGAGGGGGTTGAGAACAGGGATCTGCATTGCAGCAAATAATGGAAACATGGAGACAAGATCCACTGACTGAACAATGTTCATGTTGTGTATACAAATAGTGACAAATCAGACACCTCCATGTGTGTAATATTTGATGAAGGGAGCTCTCAAAAAACAAACCACCACCAACAAACAAACCAACAAAAGCAAAACAACAAGAAAGAAAGGAGAAAATATGAGAGAGTTTTAAAAGTTTATTACTGAGGTAGAGATATGGTTCACAGTTCAAGAATACTGGCTTCTCTTGCAGATGACCGGGGTTAAGTTGCAGCACTAAGAACTGTGCTTAACACCTGTCCCAAGGGTTCCCAAACTGTCTTCCAGCCTCCACAGACAGTGGTCACAGGGATGCACCTACATTCATGCAAGCAAAATGCTCATTAAAAAAAATAGCTTTTAATAAAAATAATACCTTTATTTTCTGACATCATATTTTACATATTTATGACATTTCCTTCATATTTTATTATACATATAGACACTGGATATTGATCTAGTCAGTCATCAATACATACACATGTAAAATTTTATATTTTCCTGTGGTGAGTGTATCCAAATTGGTCTTCTCTACAAATGTTAAGATAAAATTCAGGTTGGAGAGTTTAATTCACTTGCTGTGCCGTAGAACAGGAGGATTCAGGTAAGCGATGAAGCCATGACACTGTTTCTGTTATCTATCACACATTCTCCACAGTCACTTCCAACTGCTGTTGCACCTTCAACATCTATCATGTCTTTTCTTTTATTGTCCTTCTCTTGGGTCTGAGATCATGCAGTGCTTGTGTTTCAACTTCCTCTACTCTTTTCTATGATGGCATTGGAGTGTATTTTTTAGAAATGTGTATTCTGTCACATTGCAATAAAACATTTTTCACTGGGCATTTAAGTAGATTCCCTATTCTTCAAACAGTGCTGCTGTAAATAGTGAGTTCACATATCTCTTTGCCGTATTTAACTCAGTTCCATGGAGGATATGCCCAGATTCAGTAGTAGGAGCCACACTTGGGAGAGAACACCTGTGGTTTGCTTTTCTGGTATCTGTTTTATCTCATGTAGTATGGCCATTTCTAGCTCCATCCATCAACCTAACACATTCCTTGATTTCCTTTTCCTATAAAAGGGGTAAAATTCGATTGTGTTAATGGAGCAAATTTACAGGATCCACTCATAGACTCACAGACCTGGCTCTACTCCGAATCCCCAACTCTGACAGCAGAGTGTCTGACTCCACTCTGATCATATGACCAGGAGTCTTTTTCGCAGCCTCAGGTTCTGTTCAGACTCTCCTCCACCCTGAGGTTACCTCAGGGACCCACTCCACATCCATTCTGCACCAATGCTCTGCTCTGCTGGGTTCCTGTGGCTGGCGGCAACTATCGCATCCCTGTCATGTTCAGTCCACTGCCCATTCCCCAACACCCTTTTCCCCTGAGTGCAGTGCTCCCTAGGACTCAGTGGAGTTTTCAAGGCCCCCAGGACCCAGGGTCCACCAGAGTTCGGAGTCTCTCCACCTCTGCTCTGGCCCCGCCCACTCCACCCAAGGTACTGTGCCTCATTCTTCCAACTCCACCCACACCACACCCCTTCTCTATCTCTAATCAAGTTGAATTTGCTCCAATTCTGTTTTGTTGGCTCACTCTTTTGACACAGGTGACTGTCCCTGACCCACTCAGACCCCACCCCTCCCACACACCTCTTGATCCCAACCAAGTGGCTCCAGCTGTCATTCTTGCCCTGGACTCAGCACACACCTTCTTTACAGGGTTGCTTTGGGCTTAAACCACACATGGACCTAATAAGACAGCCTACATCCCTACCTAGATCCCCAGCCTGGTTTCTGTCCCCTTGAGATGCCCCAAAGACCCCCAGCCTGAAACCTCACCTTGGGATTCCATCCTCCTGGAGTAAAAAACTCAGGAAAAGTCAAAAGACAGACTAAATACAAATTCTCAGAGCCGACCCCCAAAATAGTAAAAATGGGAAAAAGCAAGAAAATATGCCCCTCTCCCCTAAATAGTAGGAATTCCATAGCAGTGTTCCCTAAGAGAGGAATTTACAAGAACTCTAAGATATAGAACTCAAAAAGAACACATAAATATGTACAAGGAGTTCAAAGCATGTTGCTATAAAAATTACGCTGAGATTGACCTGGACAGTGGAGCAGAATCATCCCATGCTCAGGAAACAGAGGATATTTATCCATGGATATATTTTGGATAAACTGTTCCAGAAAAATTGAGGCACTGACCAGAAATACAGATTTTTGTGTAGGATTTCTCACATCACCCCTTGGCAGTAATCATTTGGTGGATTTCAGACTTCCAACACCAAAATACAGGTGCCCCTTAGGTTATTATAGGAAATTTAAACAGCATTTCTACAAAAGCAGGTATTTCAAGCAAGTGTGGGCAAGAATCCTGTCATTTCCAGTAACATTCTGTATTGCTGATGCCACAACAATCTCAGTTATTTGAACAGATAAGACACATTGCAGCAAACGTTTCTTGAAGACCACTGCAAGAGGCAGCATTTTCCAAGGTAGTCACCGGCTATGTTTTTTGTCATTTTTTGTCTGGCTTGTCTTTCGGGAGCCATGCTTGACTTAAGCATAGAAGAAATGAAGAGTGCCATTTTAAGAGCTGCTCTGCTCTTTGCTTCAGCGTTTTGAGCTGATAGGCTATGCTTTCTTGATTAATTAAATACCTTGGAAACATAACTAAAGAATAGTTTCAGTTTTAGAGCACCGGAGTTTCTCACCAGTGTTCACTTGGTTTCTATATAAGAATCATGAATTTCGGTAGCTGCTAAGAGTGATCATGGGCAATACACATTGTATCCTAGAAATTGCAAACATTATGTATCTGTAACTATCATGTGAGTATCGGGTGATGGTGACGTGATGCAGCTACGTGCTGTGTCCTTAGTTACTTTCTATTAGTAAAATATCCTTGGTGATTTCTTGGTTACCCCTGATCTGATTCCTATATAAGATCTGTGTTCCTCACAACAAAAGGCATCCTGTGATTGCTCACCGAACTGTAAGAATCTATCTTCGAATAAATTCATCGCATAACTTCAAGACTTTTGTCTTGGTTCCTTTCTCGTTGAAGCTCCAAACCTGGTGGGCTTGGGGGGCATTCCACACTTGTCCTGTGAAAACTTAAAGCTTAGAGTTAGAAGTGCTTTCATTCAACTTTCTAACACAGCTCTAAAGTAGAAGCTTTTACGGCTAAAACCTTAAAAGCACTGCTAAAAGTTCTGTTCCTATATCAATAAGCACACATATTATTAGGCTTATTATTAGGAGTATGTAGGTTCTTATCAAATACATTTTTTAGTACTTACTCATATACAACACAGAACAGAGTTATACTTCGCCACGCCATCTCCAATGAAGCCCGCATGAGATTCTCTGTGTGTTGAGGCTGGAACTTCAAGGAAGGTTGCCTCTTGGAATTGGCTGTGCTAAAAAACATGCAGTGTCCTTGGCATGCTTTTGCTTGCTATTTTCTTTCTAACTGTCACTGTATCTTGGGCTTTCTGGGGGCCCGGAAAGCACCTGGTGTCCTTGGCACCGCTGTCACCACCTTTATTGAAAATCCTTTAATCATCCTAGTCCAGATGCACCACTATTAATAAAAGCTATTTTAGATGCAGCAAGAAGGAGTTAAACAGAATCAATGCTGGAAAGTCCAGGGAATAACAGATTTCTGGAAGAGAGACATAGATGAATAAAAATAGATAGAAGAAGGGTTTCTTGGTATTCATTACAATTTATGGATAAATTGGTAAGATCAAGACCACCTTGGTGTCTTTTGACAAAAAATCAATAAGAGAGCATTAAAGGGCAAATATAGAAAGTATTTGAAAATTGGTAGGATAGGAGAGAAGGATGGTTTCATGGATCCCTAAAGGATAGGAGAGGAGGATGGTTTCATAGGTCTCTAACATGGGATGGCTTTTTGGGACCTATGGAGTTAAAAAATACTTAGAAGCCCTATGGCCCACTACAAATAAGCAAGGAATGTTATCAAATAGTTAAAAATGTAATATCAGGCACAGCTGGTGTTGAAAGTGCTTGGTGGGTAAAAGTCATTTGACCTGGGACTACAAAGCCGAGCAGAATCCTAAGTGCATGAGAAAGGCTGGCAGTAAAAAAAAAAGTAAAGCAGGAATTTACTGTCTAGTACCAGGTTGATAAGATAGGGAAATGTGTTTTGGCTGTACATGATGGTTGGCAAAATTGTTTTACTTTCATCTCTGGAATTGTAAATCTTAGCATGACTGTTCTGCGGTTTCTACAATCTTTGCTGTATATATCTCAAAACTTGCAGCTGCAAAAATTGCACTCAGACTTTCACCAAGCTCATGTGTGTCTGTCTGTTTGTCACTCACCGACTCCTTGTCCACCCTCTCGATGACCCTGTTCCCGTCAGACTGAACTGTCCTGGTCTGGGCTGGTCCGTTGCAATACTTAGGTCATATATCATTAGGTCCATATTGGGTTAATTATTCTTCATCAATATAAAGAGGAAACAAATACCTGAATGAACTTAAACAGGACACGGAAGGATATGAAAAGTGAATTGAATAAACATACAGAAACACTAAGGAAATCTTGTAATGAAAGGAAGCAAGAAACTTAAATGGGATAAAACAAAACCTTCAATGGAAGACTTCACCACCAGAATAGACCACATAGATTAGAACACAGGATGTCAGGATTTCAAGAGAGTAGAGGAAGTTGACTAAGCATTCAAGGAAAAGGATAGATTTAATAAAAAGGAAGGGGGAGAGGAGGAGAAGGAGAAGGAGAAGGAGGAGGAGGAAGAGAAGGAGGAGAAAAAGACCCACTCCATACCAGCAAAAGATACCAGTGGACTTTAGGCTGTATCTTCTAAGTTGATATGAATTTCCTCTACAATTTGATGCATTCACTGTTACTATGGAGAGCTGTCAAATGAAGATAAATAATCATTTCCTTCACTGTAAATGAAGTGACATTAAAGACCAAATTTATCTTTTCCCCAGATATCCCTTATTATCAGTCAAATACCTGAAATTTCTCTAACAGTTTTCACCTGAGGTAAAACTCTAAAACTCTGGGTTTTACCAGGAAACAATGTCTCAGGAAGTCTCTCAGAACCCAATCGCTGACCATCCTGGGCATGATGGCATCCTGCAGAGTATGGGGGTCACCATGATAGGGCTGTCTTACCATTTTTCTAACTCAAACCAATTTGCGTTCCAGAAATCAATATTAGAAGAGTTTTTAGGTAAAGCACAGAAAATTCCTAATTAAAAACTCACAGGAAAGGAATATGTAGGAAATTTAAACACCATTAAAAGGCCAAATCTACAAATTATGCTCACAGAACAGAAGAGCTCCAGGATAAAGGAATGGCTAATATTTTAAATTCACAGAAGAATGGCTCCCAAATCTACAGAAAAAGTTACCCAGCCAAGTACAAGAACCAGAAAAGAAACTCTCCTTGGCATATCATAGTGACAACATTAAAGACACAGACTAAACAAAGGCACTGAAAGTTGCAAAACAGAAAAGCCAAGTCCCCGATGAAGGCAGACCCAT
>NW_008357492.1:266367-275700 GCF_000622305.1 Nannospalax galili
CATGGAACTAGAAGGAATACTAGGAACAGAAGAGGGATAAACACATGCAGATGTCATTGGAGAAAAAGAAAAATTTCTAAGAAAACAACACAAAATCAACAAAAGGACAGGAGTTTATACACATTATCTATAATAACTCTGAATATTAATGGTCACAGATCCTTGCAATAAAGGATGAAGAGTAGAGGACTGGACTAGGAAAGATGATCCATCTTCTTGCTGCCTGAAAGAAACATGTGTTGCTTTCAAAGACAGACACCACCTCAGCTTAAAGGGATGGAAAAAGCTACTCCATCATGGGACTAGGAAACAAGCAGGCATATCTACTCAGATAACACACAAGATAGGTTTGAAACTGAATTTAACAGAAGAGATAAACACCGTCACTTCATCATTAAGAGAACAATTGACCAAGAGGACAGTGCAATTCTAAGTACGTACACACGAAAGATAGATTCATACGATTTTATAGGGAAATACTACTAGATGAAAAATCATAGATTAACCCCAACACACTACTAGTGGGACATTTCAATACTCCATTTTCACCAAGAAACAGGTCATCTGAACAAATAGTGAACAGAGGAACAGTGGAGTAGGATGGATCCATAAATTAAAAGTATCAAACAGACATCTACAGAACAGTACAATGTAACACAGGAGGCTTGACATTTTTCTCAGCAATCCATTAAACCTTCTGCTGAATAGACCCCAAGAGTAGGAGCAGAGCAAGCCTCAATAAATTGAAGAAATCTGAAATTAGTACACTTTCTATGCATCATTAACAAGTATACAGAAAAGAAACCAGGAAAACAATCCCCTTCACAATGGCCACACCGAAAATAAAACAGTTAAGCATAAACCTAATGAAGGAAATGAAAGAAGTCTACACTGATAGCATTAAGACTCTGAAGAAGGAAATTGAAGAAAACACCAGAAGACAGAAAGACTTTACAAATCAAGAACTGGAAAAATTACTCTTGTACAAACGGCCATCCTAAGAAAAGCAATCTACCGCTTCATTCCAGTGTCAATCAAAATTCCAGGTCAGGGCTGGAGTGATGGCTCAGTGGTTAAAAGCACTGGCTGTTCTTCCAAAGAAGGTGGGCTCCATTCCTAGCACCCTGCTGCCACTAACAGCCATCCATAACTCCAGTTCCAAAGTACCTGATGCCCATTTTTGGCTTCTGCAGGCACTACACATATGGGTGAATTTACATACATGCAGGGAATACACCCATAAAATCAAAATAAATAAATAATTTAAAAATAATATCTCAGGGCCATTCTTCACACATATGGAAAAATTATTCTCAAAACTTATATGGAAAAGACCAAGGAGAGTCAAGTCAAACCTGAACAAAAACACGCCAGGCAGCATCACCATACCTGATCTCAAGTTTTACTGCACAGCCATAGTAATTAAAGACAGTATAGGGGCTAGACAATTAAGAGAACAGATTGTTTTTCCAGAGGACTGAGATTCAAATTCCAGCACTCACTTGGCAGCTAACCACCGTCCATAACTCCAGTTCCAGGATATCTGACGCCCTCTTCTGGCCTCTGGGGACAATGAATGACAGAAGTGCAGTTATGTACATGCAGGCAATTCACTCATAGAAGAAAACTAAAAATTAAAAATACACACTAAAGAGCAGCAAAGTTCTCCCACAATAACAGACACATAAATAAATGGGACAGAAGAAAGGACCTGGATATTATTCCACAAAAATAGTTACCTCATTTTTGACAAAGATTCCAGAAACATACTTTGGAAAAATATTAGTATCTTCAACATAAGACGTGATGTTGGCATGCATCAACGTACAGGCATAGGGAATAGTTTTCTGAAGAGGAATGCAATAGTCCTGGAAATAAAACTAACTGACAAATGGATCTCGTGAAATAAAAAGCCTTCTTCAGAATGAAGGAAACTGTCAGTCCAGAGGTGAGGCAGTCCACACAGTGAGAGACAATCTTTGCCAGCTATGCATCAGACAAAAGTTTAGTGATGAGAATATACAAAGAATTTGTGATGGCTTATCTTAGTTGTGATCTGGAATTAATTGAAATGAAAGAGACATTCTTGATTGGATCATTTGAAGTTGGAAGACCCTTCCTAAATGTGAACATTACCTTCTGATGGCAGCCTGCAAAAAAGCCATATATATATACATATGTACACACAACCATACTTATATATTCTCATTTTGTCAGTTCTCTTTCTTTAGAGAAAACTGACTAATACAGAATGTGGTACCGGGATTGGCCCTAGAGGAACAGAATTGAAAGGTTGAATTTCTTTAATTGGCTTGGTGGTACATGGAGGAGGCTTTACAACTCAATGAAACCTTCAGTTCCTAAGACTCCCCTGGTAGTCCAGGGAGCGCTGAAAATCAATGATGTGCACGATTTGAAGCAGTTGTGAAGAAAAACACATTTGAGTCTTCTCACTCACCTCTTCTGAGGGACAAAGGTGTGGGCCCTCTGAGCAGAGATTCTAGGTTTAATATGGAAACTCTTGTAATTAAAAAGGATGCTAAAGGTTTATTTGATTGCTTGGATGAACTACTTATGAAAAGATGGCCTACTGGTAGAAAGCTGGAGTGCCTGATATTCCTGGGTCAGTACTGATGAAGAGATTGTAAGGCTCAGGCCAATTGGAAAGCTCGGGTGGATTTTCTGTGTGTTCCCAATTTCATAAATACAGTACTATAGGAGTATACAATACAGATTAACCTCAGCTCAGTAATAGTATGTGGCCTCAATATCCCATGGTCTCCAATAGACAGAGCAACTGGACAAACAGAGACATCTCAATTAAATTACATCTTACATCAAATTGGCCTAGCAGACATCTACAGAATATTCCACCCAAGCCCCAAAGATACTCTTCCTAATCAGCAACCCATGCGAGTTTCTCTAAAATTGACTACACTTGGACACAAACAAACCTCAAAAATACACAAATATATAAATAAATAAATAATAAAATGTGAAAAAAGGAAGAAGGAAAGAAAGAATTCCATGCATTCTTTCAGACCACAGTGCTATAAACTTATAATCAACTACAAAAGGCTCATAATGACAGGACCTTATGGAGTTTAAACAGCACACTCCTGAATGAAGACTAGGTCAAAGAAGAAATGAAGAAAGAAATGATGGAAGTATTACTGGAAATAAGTAAAAATGGTAATAAGACACAACAGAAACCTCTGGGACATTTCAAAAGCAGTCTTAAGGGGGAAGTTTTTAGCTCTAAGTGTCTACATTAGCAAATCAGAAAGAGCACTTATCAATGACTTAACAGTTCAACCCATGAGTTCGGAAAGGTGAGAAAAACCCAAACCCAAACCTAGTAGATGAGAATAAATAACAAATATCAGAGCCGAGATTAATGAAAGAAAAACAAAGAAAATAACACAAAGAATCAATGGATCTAAGAGCAGCTTTCTTAAAATGTTAACCATGATAGCAAGTCCATTAGCTCAGTAAAGCAAAAGAGAAAAAGAGCAAATTCAAATTAGTAAAACTAGAGATGAAAGGGGAAACAGCACAACAGTCACCAGTAGTCTAGAACATCATAAGTGGTATCTTTACAAGCCTATGCTCTAGTAAATATGAAAATCTAAAATGAATGGATAAATTTATAAATTCATATAAACCATCAAATTTAAATCAAGAACAGATAAACCCTTAAACAGGTGCTTAACGAATAAAGAAATTGGAACACACATACAAGACCTCCCAACTGAAACAGCACAGCCCAGATGGAGTCACAGCAGAATTCTACCAGACATTCAAAGATCTACAACCAATATTCTTAAATTATTCAAAAACATGGAAATAGAGGGAGAGCTCCCAAGATTCTTCTATGAAGACAGCATTACTCTAACTCCCAAACCAGGTAAAGACACAACAAAAAAAGAAAACCATAGGACCAAAAGCTTTCATCAACACAGGTGCAAAAATCCTGAAACAAAATTCTTTCAAACCGCGCGCGCGCGAGGACACACACACACACACACACAAAGTCACACGTCAAAAGCTCATCCACCACATTCGTTACGATCCAGGTGGCTTTATTCCAAAGATACAGGAATGTTTCAATATAAGTAGGTCAATAATTATAATAAATCATAAAAAGGACCTTAAAGACCAAAATGACATGATCATCTCAATAGATACAGCAAAGGCCTTTGAAAAAATCCACGCGTTCATGTTCCTAAAGGGAAGTGGAGTGGAAGAAACACACTTTAACATAATTGAAGTTACATACAACAAACCCATATCCAGCATCAATATAAATGGAGAAAAACTGGAAGCACGCCCATTGAAATCAGGAACCAGACAAAGCTGTCTACTATTGTCACTATTTTCAATATAGTACTTGAAACTCTTACTAGAATTTAACACAAGAGACAGAAATGAAAGGAGTGCTAATTGGAAATGAACAGATCAAGTTATCACAATTATCAGACGATATGATTTTAATGTAAGAGATCACATAAATTCCACGAGAAGAGTGCCAGAAACAATTAGAACTTCCAGTAAAGAGGAAGGATGCAAACTCAACTTGAAAAAATAGATTTCCATATCTCAATAGCAAAAAGAAAAAGTCTTCAAAGATACCCTCCCATTCACAGTGGCCTCAAAACAAATGAAATATCGAGGAATCAACCTAAACACAGATGTTAAAAATGTCTATAATGAAAATTTTTAAATCTTTAAAGAGAGAGAGAGAGAGAGAGAGAGAGAGAGAGATACCCTAGGAGATGGATGACACTTCTGTGCTCATGGATTGGTAGAAATAATGTTGTGAAAATGGCCGTCTTGCCAAAAGCAATTTACAGATTCAATGCAATGCTAATCAAAATTTCTATGATGTTTCTCTTCATCAGAGTGCTAGAAAAAAGTATCCTAAAATTCATACGGCATCACAAAAGGATGAATTCTTAGGAAACATAAAGAAATGGCTGAGAAAAATAATTGAAAAGCAGGGTATGAAATCTGAATTCAGTAAAGGCTTAGGCCAGGCGTGGTGGTGCACACCTTTAATGCCAGCACTGGGGAAGCAGAAGCAGGAGGATCTCTCTGAGTTCGAGGCCAGCTTGGTCTATGCAGTGAGTTTCAGGTCAGCTGGGGCTGCAAAGATATCCCGTCTCAAAAAACAAACTAACTAACTAACTAACAAAAATCCCTCAGAATCACTAAGGAAAACTTGAACCTGAAATGAAGCAAGAAATAATTCAATAAGCCTAATTTAAAAAAAAAAACAAAAAAAAGCAAAAAACAAAACAAACAAACAAACAAAAAAAATAAGCAAACAATTGCAAACCCTCACCACCACGCTAGATCAGGGACAACACAAAATATCAAGGCTTAAAGGCAGGTTGGAAAACCTGGATCAACCAAATGAATGAAAATAATGCAATAAATGATCAAACAAAAAGAAATGTCCCATGTCATAGCACTAGTGAAAGCCAACAGTGAAATTCAGGCTTTACTTTCGACATTGATATGAGATTACTCTGAAATTTGATATAATGACTGCCACCATGCGATGCTTTGTGAAACAATCATTTTCTTCTCTATGTAAATGAGGTGACACTAAAAAAGAAGGAAGTGAATAGGAGGGGGGAGCTTATATTAAGGGACACGGCATAGCAAAGCATGGATGAAAAGAAAAAACAGAGGACGAATACTATAGGTGGAAATATATAGGAGGGAAGGAGGAAGGGGGTTGAAGAGAATAATATTTGGATGTGGTAGAATTAGGAAGGATGAAGGGACTATAAGGAAACCACTGGTAAAGGAAGAACCAGACACCTGTGCATTAGTGGCTTGACTGCTGGGAGGGTAACCAACATCCCTCTCATTAAAGATACACTAAAATGGAGGAGGCAGGAAGGCAGCCAGTGCAGGGCAGTATAAGACTACCTAACAAAACAGCCTGGGAGACAGTAAGCCTTCACCGAGAGGAGCATATTTCTGAAGACTAACTATGTTTTCTGACATAGCAGGAAACATCCTTCTAAACTCCTATGCTCACGCACACAGAGAAAAGCTGTCCCAGCCTTATGTATTCTCTCTTTAGCGTGAACAGCAGTGGATGCAGAGACAGTGCAGCTCAAGATGCCGAATAGAAATGATGGATGCAGATGCAGAATTAAACAAGTCACTTATAATAAGCCGTCTATGAATCAGAGAATGTTGAGCAGGAGGCAGAGGCAGAATGGAAGAGCTGGAAGAGAGGGAGAGGGTCTAACATTGCATCCTCTGGACTCAAGTACAAAAATGTAATAATTAACTCACCTCAAATTTAGTGATACTCACTCAGTCCAGGCAGGGCCAGCCCCATCAACAATAAGGAAACAAGGAGGCTACCGAGTAATGGCTTGTCTCAAAACTGCAAAGAAAAGGAGAAATTAGTAAGCCCTACTGTTGAGAAAGTTAGGACAAAGCATAATTCAAGTGAGTGACATGAACAGAAATTCTCATAAGGCAAATTTATACCAAGGCCCAAAAGAGAGAACAGATAACCTGCTTCTCCATGGACTCAGAAAAAAACATTGTTTTATATTAAGAGAAACCACATTTGGTTTACATGTTCTTCACACTCTATTGTGCCTAAATGTTCAGTTTTCGGGTCAAAGAAAGTAAGTCTCTTCTAACACTTCCACTTTTATATAAATTTCTCATTGATTTTGCACTTTGGTTTCAAAGTACTTAAATGTGCATTTTTTACAAGTCTGGTACTCCAAAGACAAGTGGATAACCATGGATGGAGTCTACAGAGAAAACATCCACTTCCTCACTGATACATGGAAGACACAAGTCCATCCTCAGCAGAACGGGGCTTCATTCTGTTTTTCCATCCATCCAGCACAACTGAGACTTTCTCAGTGTTGCTGAACACAAGTACATGGAAAGACGCAACCATAAGAGAAAAGGAAAACCAAAAGCTGTGGAAAACAAACTCTCCAGACAACATCAAAAGCAAATAAAGGCTTGCAGAAGCACAGTATTCTGGGGGGTAAAATGGACATGACCAGTAACTTAGGACATATTCACTATTCTGTTTCTCTCTAAGGGACAATAAGCATCTCTCACTTCACCTTCTGCTTGAGGACTTGCTTTAACAGACACCAATAAACTACCACAGCTGTCACTCCCACACTCACAGGCAGAACACCTCAGAAAGCAGAAATGCTCCCATTTTGTAATAACTAAGACCATGCAAAAAAGACTCAAATGTCGAGAAATGAGCTTCTCCATTCCTGTTTTCATGAGGTCTTCTCTGTAGTCAAGAATGGAAATTTCTGTGACAATAGGAATGTGGGCTTCACTGACTTTCCTGAACGAAGCCAGACAGGGAGGGACCTGTTACATCTTTTTGAATGAAGCCTTCTAATTTAACTGTCAGAAGCCCTTGTGGGTGATGCCACAGCACCACTTGATTTTAAGTGGTAAGTTTAATTATAACAACACTGATGTTTCTATTTATTTAGAAGAAATCAGCTGGGCATGGTGGTGCAGGCCTTTAATCCCAGCACTCAGGTGGAAGAGCCAGGTGGATCTCTATGAGTTCAAGGCCAGTCTGTTCTACATATTGAGTTCCAGGACAGCCACACTGCAAGGAAACCCTGTCTCAAAAAGACCAAAATAAATAAATAAGTAAATAAGTAAATAAAAATAAATAAATGAATGAAATAAGGAAATCTGTGGTAAACACACTGATGAACTATATCATCTAAATCACCCTGAGAGCCTAAATTGGCTGAGAGTGTTTTGGGGTAAATCATTTGGGGTCCTCGTCACCCTGCAAGAAACTATAATTCTATGGCATTGATTTGAAGCCCACGGATTGCCTTCCTTCACAAGTTTTGTTACTAGTGTTGTTTCTCCCCCTAAATTCATTGTCAGGAGCATGCAGATAGAAAAAGCAAGCTGAGAACACAAGGTCTCCCTCAACTCAAGTGAAATTACAGGGGATACTCATTGAAGATTAAAATCCACAATACTGTACCAAAAGATAATTGAGTGGAGGTTTTAATAGCCTTTACCAACTCAGGATATTTGGCTTGGGAAGCTTTGGTTTTCAAAATGTCTGTAGCATTTTACATTTTACGTGGTACAATATGATGATTTTTCTCATATCTTACTTGCTGATCAATTTAGGGCAAAGGGCAAACACGCACATACTAAGTGTATGGGGGTGTGACTGTGTATACAGAAAATTTTAAGCTATTAGTGCAACAAAATTCATCTTTCCAATATTTTTGAGATACAAAATTCATACGTTATATAAAACTTCATTTTATTTTTCAATGTGTTATTTGTATGAGAAGGTGTGGATGTACATATTTGGCTTTTGGTCAGAGCATGCTGTACATGCCTCTGGAGGCCTCTGGTGCTCTCTCACTATATATATATTTTTTCATGTAATATTTCTCACTGGGACCTAGAAATCAATTCAGCTAGGTTGACTGGATCAAAACAATCTAGGTATGAAGCTCTCTTACACTTCTTGTTCCAAGATTACAAGTGTACACAACTATGTATAAAATTTTCTTTCGGTGCTAGGGATTCAACATATGGCCTCATGCCTGTGTAGCCAATATTTTACAGAGTGAGTTATTTCTAACTTCTTCCAAAACATCTTTTCCCATGCTCCTATAGATAATTTTAGGTAGTAGTAATATTAACGTCATTGGAGACTCATATTTTAAGTGTATAAATCCTTTCTACTCAATTATATAAAAGTACTTCTAAGTTAAAGAATTTAAAACAATTTTATTGAACTTTTCAGACTCACAATATACAATTTGTTCATAATTAGATCCCCTCCATTGTCCACATCACTCCTTACTGCACTTTGTCAAATTTAATGTACTCTATTGTGTACATAACAAGGCCAATAGAGTCTAATTTGTGACCATAAATGTCCTTCAGTGTGGGTCCATCTACTGGACCCTGGTTAACCTACCAAATGTAGCATCCTTGAAAGAAAATGTCTCTCCTTCCAGTGGTGATCAGTTGCCAAATTTTCCATGGACTGTGCTGGGACTTCATATCCATGTCCTCAGGTCAATGCTGGGATTTTGGTCTGGTTTGAGGTGACATGGGAATTGGGCATGCTGTTGACATTGCATTGCTGTGAGAAAATATGAGTTCCTAATCAACTGTCAGAAAACTCTATTTCCCTGTGGTCACCCACCACCTCTGCCTCTTACAATATCTCTGCCTCCACAATGATCCATGAGCCTGGGGGAGGGGGGCTGAAGTTTAATATAGGTGTCCCATTCATGGAAAAACACTCTTTCTGAAGAC
>NW_008357492.1:276167-278272 GCF_000622305.1 Nannospalax galili
TGACTTCTCTTTGGGTTAATTCATTGCTCAACACTCAACAGAGAAGTTTCTTTATGCAGCAAGTGGTGATTAACACAGAACCTAAAACTGGCCAATTTCCAAAAAATAAAGATAATCAAAATAATTTATAAATATTATTGTGTCCAACGTAAAACTGTCATTTTACTCTGGCACAACCCTCAAGAGAATGAGCACAAAATTGCCAAAGTTGTAAGACTGAAAATATAAGGAATGGATTTGGCACATCCAACAGGGCATACATGTCAGGGTTGAGTTCCACATGGAGTAAATTGTTTGCATAGCAGCAGAACAGCCCCACTCCACTCCTATTTGTACATCAGACTCACAAGGTTGTGATTGGATCCACACCTGGACAGCAACCAAGACAACCCAAACACAGCTGAAGACCTGCAGATCCCATGAAACTTCCTATGCAATGTTGTGCGAAACACCACAATGGGGGATGAGGCAATCTGTAAATTCACGGTAGTTTGGCAGAAATATGTGGAGGAAAGGCAAGTCAATAGCTAGAATAAATATCAATTTCAGCAAGGATAATGGAGTGCACTTTCTATGAGGGAATTCCAATCTAGACAACTAGTAACAATGGTGCTGTCTGGTCTCAGTAGAAAATGGTCCAATTTGGGCCTCTGAATGGTGGACTTCACTGTGTACAACTTAGCACAGCACAGCTAGCCTGGATTCGCTAATGGAGACCAGGCTGTCCTAGAACTTACAGAGATCTGCCTGCTTCTGCCTCCTGAGTGCTGGGATCAAAGTCACGTGCCACCACGCCTAGCTGAATTTCAATCTCTTTATCAAAATATCCTATCTTTCAGCACATGTCTTGGCTCCAACTTTAAATTTCCTTGTGCTTTTTTCAATGAAAACTGCATTCTGCATTTCTTTATGACCTACTTGCTCTTTAAAAAGAAAAAGAAAAAAAATACAAAGGAAAAAAGAAAGAAGAGAAAAAGATCGTTCTATTTACTTGTTAATGAAACTTTATTCTGCTGAGGTCATTTTTTGATGAGCATTTATTTGGGACACAATTATGTTCACATCCCTTGTGCAGTTCAAATGATCTAGCCACTTCGCTTTACACCAAATATCTTTCTACTCAGTATTTCAGGTATGCTTCTTCAAAGTCTCTGAAATTGCAGCCAAACCACTGGTTTAGCCAATGAATCAGTAAATAACCACACTTCTGTGCATTTCTCTTCCCAGGAGAGATGCATGACCATGAACATTGCCTGAAATTGTGATCACTGTGAAGAATTAACCACTGTCCTTCAGAAATGTAACAGAAACTAGTAAAAAGCTACTTTTCTCCACTTCTGAGTCAGACCTGCATAGCATGTAAAATCATTAGTGATGTGGGTAGTAAGGGTTTCTTTCTCACTTAACAAACAAATGGGAACGGTAGGACCATAGGTGCATTCCTGAGAAGTGCTTTTAGGAATTCTAGTATCTATAGGCAATTTATTAATTTCTTCATGTAACTTAGTATAACTTCAGAATCTGCTTGTCCCCGACCATAAATTCCACTTCTATTGGATAATGGAGTGCTACTGTGTGTCCAAATTTATGACTTGTTGGGTTGGATAACACTCAGATCATGGTGAGAGCTCAGCATACAAGGCAGAGTGTTGATATCTATTCAAGAATACAGTAAACACAATAGGGAGTGACTTAGCCACTGTTTTGATGCAGTGATAAAACACCAGGATCAAGGGAATTTACAAGAGGAAGAGTTGATTAGAGCTCATGGTTCAAGTTTCTGGAAGGATTAGAGTCTGTCATGGAGGGGAGGCATGGTGAAGTGGCCAGAGCAGGGGCAGAAAGCAAAGTGCCTACCTCTTCAAGTATACACAGGAAGCAGAACGTGATTGGAAATCCAGCAAGGCTTATGAACTCTATAAGCCTTTTCCCAGTGACATGCTTCCTATAGCAAGGTGACATCTTCTCAGACTTCCATAAACAGTATCACAAACTTGGAACAAAGGTTCCAAGCACTTGGAGTGTTAGGGTCCGAGAGTCAGGAATAATTCCCACAGACACAAAGGAAAAATGCATAAAAATTTTATTCACAAATCTAAAGTATT
>NW_008357492.1:278913-280570 GCF_000622305.1 Nannospalax galili
ATAATTGTTATTTTATGTGTATGCATGTATTGCCTGCATGTAGGTAAGTGCAACTGTGTCGTGCAATGCCTGTGGAGGACAGAAGAGACTCTCAGATCCCCTGGAACTTGAGTTACAGACTGTTGTTAGCTGCCATGTGGGTGCTGGGATTCAAACCCCAGTCCTCTGCAAGAAAAACCAGTGTTCTTAACCACTGAGCCATCTCTCCAGCCCCCTGCTGAGGTCATTTTTTGATGAGCATTTACCTGGGACACAATTATTTTCACATTTTTTGTCCAGTTGGAGTGATCTATCTACTTGTCTTTACACCAAATATCTTTCTACTCAATATTTCAGGTATGCTTCTCTAATAGAAGAATTAATTTAACCACTCTCCTTCAGAAATGTGACAGAAACATACTAAAAAGCTACTTTTCACCACTTTGGAGTCAGACCGGCATAGCATGTAAAATCATTAGTGATGTAGGTACTAATGGTTTCTTTCTCACTTAACAAACAATAGGGCACAAGTTGTGAGACAACAGGTGCATTCCTGAAAAGGGCTTTTAGGAAGTATAGCATCTATAGGCTTTCTTTATGTAACTTAATATGACTTCAAAACCTGCTTGTCCCTGATCATAAACACCACTTCCATTGGATAATGGAGTGCTACAGTGTGTGTGGAAATTTATGACTTGTTGGGTTGGATAACACTCAGATCATGATGAGAGCTCAGCATACAAGGTAGTGTGTTGATATCTATTCAAGAATACAGTAAGCACAATAGGGGGTGACTTAGCTACTTTTCTGATGCAGTGATAAAACATGCTGACCAAGGGAATTTACAGGAGGAAGAGTTGATTAGAGTTCATGGTTCAAGTTTCCAGAATGATTAGAGCCTGTCATGGAGGGGAGGCATAGTGAAGTGGCCAGAGTGGAGGCAGAAAACTAAGTGCCTACATCTTCAAGTAGGTACAGGAAGCAGAACATGATTGGAAATCCAATAAGGCTTAAGAACTCTATAAGACTTTTCCCAGTGACTTGCTTCCTATAGCAAGGTGACACCTTCTCAGACTTCCCTAAACAGTGTCACAAACTTGGAACAAAATTTCCAAACACTTGGAGTATATGGAGGACATTTTGATTCAAACACCCTCATTCCACTCCCTGGCCTACATAGGTTCATGACTTTACTAAGTGAAACATGCATGTAGTCCATCCTTAAATATCTATATAGTCTTTCCCAGTCTTATACTATTCAAAAGTATACAGTCCAAAGTCTTTTCTATAAATTAAGACAATTACTTACTTGTAAGCCTCTGTCAATTCAAAAGAAAAATTACATACTCTCAACATGCAGTGGAACTGAATACACATTCCCATTCCACAAGGGAGGAATGGAGGCATAGTTAGGAAATATTGGATTAAAATAAGGCTGAAAACCAGCATGGCAACACTAAATCCAGCAGTTCCATATCTGACTTCTAGGACTTTACATCCAAGAGGCTTAGGTGACTCAGCCCCTCCAGCTTTGCTGTGACCAGCATGGAAATCCAGCAGTTCCATATCTGACTTCTAGGACTTTACATCCAAGAGGCTTAGGTGACTCAGCCCCTCCAGCTTTGCTGTGTGCAACATACATCTCTCAATTTTTCTATGGTGTCATTTTTCATTTTCT
>NW_008357492.1:282395-283471 GCF_000622305.1 Nannospalax galili
GGATTGGAGTCCATAATGGCGGGGTGGGGGGCATGGTGTCAGAGGTGGCGAGAGCAGGAAGCCAAGCATTGACATCTTCAAGCAGACACAGGAAGCAGAGAGTGACTGGAAATCTGGCAAGATTTAATAAAACTCTAAGCCCAGCACCAGTGACATGCTTCTTCCAGCAAAACCAAACCTAAAATTCCCCAAAGCAGTGTCATCAACTGAAAATGAAATGTCCAAATACTTGGAGCTTGTGGGGGACATTCTCATTAAACCACAACAGTGGGTGAAGAACTGTCCTAAAAATGGGTAAGAGTTGACTGAAGATAACTTCATGGCAAGGCTCATATCCCCAAGTTCTTCAAACATATTCACAGAAGGAACTTGCCAAAGGTTCAAATCAGGTTCAGAGTCAAATATTAAACATCAAACAATTTTTCTATGGTGTCATTTTCTAGGAATAGAAAACCTTTCAGATATTTTCCTTTCACAATTTGAAAGTTTAGATGGATGTGGTCTTTGCCCTGAAGGTACTGTTTCCATTATCTTTAGGGCATGCTGAATCATATGGTATATATTTCGTGATAGCACGCACATCAGCCTGAAACTCTTAAAGAGATTTTTCTCTACTCTTTTAGGATCACTCAAAACTAGTTACTAGGCACGGTGGTGCACACCTGTAATCAGAGCACTTGGAAGGCAGAAATACGTGGGGATATGTGAGTTCGAGGGTAGGCTCGTCTACACAGCCAGTTCCAGGCAAGCTCGGAGTACAGGGAGACCCTGCCTAAAAAAGGCAAAAAAGAAAAAAAAAAAAATCTAGCCATATTTGCAATCATTTGGTTTGTGGTTCAGATTTACATGCCTAAGAGGATTGTGCTGCCTCCATAATCCAAACAGGTAAAGTCAGCACTCTACCTTTTGTTTGGTAGTAGGAGAATATAGGTGCAAGGGCTTACCCTAGACACCAAAAGGAATATCTCTGCATGCCCCAGACCACTACATTCCTAAAAACTTCACTGACCTAGAAGGCCCTTAAATTTGAATAAGATTTATTTCCTGTCCTATGACCTGCACGTTTTAGTCAGTTC
>NW_008357492.1:285157-290042 GCF_000622305.1 Nannospalax galili
CAATCCCAAAAAAAAAAAAAAAAAAAAAAAAAAAAACAAAAAAAGACAACCCCCCCCAACTAGCCATGTTTGCAGTCATTTTGTTTGTGGTTCAGAGTTACAAGCCCAAGAATATTGTCCTGCCTCCAAATTCCAAACAGGTACACTCAGTGCTCTGCCTTTTATGTGGTAGTAGGAGAACACAGGTGCAAAGTTTTACCACAGAAACCAAAAGAAATATCTCTCCATGCCCCAGACCTCCACATTTCTAGAAACTTTACTGACCTAAAAGGCCCTTAAATTTGAATAAGATTTATTTCCTGTCCTATGACCTGCATATGTATTAGTGAGTTCATAGTGGTTGTTAACTTCTCTCATTGTACAATGAGCGTACGTTTTTCAATATGAATTAACAATGTGATCCCTTGTGGAAAACACAAAAGATCAAAGTCACTGTAAACCATGTTAAGAAATTGGAATACAGATTTAGTAAATAGTTGATGTGGAACAGGATAACAAAATGCTGGCCTTGACACTTGAAAGAAAATTTCTTCCAGTGGTCCTTATTAACATGTAAGGTGATAAAGCATTTGCAATACCATTTTATTTAGAGGGGGGACTGAGACAGGGTCTCCCTGTAGCCCTCAGCTGGCCTGGAGCTCACTACATAGATGTGGCTGGCCTTGAACTCACAGAGAACCACCTGCCTCTGCCTCCCAAGTGCTGGGATTGAAGGCCTTCACAACCACACCAGGCATTACATTTGCAATTCTATTAACTTTACATTAGTTCCTGCTGGTATGTTAATTAGCTCAAGTAAGAATACCAGAGCTGGCACCACAGCTGCAATCACACTCATGGATTGATTACATATTAAATAATTATATGTCTATGTTATCCATCAGTATTCTTCACAGACCAAATAGGACTGCTAAAGTGAGATGTTGGATCTCTTCTGCCCCCTACATCTTTCAAATTATGAATACTTGCAATGTTCTTTACAATCCCGCCAGGAATGCAACATGATTTTGGTTCACATTTTCTCTGATAGAGGTGCTTTGATCATTTCCATTCCGATTTCCCAACCATAATAGCCTTCAGTTCACAAGCCATAGAACCAGTGTGAGCATTATGCCACATTCTCTGGAGATTTCTGCAAAGTATGGACTCTGGAATAGCTACAGGATGAATTTAGGCACACATTGTTAACCTGAGCCAGACTTTGGGTGCATCCATTGATGACTTCAACTTCATATGCATTGGCATTAACTGGAGGGGAACAAGCCTGTCTGGACTCTGATATAAACAACCTCTATTCAAAGACCATATGACAAAAGCCTGAGTGTCTACTTTTCTCCAGTGTACACTTGTCAAACTTAAAGGTTATAGTTATAGTTGAGAAAGAGAAATGGAAAATGCTTGATGCTGTAGCATGATACAAAAAAACCATACTGTGGGGCCTGGAGAGATGCCTCAATGGTTAAGAACAAGGGCTGTTCTTGCAGAACACCTGGCTTCAAATCCCAGGATTCACATGGCATCCAGCAACTGTCCATAATTTCAGTTCCAAGGGCTCTGACACCCTCTTTTGACCTCCATGGGCATTGTACAACATGGGTGCACTTACATATATGCAGGCAGTACATGCATGCACATAAAATAAAAATAATTAAATATTAAAAAATAAAAACACACTGTGCTGATTTTACAATGACAGGGCTTATTGAGGTCAAATTTTAAAAAGTTAAATTTCGTCAAGTATATGTACTGGAAGAAGTAACTACCCCACAGGCCCCATAATGTGCTTGACATTTAACTGAGATTATCACATTTACACTGTCGAGCTGCACTTATTTATGATGGTGACTACATCTTTCTTATTCCTCCTTCTGTTTTTCTGTTTTTGTTTTTGTTTTTGTTTGGTCTTTTTAGTTTTTTGAGACAGGGTCTCCCTATATCCCCAGCTGTCCTGGAACTCACTATGTAGACCAGGCTGGTCTTGAGCTCACAGAGATCCACCTGCTTCTGTCTCTCAAATGCTATGATTAAAGGTGTTTGCCACTACACCCAGCACCTCCTCCTTCTGATTTTTACAAATATTTATTTATTCACTATTTTTTCATGTGTATAAGCTTATTGCCTGCATGAAGGTGGGTACACCCATGTCATGCAATTCCCATGAAAGTCAGTAGAGGGCATCAGATCCCCTGCAACTGGAGTTACAGATGGTTGTTAGCATCCATGTGGGTGCTGGGTACTGCACCTCAGTCCTCTGCAAGATCAACCAGTGCTGTTAACCACTAACCCATCTCTCCAGCTCTCAGGTTTATTTCTTTGATATTTTTATTATTTTAGAATTTCAAACAAGGTATTTTGATTATATTTACATGTCTATCCCATTGTCAACCCCTCCCTACTACCACCACGTGTAACACCATGTCCTACATGATTACTTTTTGAAAGGCATACAAAGTGTAATTTGTGTTCCCCAAATGTTCTCCAGTGTGGGTCTCTTTCCAGCATTGACAACAGACCCAGCATCTTTATTCTTATATTCTTGTTTAGAGCTTTTAAGTAAATGTTACCAAAAAGAAAATCTCACATTTTCTTTATATCAATTTTCCAAAAAACAAACAATAAGATCAAAATAATTTCATTTCCTAAACATGTGTGGCTAAGGTATAAATATTTTTGGCCAAATAATCTCAATTTTTCTGTTAAAAACTATTTCCAAATATCCTGTTATCAGTTATTGTAGCTTTATGCAATATAAGTTTAGAGGGTTCCCAAATCAAGAACATTCTTAGTCCTTTTCAAGAGAAGTTGGGGGTGTGTCATTAACCCTTCAGCCATGTGGGAATGGAAAAAAATAAGTGTCCTTGTCACATATCAGTGGACTCAGTATCCAGGTAATTTGCTGGGGACAGCATCTAGTACTTTTCAGTGTCTAGGGCTCTGAGCATAACCAAGTCTAAAGTCTGTTATATCAGCCTCAGCAGACTCTGTGTCTATTGGTCTTTTTCTGGAAGTTTTTTTCCTTACCTCTTATACTAAGTGGAGCAGTGAGCCAAGAGTTACAAAATTGCATGATTCTTTTCCAGAGAGGGTCTTCATCGAAGATCTGGTTTGTCGCAAGAGGCTGAGTATGGCTGCTGGTAGCTGGGGCTTCAGGGACAATGTCAAGAATGAGGTATGGATCAACCCATGAAGTTTCATGTTCCAGGGCTGCCATTGGAATGCCACAGGATCCTGCACCATGGAGAACACAGGAGGTGGGAGGTACCCAGGAGACTGCAGGAACTCTGGACATTGAGGGCACATGGGAGGTAGATCAGCAAAGCCATCACTGAGTGGACCTGGAAAGTAGCTGATTCCAGGACTGTAGCCTAGGATCCTGTGCAGGGCCTCTCCATGTGGAGAAAACCTGGGCTTACTACTTGGCCTCTCAATACAAATAATCCAGGACATATCTAGCAAGCTCTGCAGCAGGTGGAGATATCCTTTCCTCATCTTAGTCCTATCCCTCCAATCAAACGTTTGGAAATGGCTTTAGATTTCTTGTAGATCTTCCTTGGGTGATGGACTTTACACTCAACAATTTACTAATCATGGAGAAAGACCCTGACTTCCGAATCACTCTATGGTATAGGAATAGGGCCTGAAGGCTGCCCTGCATCCTGGTTTCCGTTCTCTTCATTTAGTGCCAGGGCATTGGCCAAACTTCCATTCTGACATGCTGCTGTCACTTTACCTCCTGTGCTCTGTCGTATTATACAGTGGAGTAGGAACTGAGCTGACTTTGTCCTGATGGATCAGCAGAGTCTCAAGTGGAGAGGGGAGAACTGTATTCACTCCTTGGGGTTCTGGAAGTCACTTTCTCTGGAATTTATTTCCTGTTATCAACCAGTTTCTTTACACCAATCAACGTGTCTCACAAGGCAAGCCATTCTCATTTGTTTGGTTTACCTTGGGAAATCTCATTTGTGTACATGTATATAAAATGTGGTCAATACTCACACGGCTCTATTTCCTCATATCTGTATAACAAAAAAATTAAATTTTAAATTTGATCAATATTAAGTATTCTAAAATCAATGCATGGTCTCACTTTCAAAGCTATTATGTTTAAATATATGCACATGTTATACATTAAGTATATGAATATATAAATACAGAAACACATACACACACACAACCCACAAATATACATATCCAGAGCACAAATGGGTAATAATGGCACCATTTTGCAAGATGTAGGACAAGAATGTATGATGGTTGTAAACAGGAAATTACAGTGATGTACATACATAAAATATGAGAGTCACAATAGTTTGTGTTGTTAGTAAAAGTGAGGGGGGTATATGACGAACCTAGGGGATAAGGAGAATGAAGAAGCTCAACAGAGGTAGGATCGTAGGAACAAGGGTATTAGTAAGGAAGAAAGGGTGGGAAGTGGGGGCACCTTAAGTGGGAAAACCATGATAGAGGGGTGAAACGATACAAGAGAGAAACAATGCCTAGCTAGTCATGAAAACCAGAGGGAACCATATTATTCCTACAATCTACTGACAAATTATACATAATAGATCAAGAAATATATCTCTAGATAAGGTTTATTTGAGACCAACTGGTCATTACCCAAGATTTATCTGCAAGACACACAGTAATTAAAAATGCCAGAATGGTGGAACTAAACTTCTTGGATGTTTAACAGACATACCTTGAGATCTATACTAATTGGGTCAGAGGGATTCAAAGGACACTTTTTGCTCCTTGCCCTCCTGGGTCGATTAGTTCCCAGGGACAATGAGCATTGCGCAAAATGTCCTGTAATGGTGGTGGGCCATCTGACCTCTTGATCAAGGAAGCCAAGGAGACCCCAACAGATGGACTTGAGCCAGTGTCC
>NW_008357492.1:291124-300312 GCF_000622305.1 Nannospalax galili
GGGGGTCAGGAACAATATATTCTAAAATGAAATGGAGATCTTTTTTAAAGGTTAAAAACTCATCCAATTTTATGTCTTACAGGGCTCATACTGTGAACCTAGAAACTTGCACCCACTTGTGAAATAGATGTACTCTTGCTCTGGAGTGTGTTACTAAATATGTTAAAGCTGTAATGAAATGCTTCTTCAAATCATGTAGTTATTAAAATTTTTTTAATTTACTTCCTGTTAATTAGTAGATGTGAAAAACATTACCATTGAAATCTACCTGATGACTTTATATCCATGCTCAGATGCCTAGAAGCTCAGAAAGTAACCAACTGTGACTAGTAATAATCAGATATTTAGAGATTAGAAATGTATGTGCAAACATCCAATGTCAATTGCATTGAAAAAGAATTTTTCTATATGAAACTGTGTATTTTAATATTGAAATGGAAATCTTTTTAAAGGTTAAAACGTCATTTAACTTTATGTCTTATAGGATTTATACTGAGTACAATATTATATAACTGTATTAATTCAATTGTAAACCTAGAAATTTACAGCCAGTATTGAAAGAGATGCATCTTAGCTCTGGAAATTGTTATTGACTATGTCAATGCTGTTGTAATGAAATGCTTCTTCTAATTATATGGTTATTTAAAAAAATCTTGAAAAAAATAAATAAAGGAAAGAACAGGAGAAAAAAAAAACAAAAAAAAAACTGAAAAAAAAAGTGATTCAACTAAAATTTCTTCATGCCCTGATTTTTTAAACACAGACAAAGTGAAAATAAAGGCAATAATCCCTGTAAGGAGAAATAGAAATACCTTAGTTGGCAAATGATTCTAGCAAGCTCGGTGCTCCTATGGACTCCTAGTGAATACAGCACAGACACAAGCATACTTTGATTTTATATCATACTTGTCTCTGCACATGAGATAGCTGTAATATTTTAGTGTCAGAAATATGGAATTGGAGAGCAATGTCTGATATTAGATGAGTGTCAGTTAATACAACTGGAAAAATTATATTTAGTATCCCTGAAGTCTCAGTAAAGGGCCAGTAAGGGCTGTTAAATTTCCATGTGCTGATATGACAAGACTTCCAAATTAAAATCTGGGTGGAATATTTAGTCAAATATATTTGTGTGGGACCAACTGTTACTTTAGCACCTCCTCAAGTTCCACTGTAGAGTCGGAATTACGCTGTTTTTCTGACACAGAAGTTAGAGAACTCTTGTGAACTGTGGACACGTGCCCATTGGGAAAAGCAGAAAGGAGAGAGCTCCCTGTCACCGCGGGTTTTACTATCTATAGCACACCAAAGCTAATTCAGGCATGCATTGTGTTCAGCTCATAGGACTTTGTGTTTGTGTGAGAACACAGCACAGGCTTGGTTGATCTTGCGAAGACAGTCTCCCAGAGCATTTAAAAAAAATCTGTACATGTATTCTGCTACCATGATATCTAGTGCTGTGACCATATGTACTCCTCAAACAAGAATCTTGTCTCGGACTAATAGTAATGGAAAAATACAACCTAAGTCATTCAACTGGGCCTGCTCAGTACTACTGCCTAGTGATAACTCAGTTTCGCTGTCGGAGTTTCATTTCTCAGAGCTTCAGGAACTGAAGACAATCTCCAAACACTGCTTTTATCTGTACCACATTTACCCTTCTCTGGATATTCCCTACATTTTTCCAGAATAACCACTCTGCTGGATAGTTTTAGTGTCAACTTGACACACCTGGGTTGAGGGAGCCTCAATTGGGGGATTTCCTCTATTGGACTGACCTGTGGCCACGTCTGTGAGGCATTTTCTTGATTGTTGAGTGATATGGGAGGAGGGCCCTGCCCACTGTGGGCGGGGCCACCGTGGGCAGGTTGTTCTGTATTATATAAGCAAGCAGGTTGAGCATGGGCCAGGGGAGCAAGCCAGTAAGCAGCATTCTTCCGTGACCTGTGCTTCAGCTCCTGCCTCCAAGTTCCTGCCCTGAGTTCCTACCTTGGGCTCCTTCAGTGATGAACTGTGACCTGGGAGATGTGAGCCAAATAAACCCTTTCCTCTCCAAATTGGTAATGGTCAGAATGTTTTGCAATAGAAAAGCTAACTAGAACACACACATCAAACATTCATACACATAAAGTAAATTTTTAAAAAACGTTTAGGTTTTTTTTGTTTTGTTTTGTTTTGTTTTGTTTTTTCTTTTTTGATCTTTTTGAGACAGGGTCTCCTGGAACTCACTATGTAGAACAGGCTGGCCTTGAACTTAGATCCACCTGCCTCTGCCTCCTGAGTGCTGGGATCAAAGGCATGCAGCACCACCACGCCAGGACAATTCTGTTGGTTTTGGTGCATTTTCAGAAGCTATTTGATCTAAAAGGAAGAATCAAATCTGTGCACAATTTCCTCATGCTTTATTCATAAGGATAGTCCTGTAATCATGAATATCTAGATTTGATTATGACCTTGGCCTCAGGCTCACTTATGATGACCAATGAGTGTGCTGTCTAAAGGCAGAGTAGTAAGAAATTAACTGTTGGGACAAGGCAACCCTCTATGTTTGGAAAACTCTCAAAAGTACTAAAGCATAAAGCCATTGAGCTCACAGTATGGACTTTAACTAACACTAGGCAGTTTTTCCTTTTCAGTTTGCCTGTGATTTACAGCTACCTAGTTCTACCTTACTAGAGAGCAGCTGAAGCTTGGCACTCTGAGAGGCCCAGAAAGGCCATAGGTGAAAGTGCAGCTTCAGTTAAAGCAAAGACCCCTGGATTGATGGCGTCATGGAGAGAAACTGAGGCTTTGCACCCCAAGAGGCAAGAAGAGGCCATTGGTGAAGGTGTAGCCTCAGTTTCAGTGGCGACCCCAGCTTTGGCCTGGGTCTTTGAGACAATCTGTGTGTGCTATGGATGGCAGAGTCAGAGAGGTGGAAATGCTACAACACTTTGGAGCTCAGAAGATCATGAGGGAATCCCAGAAGTCCAGCCTTGAGCTACTTTGATGGACTTTGGTTTTGCTTAGGTGTGCCCATTTCTTTCCTTTGAAATAAGACAGTACTTGTTTTGGATTTTATAGGAGCCTCCAGTTAAGAGACTTTTAAAAGAGACTAGACTTTTAAGTGTTTGGATTTTTTAAGGACTGTGGGGATTTTTGAGGTTGTACTGTCTTATGTTGTGATATTAATGTTAACATCATATCTTGGGACAAGAATTGGAAAGGTTATGGTTTGATAGTGATGTGTTTGTGTGTCAAATTGACAAGGGGTCAATTATGCTGCTAGTTTTAGTGTCAACTTGATACGCTTGGGTTGAAGGAGACTCAATTGGGGAATTTCCTTTATTGGACTGACCTGCGGCCATGTCTGAGGGGCATCTTCTTGATGAGTGATGTGGGAGGCCCCAGCCCACTGTGAGTGGTGCCACCCCGGGCAGGTGGGCCTGTGTTGCATAAGAAAGCAGGCTGAGCAGGGGCCAAGGGAGCAAGCCAGTAAGCAGTGTTCCTCCACGGCCTGTGCTCCAGCTCCTGCTTCCAGGTTCCTGCCCTGAGTTCCTACCTTGGGCTCTCTGATGAACTATGCCCTGGGAGATGTAAGCTGAATAAACCGTTTCCTCCCCAAGTTGGTAGTTGTAAGAGTGTTTTGTCACAGCAATGAAGAAACAAACTAGGACAACCACATATTAATGAGAATTCAATTCCTATTATGTCCTCTCAATGCAAATACAGTCCCCAGAGTTTAATACAATATGTGTTGGGAAAAGTGCTGTGACCAGGGGTTATATATTGCCATTTTTCTAAGAATTTGACTTCTGTAATTGACTGTTATGTGTAATTAGATTCAAAATATGTCAGTGACACGTTCAGAGTGTGGAATTCATAAGATGTGAATGAACACTCCAAAATATCAAGAGCAACTGAGATGATAAGTATCTGTGAACCTGAAGAAATAAATGCAGAGAAAGAATAGTACCATGATGCCTGTGTAGCCAGTGGTGAAAAGGATGAAAGAAAACCCACAGAAAGCTGGGAATCGGAAGGATCATGACTCACACGTATTGTAAAAATCAAACATTTTCGTGATATGCCTTAAAAACAAAAACTAAAGAAAAAATTGGGTTTTTTTCACTTATAAGAAGATTGAGTTCAAGGCCAGCCCGATATACATAGTGAGTTCCAGGACAGAAGCTTGGGCTACAGAGAGACCCTGTCTCAGAAAGACCAAAGAAATAAAAAAATGAAAAAGGAATACTGAGTATCTTTTAAAGCATGTTTACATTAACAGATTCTAGTTTGTATTTTCAAGTTCAATCCTAAGCACTGTTGTGCTACATGAAATCATCCAACATCACATGTATTCTCACGGAAATATATAATTTTCTAATATAAACTATATACTATTTCTCAGGCGTATAATAGGCAAGTAAATCACATAAACTACATAGGGAGATTCAGGATCCATGAGATATGTGACCTTTTTAATACTGTGCTGAATCAAACTCAGAGCCACTTATCCCAGGCATCTTACACAACCTAAAATTGCAGCGTGAGATATGGAACATTTGAGAAGCTGCTGCATGTATAGCAGAGCAAATAAGCTACCTTCCATGATTTCCACTCTTTTCTTGGCTAGCAAGTACTGAACATTTCATTATGCTTACAAAATCAATTCCCAGAGTCTCAGGTGTTAAAATTTGGGCTCTGGACATCAGGATTCAGGTGATTGGATCATGACCGTGACTTCACAGCTGTTCCTCCATTCAGCTATGATTGGAAGAGAGTAGGCCACTGATGTACATTGAAGCACATATTTTGCCTCTGCCCTCAGAAAGACCTTCTCTATCTCTATCTCAATCTTTTTTTCCCCCAGGTCTCACCTTCCTTCAGGATGAGAATTGTCCCCTCTGCCACATGGTTACCAGACTCCTACATTTTGTTTCTCTGTAAGCCATATCAAGAGAAACAATTGAGTATGTTTCAAAAAGCATGTAACTGTGTTTAAAGATCATATTTATAAATTAGGATTAAAATGACAAGGTCAGGTAATCATGATTATATTCAACATAATGTCTCTAATATATCATATAATCATTAATGAATAGATCATGCAACTTACTTGAGAGTAAGTCCCAAAGAAACAGATCCCTGAGAAAAACCAATCCACAGATTTACCCAAATTTGAAAGATTATCCTTGTATTAGCCTTCACTTATTATCTGCTGAAAGATGTGAGAGTTTCTATTTGGAAGAAACAGTATTTTTTTCATAGAATTTCTTTGCTAAATCATTAAACACATGGTTGATTTATCAAAATATCAACTTATATGCAGCTTTAAAACAGTTTCAAAATAAATTCAATGCATTTTATTCAAAAGATATCTTTAAAAGAACTAAAGAAACAGGATTTCATTAAATTAATAGACAATTTGGAACAAGATTTTCATAGAGCATCACTAAAACTTATAGTCATGAATGAACATGTAAATATACTTATAACTTTTTAATGATTATTTTCACATATCTCTCTATTTAGCTTTACAGAACAATTTTGTTAATAACATTCAACAATCCCTACAAAAATATTTAAAATTTAAATTTTATAAAATATTAGTAATTCACTGGATTTCCATATAACCATCTTATCAATTAAAATGTAGTTAATTTCAAATATTCAGGATTGGCTGCTTTGAATTAGCAGAGGACTGAAGCCCGGCACTGCTACTTTACACTGAAGTGCATTCTTAGTGCACTCATAAATAAATCAACCTTTTGATGTCATTCATGAATTTTGCGTGAGGCATTATTCATTCACAGTGCAAATAATATTAATTATGCCTTGATAGTGTACTATGATTTGTCAGTTCTCATGCAGCAACTTTTGAAACAAATTATCACATAATCCCCAGAAAGCTAGACAGATTGAATTTATTTGCATTAAACTAACAAATGGTGTACAGTCGTCAAAAAGCCACAGTACTGGGAACACAACTGCATTTCCTACAAGTATGATTCTATCTACACATGTATTAATGTACCTTTTTTTTTTTTTGTCTTTTTGAGACAAGGTCTCCCTGTAGCCCCAGCTGGCCTGAAACTCACTATGTAGATCAGTCTGGCCTTGAACTCACAAAGATCTGCCTGCCTCTGCCTCCCAAGTGCTGAGATTAAAAGCATGCACCACCATGCCTCGCAATATATATTTTGTGTATTCATATTTTGTATAAACATAATAATTTATAATCATATCTTACATAATATCATTTTTCCATCATTAATACTCTGACTTGGCTTAAAATGTTTTCAATTTTTTTTTTTTGTGACAAGCTCTCCCTGTAGTCCCACCTGGCCTGTAACTTGCTATTACACTGGCTGGCCTTGAACTCACAGAGATCCACCTGACTCTGCCTCCTGAGTACTAGGACTAGAGGTGATGGTGTCTTCAATTTTTATCATTATCTGCTATTTTTAAAGACTAGGCTAAAACAGGATAGTAAAATGTTAAAATCACAAATCTTGGGAGAAAAGTTTTAATTTTCCTCTTATGATTTTTATTGCATGAAGTAATCCTGAAAATATCTAACCACTCTTTCTATTGTGTTATTCAGCACTACATTAATATACTTTGTAGATTATTCTCACCTGTGAGTCATTGAAAATGACTGCTTTCTGATACTATTGATTCTCCTTTATTTTTTCTGTGGTAGAAATATGCCAAACATACATAACACTAAAATGCACTCTCACTCATCAAAAAGAAATACATTTACTGTGATGAATTTTCCTTGTCCATGAATTATTCATGGAACAAGTGACACTAATGAAGCATTGCTAATGCATTGAACAAAAATATATCCCTTCAACTCTGAAGCAACAATTACCATAAATGTTCATAGCATCCTTTATAAATTAGAAAATATGAATTTTGGGGGGTCGGCTTTTGAGACAGGGTCTCCCTATAGACCCGGGTGACCTCAAACTCACAAGGCACATCAACCTGGCATTGAAATCACAGAGATCTGCCTGTCTCTGCCTCTGACTACTGGGATTATAGGCATGAGTCTCCATGCTAAGTGAAAATATAAATTTGAGGTCAAACTAGCCTATGGTACCAGTTTTGGGAACACAAATGTTTCTAAATAAAATAGTTATGTCTATCAAAACATCATATACCATTTGATGAAAATATTGAAATAACTGACATAAATTTTTAAAAGTTTTTCTGTAATATTCTAGCTTGTCATACTATAGGGACTGTACTGTGTCGTGGCCTTTTTATAATGGAATTTCCACCTTTAAAAGATATTTGCATAAATCTTTTCCCCCTTCATATTAAAATTAAGATACAACTTAATACCCTTTAGGATTTTCTAAGTTGTGTATAAGTATTAACATTTTCACATATTCACAGGATATTTAGAGAATATGTGGCAACTCAATGATACTTAGGTTCTTGTTCTAGTTTGTTTCTCCATTGCTAAGACAAAACACTCTGACCAATACCAAAGCCAGAATGAAAGGGTTTATTTGGCTTACATCTTCCAGGGTTCATCAGGCAGGCCAAGGTAGGAACTCAAGGCAGGAGCCTGGAAGCAGAGGCTGGAGCGCTGGCCATGGAGGAGTGCTGCTTACTACCTTCTCCCCTAGCACCTGCCCACACTGCTTTCTTATAAAATACAGGACCACCTACCCAGGAATGGCTCCACCTACAGTGGGATGGACCCTCGCACATCACAAAACAATCAAGAAAATTACTCCACAGATAAGGCCACACACCAATCAAATGGAGGCAATTTGCCAAATGAGGCTCTCTATTCCAGGTGTGTCAAGTTGACCCTAAAGCTATCCAGTACACTGCTTTATTCACACAGTGTATTCTTTGACTGTAAATAATGAGGTATTAATTTTTGAATGTTATGAGATTCCTGTTCACGAAGAAATCTCTGATCTTTCTTAAGACAGGAGCCATTTGTAAATGGTGGCTGACATGTTTTGTTTATCTGTAGGGTGATGAAACATTCTGACCAATACCGAGTTCTGGGGAGAGTTTATTTGGCTTGCATCTCCCAGGGTTCATCAGGGAGTCCAAGGTAGGAGTTCGGGGCAAGAACCTGGAGGCAGAGGCTGGAGCACAGGCCTGGAGGCACGCTGCTTACTAGATCACTCCCCTGGCCCCTGCTTAGCCTGCTTTCTTATACAATACAGGACCACCTGCCCAGGAATGGCTCCACCCACAGTGGGCTGGGCCCTCCCACATCACTCAACAGCAAGAAAATTACTCCACAGATATGGCCACAGGCCAGTCAAATGGAGGCAATTCCAGAATTGAGGCTCCCTATTCCAGGTGTGTCAAGTTGACACTGAAGCTAACCAGCACACTGCTTTATTCACATAGTGTATTCTTTGACAGTAAATAATGGGGTATTAATCTTTGAATTTTGTGAGGTTCCTGTTCACTAAGAAATCTCTGATGTTTCTTAAGACACAAGCCGTTTGTAAATGGTGGCTGACATGTTTTGTTTATCTGTAGGTTTTCTAGACAAAAAAGTTCTGTGATATTCAACAGAATTGGATGGAAAAATAAAGGCTTTCTCACAGTAATTAGATTTCTAGTTTCTCACACTTATGAATTAAAAATAAATTTGTATTAGAGATTTTGCAATTTTGTGCTTAATTCTGTTTTGCTTCAGTACACTATGAAGTTTTGTAATATAAAAATATCTGCATTTGAGCATTTTCCAGACTGTTAGATACATCCCTCTAGTGTGGATTCTGCTTTGCTTTATAAGGATGAAGCCAAAGGTAAAGGATGTACCACATTATGTGCAATAGTAAACTATCTCTTTAGTTTGAGTTTTTGAGAACTGCCAAAATCCGACATATTATTAAAGGACTTGCCACATTCTTCACATTTGCAGTGCTTCTCTCCAGTATGTATTCACTAATGTCTTTTAAGATGTGATATTTGCCTAAAGGACTTGCAACATTCTTCACATTTGCAGGGTTTCTCTACTTTATACACCCTCCAAAGTCTTCTAAGAGTTGAGTTCTCCAGGCAAAGCAAAAGAGAAGAAACCATTTCGATATGGAGAATAAGGCTGAGACAATCACACACTCACAGATCCATAAAGAACATGTAACATGCATGGATAAATTTTCCCACATTGAGAGACATTCAAATGAACAAAGTAAAAATCTATGAAGTAAAAC
>NW_008357492.1:300453-304816 GCF_000622305.1 Nannospalax galili
TTTGTAACAATATCATATCTCTTGTCAAGAAAGACCAGAGGTAAAACAGCATGAAACCATGTAAAAATACATTTATCATACTGAAAGTGAACATATTAACTAAAATTGACTTGTAGAAAAGGTATTGCCTAAAATTAATCAAGGAACACCCACACCCACTCCTCACCGTGGCCCAGCTCAGTGCACCTGAAGGGACAGTCTGGGTCAATAACAGTCACATCAGTGCCCCTCTATAATAGGAGGGAGGGAAGATGGTTGTTTGATGCTTCACAGACCTTTCTTCTCTGCCTTCTTTTCTTCTTGATAGCTTAAAATAATTGGTAAAACTGACAAGAAAAATTTAAGAACATTCTGTACTTATCAGTAATCATACCATAAGATGAGCCTCAACATGAAGCAAATACTAGACAGCAGCTAAGGATGGAGGAGTGTGCCAGATTGACCAAAAGTTAACATGAATTTGAATTTGCTTTACTATTAAAACTTCATTCTAGTCTAAGTAAAATGCATACAACTCAAAATTGTAAGTTACTTTAAACTTTCCCACTTATTCTCTCAACTACAGGATTCCATTTTCATCAAATGTCACTGGAAAAATAAAAAATTGAGCTGCTTTTCATTAAAAAAAATTGATGGAGGAAGAACTTCATCTGAAGAAATTTACCAATTCATGGCAAGAAAAACATCACCTCAGAATTTATGGAAGCAAACAAGATACACAGAGGAGAAAGACACTCTCATTCATGGGAACAGAAGTCAGAATACAACTGAAAAGAGTAATCGGTGAACACACCATGTTCCAGAAGGAATCCACCATTAGCAACACAGAAAACAAAGTGGAGCTCAAAATTAATACTAGTAAATATGAATACTAATCAATGATTCTAACAGAACACCAGCAAAATAATCTTGAATTAAAAAATCCTCCCACAATAATATTAAATGAAAATTGCCTCATGTCACCAATTAAAAGAGTCAAGAAGACTGGGTTCAAAGTAAGTGTCAAATATGTCTTCTGTCCAAGAAACACACTTTACTGACAATGACATTCAGAAAACTAGAGCTAATTATGGCAACAAATGAAGAGCTAAAAGAATATAAACAAGGTGGATATAAATTCCCATAGATCATAAAGCAGAGTGCAAACAAAGATAGGTAGGAGAGATAAAACGATCAGTCCATATTAGTAGAAAGGAATTTTTACAGAGAACAACTGTAATTTTTTTATATAATTTTGTGATTCTTAATTTTATACTACAAAAACCAAGTAGAAGAAGAGCTTAAAATCGATTCTGATACAATAAGAATTAGCAACGTCAGCCCAACACCTTAAAATAGAGCAGATTTTCCCAAAATTTTGGGGACAAAACCCTCAAGATCTGAATTATTTCATAGATAAACAGGATTTCAATGGCTATTACTTAGAGGAAGTAAGAAGAAACATTTTCATATTATTCTAGAAAAGATCACATTATTGGTTGCAAAGCCAGCATCATCTAAAACAAATGTTTTTAAAAACTGATTGAACTGCTTGCTTGCGCACATACAATAACAAACATGTGACCTTGTGTTTGAGTAAATCTTGTTATGGACTTTATCTTTTGGACTTAAGCTTTATAAGCTCCCATCCCCTCCCACCTAATGCAGCATTCTTTAAATTGGCTCAGAGAGGTGCCATTACTGGCCAGAAAAATGAATTCAGAAAAAATAAAAAATAAAATATGATCATTTATTTTTAAGCAGTAGTGGAAGAAAACTACAAATAAACTATAAAAGAAATGAAAGTCTGTGGATATACTTATTTATTGAGCAATTTTCATTTGAATGAATTTTGGGTCATTGTTATACCCAAGATGGGAATTTTCAAATTCCTAAAAATTTCTTCTTTGAAGAAGAAATATTATCGATAAAAATTGTGACCTCAAATATATGTGTGAAAAAATAACATAGAAATAGAATTGAATTTTCTCCTGAATGAAGAAGATAAACACTGTGCTTAGGTGGTGTGAAATAACCAACAGAAAAGAAAAAAGAAATCAAAACAGAGAATATAAAATATTACGTCAAATCCATCACTCCAAGCAATATTCCATGCAAATGATACTAAGCAAAAAGCAGGAGCTGCAATTCTAATATGTGACAAAATAGACTTCAAACTAAAACTATTCAGATGAGATAAAGTGGGCCACTTCATTCTGATCAAAGGAAGACTTGACCAAGGAGATATCACAATCATGAACCAAACTTTACTGCACCCAACTTCATAAAAACAGTACAGCAGGACATTAAGACCCAGATTAATCCCAGCTAATTAATAGTAGGGGACTTCAATATGCCATTGTCTCCATTAGATACGTCAAAAGGACAAAGAATTAAAAGAGAGACATCTGAATTAAACAATACCATACATCAAATGGACATAACAGACATCTATAGAATATTCCACCCAAGCACCAAAGAATATACTTTCTATTCAGCACCCCATGGAACTTTCTCCAAAATCGACCATGTACTGGGGCACAAAACAAAGCTCAGCAAATACAAAAAGATTGAAATAAAAAATGACTGAAATAATTCTATGCGTTCTATCAGACCACAATGTAATACAGCTTAAAATCAACACTGGAAGAAGCTCTGGTAACTACGTGAACACATGGAGATTAAACAACACACTCCTGAATGATGAATGGATCAAAGGAGAAACTAAGAAAGAAATAGAAGTGTCCTTGGAACTAAATGAAAAGGGCAATACAAAACAACAAACCCTCTGGGACACATTGAAAGCAGTTCTTAGAGGGAAGTTCAATAGTTCTAAGTGCCTACATTAAAAAAACAGAAAGAACACAAATAAATGACTTAACATTGCATGTCAAGACACTTGAAAAGCAACAACAAATGAAACCCAAATCTGGCAAACAAGAAGAAATAACAAAAATAAGAGCAGATATTAATGAAATAGAAACAAAATAATACAAAGAATCAATGAATCTAACAGCTGGTTCTGTGAAAAATAAACAAGACTGACAGCCCAGTTAGCCAAAAGAAAGAAAAAGAACCTTCAAATCAACAAAATCAGGGATGAAAGGGGAAACATCACGACACCAAAAATATCCAGAACATTATAAGAAAATACTTTAAAAACATATATGTTACTAAATTTGAAAACCTAAAAGAAATGGACAGGCATCTAAAAGCATGGGAATCATCAAAATTAAACCAAGAAGAGATCAATAGCTTAAAAGGACCCATAATGAATGAGGAAATTGAAACATTAATACAAAACCTCCCAACTAAAAAGAGCTGAGGACCAGGTGGATTTACAGCAGAATTCTAACAAACATTTAAAGATCTATATCCAATACTACTTAATTTGTTCAAAAAGACAGAAATGGAGGGAGAATTTTCAAATTTCATCTATGATGCCAGCATCACTTTAATACCAAAACTAGGTAAAGATACAACCAAAAAAGAAAGCTATAGACCCATATCCTTAATGAACATAAATGCAAAATTCCTCAACAAAATACTTACAAACAGAATACAGACACACATCCAAAAGATCATCTACCATCATCAAGTCAGCTTTATTCCAGAGATGCAGAGATGGATCAGTATACGTAGGTCAATAAACGTCATAAATTATAAAAATGGACTCAAAGACAAGAACCACATGTTCATTTCAATAGATACAGAGAATAGTCCTAGAGGGAATTGGACTGTAGGGAACATACCTCAACATAATTAAAGCCATATTCAAAGGGGGGGCAGCCAACATCATTCTAAATGGAGAAAAACTGGAAGCATTCCCATTGAAATCTGGAACCAGACAAGGCTGTCCACTATCTCCACTTCTCTTTAACATAGTGCTTGAAACTCTTGCAAGAGCAATAAGACAAGAGCAGGAAATTAAAGGAGTAATAATTGGAAAAGAAGAGATGAATTTATCCCTTATTGCAGACAATATATCTGAGATGCCAAAAATTCCATCAGAAAAATCCTAGAAATGATTGGTATTTTCAGTAAAGTGCCAGGTTACAAAATTAATCTACAAATGTCTGTAGCCTTTCTATATGCCAATACCAAGCAATCAGGGAAAGAATACAGGGAAACACTCCTTTTCACAATAGTCTCAAAAAGAAAAAAAAAAATCTCGGCATATACTTGCCCAAAGACATTAAAGACCTCTAATGAAAATTTTAAATCTTTAAAGAAGGAGATTGAGGAAGACATCAGAAGATGGAAGGACTTCCCATGCTCATGGATTGGAATAATTAATATTGAAAAAATGACCATCCTACCAAAAGCCATTTACAGATTCAATGCAATGGCAATCAAAATCCCCATGACATTCTTCACAGAATTG
>NW_008357492.1:305011-309117 GCF_000622305.1 Nannospalax galili
ATTACAGAGCAATATTCTAAAAATAACATGGTACCGGCACAAAAATACACCCGAAGATCAATGGAACAAAATTGAAGACCCAAATATGACTACATGCAATTTTAGTCACCTAATATTTGACAAAGGGGCAAAGAACATTCAGCGGAGGAAAGACAGCATTTTCAGCAAATGGTGCTGTCAAAACTCGATCTCCACCTGTAGAAGAATGAAACTCATCCTATTGCAGAGACACTTGTACATACATGTTTGTTGCTGCTCTTTTCACAATAGCTAAGAGATAGAAGCAACCTAAGTGTCCATCAACTGATGAGTGGATAGCAGTAAAGAAAGTTGAAATCATGAAATGTGCAGGTAAATGGATGGAACTAGAAACTGTTATATTAAGTGAAGTAACACAGACTCAGAAAAAACAAATGATGTATGTTCTCCCTCATACGTGGATCCTAGCACCAAATCCTTATAAGTGAGTGTGTATAACTACCAGGAACCAGAATATTGAAAAGTAACCAGGGAGGTAAAGAAAAAGAAAGAGCCTGAGAGAAGAACAGTAGGAAACGGGTGGTTATTTAATTGGGAGGATAAATGGAAATAATGGTAACATTTTTAAAAGAAAATCACCCACTTTCCCAAAGCATGCTGAATGGCTGAATGGCAGAAATAGAGACATGGGTCAAGTATTGAATGGGAAGAATCACGTAAAACATTTACCATGTCCTATGAATTCCTTATCCTTTTTTTTTTTCTGGTCTTTTACAGATGAACTCTCTGTCACCCCATCTGGCCTGGAACCATCTATGGAGATAGACCAGGCTGTTCTCGATTTCACATAGATCTATCTGCCTCTGCTTCCCTAGTGCTGGGAATAAAGTCATGCACCAACACAGCTGTCAATTTCTACTCTTAACAATGACTCACAATGAATAACTGAATAGCCTTCAAAAACTTGATTGGTAACATTAATATTGGTGTAATCACCTCTATGGAAAATTTTCTAAGAAAATTATGAAAAATATAGCCTTTTTAAGTTAAAAGGGAAAAGAGCTGTTCAATTGAAAGAAAACCCTGTGACTTCTCTATTCCACTTGAGTGCCCGAGATGGTTGAATACATTTGAACAAACATTTTACCCCCTTCGGCAAACACTATTTCATTTACAGGGTGAATATGAGGAAAGAAGACAATATACTGAATGTCGTCTTTAGAGCTCTCATTACTGAGTCACTGAGTAATAGGAGTGACTGATTCAGGAACATAAAGAAAGACAAGAGGGGCCTACAGACATGGTTCAGTGGTTCAGAGCACTGGAAGCTCTTGCAGAGTACCCAGGTTCTGTTCCGTGGTGGCTAAAAATTGTCCTTAACCTCAGTTCCAGTTCTAGTGGATTCGATACCCTCTCTGACCTGCGTGGGCAGTGCAGGATATGGGCTCACTTACATATATACAAGAAATACTGTTCTACTTTGTTTCTCCATCGCTGTCACAAAATACTCTGATCAATACGAACTTGGGGAGTAAAGGGTTTATTTATTTTATACCTCCCAGGTCACAATTCATCAGGGAGTCCAAGGTAGGAACTCAGGGCAGGAACCTGGAGGTAGTAGCTGGAGCATAGGCCATAGAGGAGTGCTGCTTATTGACTTACTTCCCTGGTTCCTGCTCAAACTGCATTCTTATACAACATAAGCCCACCTGTCCAGGAATGGCAGCACCCAGAATGGGCTTGACCCTCTCACATCACTCAATAATCAAGAAAATGCCCACAGACATGGTCACAGGTAAGTCCAATGGAGGAAATTCCCCAATTGAGGTTGCCTCAACACAGATATGTCAAGTTGTCCCTAAAGCTATCTAGCACAACTGACCCCTTGTCAACTTGACACACAAATACATCACAATTAAACCACAGCCTTTTGAGTTCTTGCCCCAAAGATATGGTGCTAGCATTGATAACACAATATAAGACAGTACAAACTTTAGCATGTCAAGTATCAGCTGCTCTCTATGATCCCTTTGAGTTCTTGTCCCCAAGATATGATGTTAAAATTAATATCACAATATAAGACAGTACAAACTTTAGGGTGTCAAGTCTCAGCTGGCAAGTCAGGAGGTAAGATTATGAGTTGTCAAACATAACTACATAAAATCTTCTACAGGAAGAACATAGTCACAAACCAAGAGTAGCAAATAACTACGGAAAGGTTAGGTTAGTCCAAAAATTTTCCAACACTCCCATGTCACATTTCCCAATGTGAAGAGTCCCTAAATAATTATAATTGACACTTTGACTATAATAACTTATTTATTTTGTGAAATGCACTCTGAATTTATGATGTGCATTGTGATGTTTGAAAATGAGATACACATGACCCATGCTATGTAGTGAACAAGCACACTCTTTCATATTATTTTTGTTTGATTAGAGCATGTTACATACATTCTCTTGTTATTTTCCAAGAAGAAAGTATACTGATAACTAAGGTAATTTTTTTTTGGTCTTTTTGAGACAGGGTCTCCCCACAGCCCAAGGTGTCCTGGAACTCACTAGGTAGACCAGGCTGGCCTTGAACTCACAGAGATCTGCCTGCTGCTGACTGCCAAGTGCTGGGATTAAAGGTATGCACAACCATGCCCTGCTACTAAGGTAATCTCTATCTTTTTAGCTTATTTCAGATTTGAAACTGAATTTTACCCATTTCCTCTCATATTACCACACAGTCCATTGTGGATTGCTTTCATCTGATCTACAACAGAGAAAAATTATTCAGCAAATTAACATTAAACTTTGGCTCGATATTTAGAGGTTTCAGTCCAGTATCCAGGGGGCTCAGAGACTAAGAGACAATGGCAATAATGAACCATGAGATGGAAGGGAATGACATAAGAAATCTCATTTCATGGCTGACAAGAATTATAGACAGATGGGGGATGCCTGAAGAAGATAGATACTCCAACCTACTGCTCTGGAAACTGTACCCGATCTATGATGAATACTGAAGCCAGAAAGATCATGAATGAACAAGCATATGAGCAGAATTAGCAAGCATCGATCCTAAACAAGCCTAGACGGACTCACATACACACAACAAGAGGATGTAGAAATTTCCAAAGTCAAGGAACACTTGCAGAACTGGACTGAACAAGAGAATAAGTCTTACATATTTTATAAAATCAATGTTTCACAATCTCTTTTCAGACCAAACAAGAAAATAGACATCAATAATGGGTAGAAAACAGAGGAATCACCAAAAGCCATGTAGAAAGTCACACATGTCACATTCTTATTTAAAATGGGAAAAGAATATAGAATTTCATGCTATGTAAATATTCTACATGATTCTCATAAAAGCCTTACGCTCATTTTCAGGAAGAGATACATTAGTAATTGTAAGACATTTAAAATTCATAAGGAATCAGAAGTTTACAAACATTTTCAAAGAAGAACAAAATGAAAGACACAAAATTTACTAATTTCATGATATGTTAAAAACTAGAGTCTAACCTAGGGGATAAAGGGAAAGTAGTAGCTCAAGAGAGGTAGGACCATAGGAAAAGGGTATTATTAAGGGACAAAGGGGAAAAATGGGGGCACCTTAAGTGGGGAAACCATGATGGAGGGGTAAGATAATGCAAGAGATAAATAATGCCTAGTTTTAAAAACCTGAGGGAACCATATTACTCCAACAACCTACTGAAAAATTATACACATCAGATCAAGAAATATATGTCTAGGTAAGGTTTATCTGAGAACAATTGGTCTTTGCTCAAGATTTATCCACATGACATGCAGTAATTAAAAGTATGAGACTGGTGGAACTAACCTCCTTGGATGTTTAACAGACATAGTTTGAGGCCTATAATAATTTGGTCAGAGGGACATAAAGGACAGTTTTTGCTCCTTGCCCTCCTAGGTCAACTAGTTGCAGGGGACTATGAGCATCTCTCAAAATTTCCTGTAACTGTGGTGAGTCACCTGTCCTCTTGCTCAAGGAGGCTGAGGAGACTCCACTAGATGGACTTGAACCACTGTCCAGTCTACAAAGAGGAGGGTCAACACAGAAGAATCATTTCCTCCATGCTTCCATGAAAAGCCAACCATGGTTGAGTAGG